>NC_136494.1:102573864-102823864 GCF_053919585.1 Euprymna scolopes | reverse complement strand
TGAAATGTGGATCGATCCACATAGACAATGTTTATATGATTTTATTTATATAAAAGCTTTTCATGCGTATTGAGCACTCTTGAAAAAATATTTATTTTTAATTCATGATAACAATATACCTGAACTTAATCAATTAAGATGTATATATATGTGTGTGTGTGTGTGTGTGTGTGTGTGTGTGTGTGTGTGTGTGTGTGTGTGTGTGTGTGTGTGTGTTTTATTAAAAGATGGCGTAACACACTGAAAAATAGCTGCAAATTCTTTTTCAACATCTGGATTTTGTAATCAAGCCAATATTCTTCTTTTTTTTTTTTAAAGTTGATAAGCTTCTTTTCTTCTGATAAGTTAAGGGCGGTATAAACTAAAAAATTGACATAATAATTACATGAATGATTCTGTGCTATGAAACAGGTGCTGTCAAGAATTGTGTATTTCAACATACTTAAAGAAATAAATGGTAAGATGGTCAACATCTTTAAATTTGGAATATAGAATTTTGTCATTTATATATGCCCTCTATTTATATATTGAGTTCTCTGTTAGAGAAAATAACGGCTTTCACTTAGCATAAAGAATAATCTTCCATAAAGAATAGCTTTCTCAAGTTATTGATAGTGTTGGAAAAATATATATGTAAACAAAGAGATAGCATATATAGTGTTAGCATTTCTTTTACTCTTAGTGGAAGGTTTATTGGTGTTGTGGATTCTGCATTTGATGGTTGATTGCTATAGATACACTTGCATGCCAATCTGGTAAATTTCAGATAACAAAGCAGGTGTCCGTGGTTGATTAATATATCTACATATTTCTTCTAGACTTTCTGTTTGTCTGTCTACCCGTTCTACTTTTTCTCTGAAACTACTGAGTCGATCTGGCTTAAATTTTATGTGGAACTTTGTTATGGCAAGGTGCAGCAAACTAAGTATAATGGCATCTGTTTGATGAACAATTAAGGATTAAGAAGGATTAATAAGGATTAGTCACAATAGTACCACATTTGCTCTCAAATTTTCTTTGAACCTACTGGACAATTTGGCTGAAATGTGTATGGATCTTTGTTATAGTAAGGTGCAGCGAACTAAGTATTATGGTATATCTCCAATACATAGTTAGGGATTAATATGGATTAGTAAGCATTAGTATTAAATGCAAAAATGAGCACAAGTTTAATCATATTCAACTGTCAATTTGGCATAAAGCACTTATTTTAAGTCAATGCCCTATAACTTTTGCCCATTTTTAACAGGTAAAATAAAATCTAGTATATATATATGCCTGTGGAACTGTCTTCCGTCTTCCTGCTTTCCAGCTGACTACAATCTGATTGTCTTCAAGTCCAAAGTAAACAAGTCCTTGATGAGCCGTTCCACTTAAGTTAACAAATTTACCGAATTTCCATTACTAACGATTACTACATTGTCCAATTGACTACTACACACTCTTAACTCTTATCCTCGAGTAGTTTCTGTGCCTTGATAAGTGGTGATGCCTATGTAAAAATATATATATATATATATATATATAATAACATAACTTTAGATGTTAGATGTGTGTATCGCTGCACATGCAGGGGTGCATATATGTGCGTGCATGCAAATGCTAGAATGAATTTGAGAGCAGAAGGTAAAGATGAACCCTTCTCTCTTAACTGACCAAGTGAATTAATGAATGTTAAAAAAGGAAGAAATTTTCTCCTCATTCGTTGTTTGCATCGGTCATTTCAAAAACCTCCGATCGATAACAAGTGGAAGAAGCACTTTCCGTCTGAGTGTCCTGCGCAAACATGCTGTCCTCCCTGATGTACTGCCTCCGCACATCGTCTCGGTACGGATGGAGATGATAGATGAACGTCTCCCAGTTGATGTTGTTGATCCCTGCACATTTCACCTCGGCTATTTTCCGTTCTATAAACTCCACAGGATTCTTGGGCCGTTCCATCATGAGACTGCTGAGAAGGCACTCAAACAACTGCGGAATACCATGCTCGGCCAAATAGACTTTGGCTTCCTCTTTTGTGGCCGACATCATGAATTGTTCGTAAAGATGTGCAGAGTGAAATCCACGGAGGAAGTTCTGGAAAATGAGAAAAGGAAACAAATTTCAGAAAATCAAATCGCATTCATCTTGAAAAGCTCACAAAATCAAAAAAAAAATTGTTCATTTTCTCATATATATATATATATATAGACACATACACAGTGACATAGACATAGCGACAGGATATATCCAGGCCACTCAGTGAACGCACGCACACAAGTTCATGCATACACGCTAGCACTAACAATATGTTAATATATGCACATCTTTATATCTATCTCATTAACACACTTATAAACACACACGTCGACAGCTAAAATGAACACATGTATTCAATTTTTCTTCAACCCAGAAAATTCTCGACACATTTTCGACAAGCCTGTCTTAAAAATGGAGCAGAATCAGAAAACAAGTCTGTTATAGAAATAGCTCCAAAAAGTTGCGAAAAATACAAGAACTTTCATTGTAAAAAACTGGAAGAATGGGCCAACCAACAACATGACATTTTCTGGCTGAATTCACCCAGGACTATGTAGATAAGTAAGGCTCTATAGACTGGATAAAAAGGGATCATTCCACTGTAATCAAGAGAGTAGGCATTGGAAGTGATAGATGCTTGGCCAAAAGAAGAAGTGGCGGGGAGAGAAGTGAAAATATCCGGATGAAAGTCTGGCTACCTAATGTTTTCTTTGAAGTGAAAGGAGCATCTCATTGGATAGGGAGTCATGCTGGGACTTTGTGAGGAAAGTAATGCCCAAGATTATCTACAGATAAGCTCCTTTGAATGGTTATTATCTCTAGTGGCTCTTTCGAGTAGTCAATTTCTGGGTGGTCGAATGGTGATGATTAATAAAGGCTAGAATCAGGAAGGGGAAGTGATCAAAGCCGTCCCGTTGGACAGCACACGGAGTTGGATGTTTGAAGATGTAAGTTTGTGTTTTTTTTTATGGCTGCAGTTAGTTTGGTCGTGTGCTTCTCCAGGCAAGTTGGGTCTGTGGGGTTCTTAGCTAAGTGACTATGTTTATGGGACATGTGTTTAGATTTGGTCAGGCCAAACTCTTATTTTGCAAGTCTGTTGTTTGACTTAAGAAAACGACTAGCACTTGTAATCTCAATAAATAAAATAAAATAAACAGCTATTATTTGTTTATAAGCTAAAACAAAAATAAGCATTTGTTATATGTTTATAAGCTAGACTTGTGATTTTTATTTGAAGGGAGGATTCTTTTGTTGTCGTGCTGACTGGACATAACAACAACTTTGGACCAACACAACAAGGGGGACGATCACAGCCCGTGCAGTGGATGTACAAGTACATGCTCATAATGCCGTCTACAGTGATTGCATGATTGATGTTCGTACGGGTCATAATACACTTCTGTGACTGCACATGTCACTGCTTCTTTTGATGTTCATATTTTTGTTTCCAAAGACAGATATGTAGGTGCGGAAAATCTCTTTGAGAATAATTGGATGTAATTGCTACTGCAACAATTGTTGTATTATAATTGGGTCCATCTTTGAAGGAAAACATTATGCCCATTTATACATGGTTCGATTTCCTCATTGACAGTTATTATGTTCCTTAAGTGTGTGTGTACATGAGATGCAGGAAAAAGAATTGATGGGAAGAAGGAACGATTTGCAATACTGTAGAGAAAATTATAATGAGCGCGAAAATTACTTGCCTCAAAGACGCCCACATGTCTGTGCGTCTCGCAAGGTTCAGTTGCTGAATGCGGTGCCCAGTTGATTTTACCCTCAACTATTGTGCAAAAACTCTATTTTAGAAACTGAGCCAATTTAAATTTTGGAATAGCGAGCTTTAACAGTAATGTGCCAAATTTAACTCCAGAAATTGTTGGTTGAAAGTACAGATTAGTTAACAATCCATTTGGAAACGTGCAGAATAATTAATAATGAATTATTCAACCACAAATATTTTATTACTCAATTCCAGTAAGTGAAGACCACTGGATGCGTGATGATAAAGTTCTTACTACTAAAGCTTGTGTCCTGTTATCGTCCCATAATGCAATTGCGCCAAAGAACAGTTAATGCCCCTTAGATCCTGATGTGTCAGAGGGATATAACTGTCTTATTGCTTTTAAAGGCTTTGTTAAATTTCAGCTTAAACAGAAAAACTAATAAGAATAAAATAGAATAAAGAATAAAATGATAATAAAACACACTAGAGTCAAACCCAAACACTTCACTTGCATGAAAGTTTGTTTCAATCAATAACCACAAGCATACAACACAGACAATAAAAACATTTCAAACTGTATAAACAACATAAATCCAAAAATCAAAAGTAAATAAAGTCCAAATAAAACAATCAAACTGACAGGCAATTATTAATAGATCAAAAAGCTGATTAATAGTGTGGCTGCTGGAGTTAAAAAGTATCACTTCATGATAATTACATGAGTCGATAATCACAAACAATATAGAAACTTTATGTTTCTGAATTTTTTTCCCTTATATTCGGACTACTGTACTCAATTTGAGTGTTATTCTCACAACGTTTTGACCGATGTAACCTCCAACATTCTTTAGATGTGTTGTCTAAAGTAAGAGAGAGGGTCTGTTGGAAAAACAAAGTAGACTTACCGCTTAAGCACCCCCACATGAATGCGTCATGTGGAGTTGGGCTGAGAAAGGAAAATAATCAAAGATGGTGCCTATAGTTTTTATAACATCTGGTCTCACAAAGTCTCGTAAAGTCACACTGGACACATGCAAATAAGGAGTACCTGGGCTGTATAAAATCAACTTGTGTTAAGAAGGTGGGGAAACAAAAAGCAATCTGTAACGATTATTGTTGCTCATCACCTTGTTGGTTTGCACTGATTTTGACGCACGTGTTTGTTGGACTGCTGCTATGATTTCTTGTTGAACTTTTCTTTAATGTTGTCTGCCTTTTTGCATCTTTTTGTGACTTTTAGACCAAAAGCTATTTCAGCCATGGTCACCTGTCTAAACAACATGATAAAGCTGTTTTGTGGTGAAGGCGACATGGTAGCTTGGTGTATGAGTATCTTGTGTAGGAGATGGGGAGTCTTGTCGTGGGCGACGAAGCGTTTCACTGAAGAACCACGGCAACACACAGCGAACCAACAAACAATGACAGCCACGGCGCGAAGGTAACTAACAAAGCTCAGCTGACTGCACGAATAGAAACGGAACCCAACGGTCACTGTACTGATCGCCACGAACGTCAGAACCCGACTGCCTCGCACCTCCAATGGACCGATTTTTATTCCTCAAGATGGCCTAGCTAATTTGCATCCCCGCGAGATCTCGCGCGATCCTGCGAGATTCCGTCTCTAATAAAAGCAGGCAGCTGCCATCTTGAAACTCTTTCGTCCGCTGCTCCGACCACAGGATCAGCCACCACCCCACACGCCAGGCACACACGGACCCTCTTGCGCCGAGGGCTACGGTTAGTCTCACACTCCCCCCTGGTCTCCAGATCACATACGTGACACGGCGGACGTGGCCATTTGATTTGAGCACTCCTGCGGAGGGGTATTGCCGGGACTTCCTCATCGGAGCTCTCAGAAGTGTCATCGGAAGCATCAGCATTAGAGCTCGCAGTTTAGTCATCAGGTTCGTGGGGCACAGGTTGGATCCATCGCTCATCGTCGGATGACTCGCTCCTTCCACTGCTCGCAGTTGAGTCACCAGGTTCGTGGGGCACGGGTTGGATCCATCGCTCATCGTCGGATGACTCGCTACTTCCACTGCTCGCCGATTGGTCAGCACTTAAAGCGGGCCGGACATCCCTTACGTGGCGCGGAGTATCATCGACTAGTATGGCCTGTTCATTGATGACGCCGGTGACCTGCCCCCTCCAAAAGCTGCTGGTGCACCGGCCGCCGGGTGGCTTCACCCAGACGGTGTCTCCCACTTGGTACGTCCCCTGGGGTTCTCGTTGGTCGGGTAGACACACTTCAACGTCCTTGACGCGCACGTGGTAGTGATGAATCGCATCAGCGGGCGCACTGCCTCCAGTCACGGCGTCCTTAGGCGGTCCACGCCTTCTGTTGGTCGTCGAATTCCGCACTGAAGTCCGGCTGGTTGACTCTTAGTGCTGCGCACACCGGGGGCCTATCCTGAAACTCTACAACGCCAGCGCGCATTATGCGCACGCCGCCCAGGGGTTTGATGGCATCGTAGCCTAGCAACAGGTCGAAACTCAGCGGCTTTTCGCGTGTCACCAGCGCTTCGACGTTGGCCGAGTTCCCAGTTCTTGTGCGAATGTGTACCACACCCACGCCGCAACACATTCGTATTTTTCCAGTAATGGTAGTTAACCTGACGTTCTTCTTTTTCCACGCCCGACAGAAGTCCGCACACACTATGGTGCGGGAGCAACCGGAATCAAGGAGGCCTGAACATAATGTGTCATTAACTCGGACCTGAATGACAGGGAGCGCCTTGTTTATTTTCTGTTCGGGGAAGAGGTCGGCACTGACACCTTGTCCCCGTCCCCGTTTCCCGCACAGTCTCGGGCCATGTGCCCAGTCTTGTTACAGCGGTAGCAGCGAACAGCCGTCGACCGCCTTCTACAATTTCTTGCCATGTGGCCCCGCCCGTTGCATCTGTAGCAGATGACATCACCTTGCGGGCTGGGTCCCTGAGACGGTCCTTCGCCACTTGGTGGGGCCTGTGCGACGGCGACTACCGGTTCCTGCACCGTCGAGTCATCCTTCATTATTGTCCTGGCTCTGTCCACTAGGTCACTCAGCGGTAGTGAGGATATTGTAGAGGTTGCTCGCAGGAGCTGCTTTGCTCCAGCGGGGAGTCCTGATAGGAATTTGTAGGCTAGGGCCCTCTCGGGAAGCCACCCCACACGTCAGGCACACACGGACCCTCTTGCGCCGAGGGCTACGGTTAGTCTCACACTTGGCTAACAAAAGTTGCTGGCAAATCTCCAAAAAGAAGATGACATTGCCATGGTGATACTGTTGTTCTTGAAGGGAGATACTTGGAACTGAATGAGCAGGAGCAGGCTGATGCTGATACAATTCGAACCAAATTGATCCAGACATTTGCCAAGGGGTCGTTTGCGGCCTAAACCAAATTAAAAGAGTTGAGATGGATGAGGGAATCCATTGATGTATACACAAACAAAATCAAAAGATTGGTGGAGCTGGCATTGTCACTGAATACCAGAGGAGATTTCTAAGACGCTGCAGCAGATCCTAGATGTTGAGAACATAGAGGTGAGTGAGCTACTCCCAACTGCAAAAGTATCAATGAGTACCCAACCCTTTAGGTTTATAAGAACAGCAGCAGCGGTCTGGAAAGATGCAAGCATAAGCTGGACAACACTAAAAATTGCATGTTTCAAATGTGGGTGCTCACACCTGTGGAAAGACTGTAGGAAGTTGTTGGAAAGGATATTGTGCTACAGGTGTAATCAGAATGGTCACCTAGCAGTGAACTGCGCGAGTCTGGAAAAGCTAGCAAGGGGGTGTGCCAAAGTGCCAGCAGCTGCCCCAACTCAGGAATGATGGTGTGCTTGCAGTAGATGCCCAAGCAGGAGATCATGGTAGAGAGCCGAGAAGTTATGGTCCTGATTTGCAGTCGGAGGATGGCAAGAGAAGGGCGAAATAGTGGAAGAATAAACCACCAATGCTAATAAACAGGGTGATATGCTATGAGAATTTGCTTAAAGGAGGAACAAGAAAGGGTTTTGAACAAGAAGTGAATAGATGGATTGAGGAGGACGTCAAATCAGACATCTTGCCGTTGATGGTCATTTTGCAAGCGATGAAAGGGAAGGTCTGGATTTCTGAGAGTTGAACCAACACGTTGAGCACTATACTGGGGTTGACACTGTAGATGTATGCAGTGAGACCATTAAGCAACTCCGTGTCACCAAGTAACTCTGGAAGTACCAGTTGGTCAGATATAAAGGCAAAACATACTACCTTATGAGGGTGGGGTTTGGACTCAACTCAGCACCCAAGATCATGTCAACTATTCTAACAAAGATTCTGGAAAGAATGGGGAAAGGAAATGGTGCCGTAAGCTCGTACATTGATGACATCCTCATAAATGAAACTTTGGTGACTGCAAAGGAGGTGGTGACTAACTTGAAGGAGTTCGGGTTGGCACTGGAAAAATTAGATGGGGGAACAGTCCTGGGGCTAAAGCTGAGACAAAATGAGTTGGGTGGACTGGAGTTTTGAAGAGAGAACAAGGTCCTGCAAATGAAGGAAGAGCTCAACAAGCGGGAGCTTTTTTCAATATGCAGCAGGCTGATCGGGCATTACTCTGTTGTTGGCTGGTTTAGAACAGCATGCAGTTATATCAAGAGGCATGTCAAAGGAAGAAAATGGGATGATAAAGTGGGGGGAAGAACAGCCACCTTAATCGAAGAGGTCTTGAAAGAAGTGTAAAGACAAGACCCAGTTTGGGGAATGTGGAATGTGCTGCAAACACTGGATGGATCGTGTGGTGTGATGCAAGCAGCATTGCAACAGGTGTTGTCTTGGAAATGGGTGGAGTGGTTGCGGAGGATGCAGCCTGGCTAAAAAACAGGATGATGTGAGCCATATTAATGTAGCAGAATTGGACGCAGTTACCAAAGGAGTGAATCTGGTCTTGAAATGGGGACTACATGACATCTGCATGAAAATAGACTCTGCCATTGTGTTTGCTTGGCTAAAATCAGTATTTGCCAACGATAAAAGGATAAGGACGAAAGGGGCAGCTGAGATGCTAGTGAAGTGCAGGCTAGAAATGTTGGCTAAGCTGAGCAGGAGTTTAACCTGAAGCTATGCATAATCATGGTGGCCTCTGAGAAGAACAAATCGAATGTTCTTACGAGAGTGAAAAAGGGCTTGTTTTAAAAAAAAAGAGGATGTTGCTGCAGTGTCTAATCTGGATATTTCTGGTGTGCGAGAGTTGAACAATTTCCACCATAGTAGAGAGGACATTGTTCCTAGTGAGAAAAGTCAACCTGAGTGTTCACAAGGAACAAGTGAAGCAAGTGGTCAGAATGTGAAACAGGTGTCAGTCAACCGACTCTGCTCCAAGCACGCACAAAGCACGAGCACTAGGTGTAACAGGGGCCTGGAAAAGACTGGCATTACGGTGGGGAGGGGGGGATTTATATGACAATGATCGACTGCGGCTCTAGAGAAGGCTGTATGGTGGAACGGTCAGTGAAATAGCAGCAGCTCTTGACATGGTGTCTCTAAAGCAAGATCCGGTGAAAGAGCTGCTAACCAACAATAGGACCGCATTTAGATCAGTAGTAGTTGTGGATGTACTGAGGAAATGGAATGTCCGTCAATTCTTCATAGACCTAGT
This sequence comes from Euprymna scolopes, assembly GCF_053919585.1. Lineage (NCBI taxonomy): Eukaryota > Metazoa > Mollusca > Cephalopoda > Sepiida > Sepiolidae > Euprymna > Euprymna scolopes. The sequence goes on along the minus strand of NC_136494.1, from coordinate 102,814,495 downwards.
GGTGATGAGATTATGGAAAGAAACCACCAGACAATAAAGGCAGTGGCAGAGAGCAGGGGCACCTCACTGGAGAAAGCTGTCTATTGGTACAATATGTCGCCTAGATCAGAACATCTGTCCACATCTGTTGATATTCACATACTCCTGGAGGCATCCCAGAGTTGAGCCGGAAAGCAGAGAGATAGAGACAACAAGGGATGAAGTATAGGTGAAGCCCTCAGGTGTGTGATGTACCACACTGTTGTACATCACACACCTGAGGGCTTCACCTATACTTCATCCCTTGTTGTCTCTATCTCTCTGCTTTCCGGAGAAAGGCCAGTTGAAAGTAAGGCAATGGAAAGTGATGTGCAGCAGGAGGATGGCGGGATACCTCAGAGGCCAAGTAGAGAAAGGCAACCATCACAGTGGATGAGGGAGTACGAAATAGAATCTAGAGATCAGGGGGAACATGCTGTCTAAAGTAAGAGAGAGGGGGTTGTTGGGAAAAACAGAGAAGGCTTACTGCTAAAGCATTCCCACATGAATGTGTCATGCAGAGTTGGGCTGAGAAAAGATGGCACCTATAGTTTTTATAACATGTGGTTTCGCAAAGTCACACTGCATGCATGCAAAGGAGGAGTACTTGAGCTATATAAAAGCAGCATGCATTGAGAGGGTGGATGAACAAAAAACACTACGAGAATCCATAACGATTATTGTTGCTCGTCATTTCATTGGTTTGCGTTAGATTTTGACACACGTGTTTGTTGGACTGCTGCTATGATTTCTTGCTGAACTTTTCTTTAATGTTATCTGCTTTTTTGCATCTTTTCGTGACTTTCAGACAATGTCAGACTCGGGAATCTGTACAGAATTTCGATTATTTTTGCTCGTCACAATTTCGAATATCCACACGGATAGCATGCTCTTGTTCTATCAGCCATGACCGGGTAGAAATCTTAAGTAATTCGCAATTGTAATTTTAGTATAACCTCCAGAAGAATATCACTTAGAACTCATCATCATCATCATGATCATCGTATGAATCCGATGATTCTATGTTGGCATTTGTTTTCACAATATTTGTCTAGTTAGAATTCTTTCAAAAAGGACATCAGGGACTAAAAGAAGGACCATGTGAAGATGGCCAACACCCTAAGTGAAAGTGATTTTTGTAGAACGAACTGGATTCGAACTTGGAATGCTCAAGTTTCAGTCTGAGTTAGACCATTAGACCACCATCACCTCCCTACTTAGAACTGAATTTTATTTAGTACTTTATCTTTTATGTTTTAGGCAGAACGAAAGCATGCTATCCCATGGATTAAATAAAAGAGTCCGTCTGAAATTTTGTACAGATTCCTGAGTATGACCGAAAGATTCCTGAATTCGACAAGATACACCTGAAGAAGGTCAGAGGTTACATCAGCTGAAATCTTGTGAGAATAACATTCAAAATGAGAACAGAAATTTGAATAATTCAAATCATACCGGAACTTTAACGATATATGAAATTCAAATAAAATTTAAACAAAGTCAAACAGTCAAATTGGCAGTGAAGTCAAACAGTCAAATTGGCAAGATCAAGCTGACAACAGCTGGCTACTGAAGTTAAGTATCACATCATACTCTGTTTTAATAAATAATTACAGTCAAGGGGTTGCTGTCTGAAATATTGTCAATTTAAAGATGTAAAAAGAAATAAACGTATGTTAAAGCTAATATAATGTTATCTTTTCTTTAACATTGTATAGTAGCTGTTGATTTTAATTTGTGAATATAAATATACTTATGTTTCTACATAGATATCTGATGCTGAATTAACTGATATATTCTAAGAGCTTTCAACATACGTAAATCAGAAATGCTTGAACTTTTACAAAATATTAAAATTTGACTTGAAAAGCCTAACTAAGGGTAGATAACTCCTGAGAAAGTATAATAAAAACAAAACAGTAAAAACCATTTTGTAATCATTTCATATAATACAACAGTACTGACAACCCTGAGAATTCTACAAAGAGAAAACATATAAAAATCTAAGCAAGAATGCATATTATTGTTTTCAGTGTCTTCAATTATAAAAGTTTTCAACTTTTAATGTTGTGTTGAAATTTTCGAAGTTTCAGAGCCTCTGTCCTGTAAGGAATTACTAGAAATGTTTAAAAACTTCTATGTGTATGTTATTCTGCTTTCAGCTCCTCTACAGATCGTTTCCAGATTTTCAAATTTCATTATTAAAAGTGTGAAAACAAGCTACAAGAATTTGCACCTATATCAGTGAAAGTTTTATATATGGTTAGAAGCATCTTCAATAAAGACCTAGAGTTTCATTCTATGCATTTTTTGCATAAGCCTTGTACATAGCACCTCGTTCATGTTTGACTTTTATCGTCTTAATAATGAAGGAATTATTATCTTTAAAAGAATCTCTGAAAAAAAAAAATTACAATATCTTGTCTGTTCATCCTTCTGCCAGCATTGATATCTGTGACGACTGAATCGTAAAACGATTCCGACGAAAATTAAAAACAAATAGCTTGAACAGTAATGCTACAAATAACCTCACATCAAAGAAGCAAAAGGTGTGCTCCCTTTGCTACCGGTGCAAGGAAACCAGGAGAAGAATAAGACATGAGAGGTGTGCCGTGTTTTATAGAGGAGGACGAGATAAGTCACCTGAAGCCATATGAAATGGTGAATGCTTTTGACCATGAAGGGAGCTAAACTGTAAGGGAAAGGAGGCAGTATTTCGTTTATGCTTGATCAATAAGCTATAATTTTCCAAAATCTACAGAACAGTCCTGTCTGTTCATCCTTCTGCCACAACTGAACTATAAAGCGATTCTGACGAAAGCTAAAAAGCAAGTGGCTTGAATAGCTTACCCTCTTTCTTTCTGTACTTCGTTTGGATTTTCTCTCTCTGTCACTCTCAAAAGCAAGTAAGTTTTCACAAGGACGTGTTAACTCAAATTATTTTCAACCAATTAGAATTGTTTCAAACCCTAAAAATAATGTGAAAAGCCAACAAAAACTTAGAAAATCCTATAGAAACAATGGCTAAATCAGATATATCTTCCAGACTTCACCAGCTATATCGAAGGACACAAGCACATTTGTGATGACTTTAATGTTCACAATTTTGCTTAGTTAGCCTATTCCAACAAAACAGATGATGAAGAAAGTTTCGTCATGACTTTTCTTTTGCCTGTGAATTGATACAGATTGTTTAGAAACCCTGATACTAACAAACATAGCCTTCTTGATCTCTTTTTTTATATATATAAATCCCTCCAGACAAGGCATGAAGCCACTGAATGTAAGAAGCTAACAAAAAATACTACTTTAATATCAAAAACTAGCCAATGATAAGTGTTAGATTGATAAATCCAACCCAGAAAACAGCAATTCTTCTTCCTCTTTGCTAGAAACATCACTTATAGAATATGAGGCCTAAAGGGCAAAATAAGGGAAGCAGTAATTATTGAAGCAACCAAAAGTAAATCCAAGGTTCACATTCTTAACTCCTATTCTTGACAACTTGCCCTGAGTAATGCTCATCTCTTGTTCTACCTTCAGACAGGAGGCAATGGCTTTGAAGGATGGACCTCCTAGAACTGTATAGCTGTTCCTCAATCAACAGAGAAAATGTCATTTCAAAAATGACTCCTACTCTGTTAGCTTGGGAGCTGAAGTAACTTCCTGGATTCTGATCATTTGATTGTCTTTATCCAGATTAAATCTCTTTTCATCACAGAATGTATCAGTACTCAAACGCTAGTTAGGATAAGTTTAGATCTTTCATCTCCAAAATTCCCCTGTATTCCATTTTCATAAAGACAAGTCGACCATGCAGGATCTCTCTCCACAAGTGAAAAATTTACTTTGACCATGACAAATGTTTGTGAAAATTTTTTTAAAATTTCAAGGAATGGTTATTGAGAAAAGTGGTAACGATTTTAGGGCAATTTTGCCCCTAGGGGAACAACTAGAGTTATCCCGGAAAATCCGTTCTGGGAAAAATTTATTTTTACCATGACTAATGTTTGTGCAAAAATTTTTTTAAATCCAAGGTGTGGTTATTGAGAAAAGTGTGAACAAACTGATGAACAGACGAACGGGAGTGAATTACTAGGCCCAATCCCTCCTTTGTCAAGGACCAAAACTGTATCGTTTGTCACTTCTGATATATTCAATTAGTTAATTGCTGGTCTCGAGAGTTTTATATCCTCTAAAAACTTCCAGCATGAGTCAAACAGCCTTACACACAAAAATGGTTACTATCTATCAACTTACCTGTAATTTCACTACACTTTTGCGTACGCAATGCTTACAGGTACCACAAAAAATTGATTAGTATGAAAAGGTGTGACTCATGGAAAATAGTAGCAGTTTAAAAATTATCGAGCAAAGACATGCCATGTATAATCCGACTACATGAAAGTGTTCATCTGTCTTGTGGAGATTATCTAGAAAAAAAAAACACCTTGATAAGGAAAATAGATTCTTATTCAAGTCCATAAAATATGTTTTAAGATTAAATGGACACTTGTGATTCTGTCGGCTGTATTAACATGTTCGAGCGACTGTCCAAGAAGAAAAGAAGAATCTCAGCAACAGTGTTATGTCGCCCCCCCTCCCATAAAACTGCCTGCTGATAGGAGAACTTTATTCACAACTAGCTGTTCAGCCCGACTTTGCTCTGGCCCTATGTACTGTTCATAACTTTATGTGCATATGTATATATATATATTAAAAAGTTTGACTCATGTCCAGGTAACCTACATCTAAAATTTCATGTGTTTAGACCCCAAATTAGCTGAATAGTTTGCTAGAGACCGCAAAGGTCAAATCCTTTGCACTTTGACTCCTTGTCAGCCAAATTTTCGGCCAAAAACGGATTAAAAAGCTTGTCCTATGTCTGAATACACTTTATGTAAAATTTCAAGTTTAGACCAAATTGGCTGAGTAATTTGTTAGAGACCGCAGAGGTAAAATTTTTTAAACTTTGACCTCAATTTTGACCCCTTAACATATATTGTTTTGGGCTCAAATCAAATAAAAAATTTTAATCCATATCCAAGTAACCTATATTTAAAATTTCAAGTGTTTAGACCCAAAATTGTTGGAGGAGTTTGGTAGAATTTTCAAAGGTCAAATCGTTGAACTTTGACCCCTTGATAGCAAAATTTCTGGCTGAAACCAGATTAAAAAGATTTTCCCAAATCTCAATACCCCTTATGCCAAATTTCGAGTCTGTAGAATGAAAATTGGCAAAGTAGTTTGCTAAGAAAATGCACGCGCGCGCACACACACACACACACACACACACACACACACACACACACACACACACACACACAATTTCACTTTTATAGATATATAGATTCACGAGTCACTTAACCCTCTGGGATCGTGAGAGTGCTGAATTGTTGAACGTTACACCAGTTTCCTCCATTTCTGTCAGTCATGGGCAAGAGTATGTGTTTTGGTAAAACTTTCCTCTCCATAATGTTGTCGGTCCATCTCTTTGTCTGTCTCTGCAATGTCCCTTGGAGAATTGTCTTTGCTAGATTATTGGCTCTTGACAATCTGTATCATACTATCAAAATTTTCTTTTCTTGATGATAGTTAGCAGTTCTTCAAAATGTTTTGCATGCAAAATGGTGCTTGTACGTACTGCTTTTTTTGTAATGTGGTCTATGTATAAGACATTGAGAACTTCTTTTTAAATCACATTCACTCCTAACAAGGCATATCGCCACTTGGATGTTAGGGACTACTATTTGGGACCATGCCTAAGAAAGATTAACAAATGTTGATTTACATTACATTTAAACTTCTGCATATCAGTACAGTCAGAAAAACAGGTAGCAGGAAGGGATTTCCAAAGTCTAGCTGTTTGAGGGAAAAAAAACTATTAGAGTAGAAAGCTCTCTGGCATTTAGGAACCTCAACAGTGAAGGGGTGTGATTTTTTTGCTAAGCGGGTTTGTCGGGATATGTATGTCGAGTGGGCACAAGTGCAACGAGTTCATCAGGGCACATTCCATTAAAATAGTTGTAAAACAGTTAAAGGGATGCAACATTGTGGTGATAGGACGGAGGTTAGAGATTAGTTGACAAAGTAGGACATATTAGATTGAAGACTCTTTTTTTGGACCCTATCCAAGAGGAAGAGACTAGTGGTAGATTGCACCAGCCCAAATGTGGCAACAATACTCCATGCATGGAAAATGGTGGCCTTGTAGCGATACAGGGTACTCTCAGGTGTGAGTAGTCTTTTAGCACTTTTCTAACACATCTCATTTCAACTGCTTGGGATTTTTCTTCGTACTTCTGCTGTTAGTGTTCTATTTTCACATACATATAAAAAGATCAACAGGACTATCATGCATAATAGCTACAACTTAGTGAACAAACTTATAATTTTGTTATAAGATTATATAATAACTAGCCATACAACCTGGTGTTGCCTGGGATTAATTACTTTTAAAATATGTATTATAAATATGTGTATGTTTAAAATCAGTAAGGAACACTAATAGCTATTCTTTTAGTAAGAATTATTTTTGTTAGTGGATTTTCTTAAAGGTGACTATTTAAAAATGTCCATATATTATCACACCCTCGGATCAGATTAAGTATTTTTGAAAAATTAAAATGTACTGAAATATGTTAGCCTATCACAAATGGTATTCTTTTTGCTTTTATTAAACAAGGCATATTACAACTTGGATGTAAGGGGCTACTATGTGAGACTCTGCTTAACATGAAGTGAAACAAATACATTGAAAACATTGCCAAGACTTCTGCAAAGAAGGTGGGCTCACTTTATCATGCTCGGAAACTACTCGAGTGTCTATTATCTTTACAAAGCCACCATTTTCCCATGCATGGGGTATTGTTGCAACATTTGGGTTTATGCATTTACTACTAGTCTTTCCCTATTGGACAGGTCCAAAAGTGAATCTCCAGTCTAACAGGTCCCGCACTCTCAGCTAAGCTCCAAGTCTTATCCCATCACTGCAACGTTGCATTCCTGTGTCTGTTTGACAAGTACTTTAATGGAATATGCTTTGACAAACTCATAGCATATATATATATATATATACAGGGTGGGCCAAAATAAGGGTCCTATTTTTTAAGTTATTTAAATTTAAAGATAGGACCCTTATTTTGGCCCACCCTGTATATATATATATATATATATATATATATATGTATGTATATGTATATATATATATATTAAAAAAATTTAAAAGATTGATACTTAGTGCTAATCTAATGAGACAAAAACGATTTCATTTCAATGATTAGTAAAAATTAGCTGAATCTAAATTTGATATCTAGCCATATAAAAATTAAGAAAAATATAACTTAAGGTAATACTATTTTTGAATAGTCTGTGAAACTGGCTTAATATGTTTCTGGTTATATAAAACTCCACTTTCATACTGATTATGAGTTCACCTTTCTTTACACTGTGCTTGACGAAGATTTTCAAAACATGTTTTCATAAAATATTTTGTTGATGTGTAATTTATAGAACATGCAATCATGATAACATGAAACTCGTATTCGTCTAAATTATATATATATATATATATATATATATATATATATATATATATATAATCTATTATATAAAGGGCAAAATTGGCGGGAGCGTTTGTGTATGTCCACGAAAGGCTTTTTTGCATCGGGCTTCTTGCGTCAGTTAGATTCTGCAAGAAGTTTTCACATCATCGTAATATCTCAGATACATTCACAAACGGACATCGTCTCTATCGTTTCTTAAATAAATAAATATATATATATATATATATATATATATATATTTACCATTTATTGATATATCAAAGACCTTTAATTAAAATTCCATGTTTTATAATAACGCCCTTAGAAATTTGAGTCATATAGTAAAAAAATAATTATATATATATATATATATATATTTACCATTTATTTATATATGAAAGACCTTTGATCAAAACTCCATGTTTTATAATAACGCCCTTAGAAATTCAACTAGAAAAAGGATGAGGAGAAAGAATAATATTTAGTTCAACCCCTCATTTAGCTCCAATGTAAAAATTAATATCCCCAAGGAATTCTTCAATATTGTTGAAAATTTTTTTAGGTACCTGCATGGATATAACACTTTGTTTAACAAAAATTCTATCAAGATATCATACGCTACAATGCCTAATTTAGACCAGACAATCATAACCTCTAATAACAAGAAAATTAAAGATGCCCAAGCAATTCCTTTTCCCTTGGGCAAGAAAACCAAACGTAATTGTCAAAAAATAAAAAGAATGCCCCCTCAATAATAACTGTATCCATAAAAATGTGATTTATTCATGTACTGTAACTGAGATACCACCTAAATCGCTCCAAAGAAACACCACTAATTTTTCCCAACAGTCAATCTTTGGTCAAGCAAATGGCAATAATATAAATAATAATAGTCCTTCACAAAACAACTCCCATGATAATAACTTTGGAAACCAGTTCAATAATAACATCCCCACCCATTCACCCACTTCCTATCCTAACCTTAATAACAATCTAATATTAAATGCAAACAACAGTATCCACAATGAACCCAAAACATACACATACATCGGATCCACTTCTACTTTAATAAAGCAGAGAATCTCTAACCACACATCATCTTTTAGCAATAAAAACACAAATAGTAACCAGTGAACCTCTCTGAAATCTAAGAATATTCGCTTCTCAATTAATTGGATTATTATATGTAAATCTCACTCTTACACCCCTGGACCTAAATATTGTAACTTCTGCTGTTCTGAGGCAGTTAGGATTATAATGTCTTCTCAATCCAAAAATGTAATCAATACAAAAAGTGAGCTGATTTTCCAACGCAAACATAGGGCAAAATACAAGTATTGCAATTTTGAAATTACATAGTCCCTCTGTTAAAAGTTAAACTATAAATACATTAGGATTTTTTTTTTTTACTACTGTACATTATTATTATTGTAGTTTTTCCACCCATTCTACTGGATTTTATCATTTTGTCTTACCTAGTTTATTGCTTTTATCTTGAGAATTATAGAAATAATCAATACTGATATCGACTGTTATTATATTATTCTATTTTTTTACATATTAAGATAAATAGTACACCTAAATTATGCATATTTCTCTGTATTGGTATATTTTTATATTTATATATTTATTTATTTGGATATATGTATGTATATGTATGTATATGTGTGTGTGTATATGTATGTGTATATGTATGTATATGTGTATATATGTATATATATATATATGTATGCATATGCATATATATGTGTGTGTGTATGTGTACATATATGTATATAACCATAACCACATAATTTATATATATATATATATATATATATATATATATATATATATATTATATGTTTATATATATATATATATATTTTATATATATTATATATTTACATATATATATATATATATATTAATTATTATTAGTAGTAGTGGTGATGGTGGTGGTGGGGTGTAGGAATGGTAGCAGTTTTAGCATCTGTTATAATTTGTATACGTGTATATAATTATCCTTATGTGTGTCTATGTATGTGTATCTATATATATTTATATATATCTATATATATAAAAATGTAATTCTTGGTTCGTTCAACATCGATAAAATCATATTTCTACATTACCAATTTAATTGAAATTTTCAGAAAATCTATCTGTAAAGTCAATGAATGTTTGCATGTTATTAAAATAATTTAACATTGCGAATTATAAAAATATTAATTAAAATATAAATATTTTTCGTAAGTCGTTTCTGTGAGACTGCCTGGTTTTATTTCCGGTAGCTTCTGTTTCAACTACTCTCGAATTACAAGATAAGTAAAAAAAAAAAAAAAGGTACTCATGCAGAGAGTGATCCGTGCTTAAATAATAACGTTATTATTTTAAAAGCCATTCTTAACATGGGGAAGGGAGGCTGTTTTGTACTTATTCTGTACTTTAACCTTACAATTGTATAAAAAACATATCATAAAACTTTAATTAAACGTGGAAATACGATTTAAAAAATAGCGCGGATCACTCTCTGCATTAGCACAAAAAAAAATCCCATATTTTTTAAATTTAAATTCATTCTTACCAATTTTAAATTCATTCTTACCATATTTTTTAATTTTAAATTTATTTATTTATTTTAAGGCTTTTCACTCATGAACCATTACGTTTTAATTGTTTAGTTTCTTTCACGGCATTGTTTACATAAAAAAGTTTGTTTTAACTTTTTCTAAATCGTTTCATTTTTACGACATGCCTCAGCGTATTATAAACACCCTAACCTCCCCATGTTAAAAACGGCTTTCAAATTAAACACGCCCTTCCACAAACCTCGAAAGCCGTTCTTAACATGGGGAGGTTGGGGGTGTTAATTCTGAAAGCCATTTTAACATGAGGAGGTTAGGGTGTTTATAATATGTTGGGGCGAGTCATAACATTAACGAAGTTGCTATTTATTATTTATTGCAAAAATTGCTTGAAATTTATTTATTTGACAAAAAAATTACATTTTGTTACTCCTTGGGCGTTGAGTTCCATGACGACCAGCAGAAAAAATAATACTCGCTCCCTTAGTCCCCCACCGCACGTAACATATTTTATTTACTGACATTGCCGTAACTAAACGATTATTTATCACATTTACAAACATTTATTTATTTATTCATTTTGAAAAAAAGTTTTACTCTTTATGAATGTTAAAAGAAAAATGTTACTAAATATTTATTATTAATTTCTCACTTTTACAAACATTTGATTTTGAATTTCTTTTTAAATGACGACTTTTATCGACTTTTTTTTTAATAGTATTTGCGGATGGGTATATTGACAAGAAATATCAGTTAAATTTTGTAAATATTCCCCCCCCCCACAAATGGTGTTTATTCCGAAATCCGTTGTTAACATGGAGTGATTGAGGGTGTTTATTCTGAAAGCCGTTCTTAACATTTGTGGAGGTGGACCTAATGTAAAAAAAAAAAATCAATAAATAAAAAAAAAAATCATTTACTGATAATTTCTCACTTTTACAAATATTTTTAATTTACATGCGCGGATGAACAAATTGTTGAATAGTGTGAAAACAAAACGTTTTTGTAATAAACCTTGGGTTTGCAAAATTTAACTGATATTTGTTGTCAGCATACCCATCCACAATTACTATTAAAAAAAAGTCGATAAAAGTCGTCATTTAAAAAGAAATTTAAAAACAAATGTTTGTAAAAATGAGAAATTATTAATAAATGTTTAGTAACTTTTTTTTCTTTTAATACTGATACAACGGCAACATCAAAAAAAAATGTTATGTGCGCATGCGTTACGCTTGACTTGGAGCGGGGGACTAAGGGAGCGACTATTATTTTTTCTGCTGGTCGCCATGGAACTCAACGCCCAAGGAGTACCACATTTTTTTCCAGTATTCATGAAAAGAGTTAAGCCAACGTAAATAAATAAATAAATAAATGTTTGTAAAAGTGACAAATTCAGGTTTAGTTACTTTTTTTATTCATGAAAAGAGTTAAGCCAACGTAAATAAATAATGTTTGTAAAAGTGCGAAATGCAACGTAAGTAAATAAATGATAAATGCCATGTGTACATGCGTTAGCCTTGACTAAGGGGGGTGGGGCTAAGGGAACGACCATTAAATAATTCTGCTGATTGCCATGGGACTCAATGCCCAAGGAGTACAAAAAGTTTTACTTTTTATGAATATTAAAAGAAAAAAGTTACTAAACATTTATTAATAATTTCCACTTTTACAAACATTTGTAATTCGTGTATTTACTTACGTTGGCTTAACTCTTTTCATGAATATTAAAAAAAAAACTAAACAATGTATTGATAATTTCTCACGTTTACAGACATTCTTAATTTACATGAGTGGATAATTTTTTAGGTAAATATTTACATTTAGGTTCACCGCCACAATTTTCTTTTTTAAATGATGACTTTTATTGATAAATAAATTTACTTCTACACAACTTTTATTGATAAATAAATCTACTTCTCTGCAACGGGCACTGGATACCTCCTTTTTTTTTTTTTTTTTTTTTAAATAGTATTTTCGGTAGGGTATGCTGACAACAAATATCAGTTAAATTTTGCAAATAGTTTTTCACCACCCCCTTCAAAAATGGTATTTATTCTGAAAGCTGTTCTTAAGATGAGGAGGTTGGGGGTGATTATAAGGTGGACTTAATCTAAAAAAAAAAAAAAAATACCAAGTTTTTTAAATGATTAAAATAATTTCTCACTTTTACAAACATTTTTACATGCGCACATAAACAACTATTTTTTTATTAACTTTTTTTTACTTTTTTTATTTAAAAATTAGTAAATTTCAATGAATAGAATGATAAATCATTTATCACTAATATGTGTTTTTGGTTTTGTGTTGAATGAAACTTTTTTTTTTTCATTACAACAATAATAAACCAATTTAAATTTTCCGGCATGCGTTTAAGGGTTACGAAATTATCAATAAATCGTTTAATTACTAAGTCAATGTCAGTAAATAAAAAAAAATGTTACGTGTGCATGCATTAGCCTTGACTAGGTGGGGGGGGGGCTAAGGGAGCAACCATTAAATAATTATGTTAGTCGCCATGGAACTCAACGCCCAATGAGTACATAAAGTGGCACTTATGCACTTATGTTATCATGCTATTTTTTAAAAATAGTATTTTCACGTTAAATTCAAATTTTACAATATCTTTTTCTTTTATTAATTTGTTAGGTGAAGTACAGATAACCCGGTCGGTTTCTAATGTGTGGAAAATCTAGCTCCCGAAAAAAAAAAAGGGGATACTCTGGATAGTAACAAAAAATTAAAATTGCCTCAGTCTCGAAAGATTTCTTCTCTACTGAACGAGGAAAAAACGGTGAAGTGTAGTTCATCTTCTGTTTCTCTCTCTTCCTCTCTTAATATCTCTCTCTCTATCCATCTCTCCCTTTGGTACTCCTTGGGCGTTGAGTTCCATGGTGACCAGCAGAAAAAAATAATAGTCGCTCCCTTAGTCCCCCCTTCCTAGTCAAGCCTGATGCATGCGCATGTAACATTTTTATTTACTGATGTTGCCGTTGTAACTAAACGATTATTTGTCACTTTTACAAACATTTATTCATTTATTTTGAAAAATGTTTTACTCTTTATGAATATTAAAAGAAAAAAGTTACTAAACATTTATTAATAATTTCTCATTTTTACAAACATTTGTTTTTAAATTTCTTTTTAAATGACGACTTTTATCGACTTTTTTTTTAATAGTAATTTCGGATGGGTATGCTGACAACAAATATCAGTTAAATTTTGCAAACCCAAGGTTTATTACAAAAACGTTTTGTTTTCGCACTTTCAATAATTTGTTCATCTGCGCATGTAAATTAAAAATATTTGTAAAAGTGAGAAATTATCAGTAAATGATTTAGTTATATTTTTTATTTATTTATTTATTTATTTATTTTTTTACATTACTTTCAGAATAAACACCCTCAACCTCTCCATGTTAACAACGGATTTCGGAATAAACACCATTTGCGGGGGGGGGGGGATATTTACAAAATTTAACTGATATTTGTTGTCAGCATACCCATCCACAAATACTATTAAAAAAAAAAGTTGATAAAAGTCGTCATTTAAAAAGAAATTTAAAATCAAATGTTTGTAAAAGTGAGAAATTATTAATAAATGTTTGGTAACATTTTTCTTTTAATATTCATAAAGAGTAAAACTTTTTTTCAAAATTAATAAATAAATAAATGTTTGTAAATGTGATAAATAATCGTTTAGTTACGGCAATGTCAGTAAATAAAATATGTTACGTGCGGTGGGGGACTAAGGGAGCGAGTATTATTTTTTTCTGCTGGTCGTCATGGAACTCAACGCCCAAGGAGTAACAAAATGTAATTTTTTTTGTCAAATAAATAAATTTCAAGCAATTTTTGCAATAAATAATAAATAGCAACTTTGTTAATTTTACGACTCGCCCCAGCATATTATAAACACCCTAACCTCCTCATGTTAAAATGGCTTTCAGAATTAACACCCCCAACCTCCCCATGTTAAGAACAGCTTTCGAGGTTTGTGGAAGGGCGTGTTTGATTTGAAAGCTGTTTTTAACATGGGGAGGTTAGTTGTTGAATGAATTTAAATTTAAAAATATGGGATTTTTTTTTGTGCTAATGCAGAGAGTGATCCGCGCTATTTTATAAATTGTATTTCCACATTTAATTAAAATTTTATGATATATTTTTTTATTCAATTGTAAGGTTAAAGTACAGAATAGGTAGAAAACACCCTCCCTTCCCTATGTTAAGAATGGCTTTTTAAATAATAACATTATTATTTCAGCACGGATTACTCTCTGCATGAGTACCTTTTTTTTTATTTATCTTGTAATTCGAGAGTAGTTGAAACGGAAGTTACCGGAAATAAAACCAGGCAGTCTCGCAGAAACGACTTACGAAAAATATTTATATTTTAATTAATATTTTTATAATTCGCAATGTTAAATTATTTTAATAACATGCAAACATTCATTGACTTTACAGATAGATTTTCTGAAAATTTCAATTAAACTGGTAATGTAGAAATATGGTTTTATCGATATTGAACGAACCAAGAATTACATATATATATATATATATATATATATATATAAATCAGGTGAATAGGAACACAGATTAATTAATCATGTAGTATTAAGTCTTACAGAATATTTTTTGGAGGTAATATTATATAAGACAATCCCAGCCAAAAAGAGAATAGCTCAATATACTTGATAGAGCAAATAGAATTTATAGTTTTTTTGTTTAAATTTCATTCAGAAAAACATCAATTTTCAGAAAAGAAATTTATTGTTTGAAAAAATAATACAGTTCAGATTGTTTTCCTTATCCCCTGGATTTTCGATGTAAGCAGCTTCCATACAGGGATTATATACAACAAAAAGTTAGGAGGATTATACCCCGGACTTTCCATACTCAAAGGATTATCACTAAGGACCAAAAATACCTTATAATTAATTGGAATCTACCTACAATGTAGATTTATTCAACAAACTCAGACTAAGATATATGATGATTGCTGCATCTTTCCAGATGATCACCGTCACATTGAGTTCTCCCAATCTTGTCGTCCATGCCATTTCAGATGACTCTCCACTCCCCCCGCAGATTTGCACATCTTGAAGCAGATGTGACAAACAAATTGAGCAATTTCCATCGAGTTGACTTCCTCTGGAGGTTGAACGGTATTCCTATGAACAATCACATGTCTTCTCAGACCAGCAGTAGACTTACAAACTTTGCTGGATGTTAAACAGATCGTGTCGTTCGGACTAATAGGTGCAAAATTGACCTGAACAGGAGCTTTGTGTGACTTAAGGTGGTTGATGTAGCTAGCTTTTGTACAAAAGCACTCGTTCATAAGGGTCACGTTAAGACCGTCAATGAAGCTCTAGCTTCAGATTGCTGTGGGCCTGCTTTCTTTTCTCTAGAGCATCATAACTTTCACATACAAGCTTTCGCCACTTCAGCCTTTGCAGAGTAAGTTCTTCCCATGTGTCGAGGTCGATTTGTAAGATTTTCAAATTATTCTTTGTAGAGTCCCTGAACCTCTTCCTAGGCTTGTGTTGAGGGCGCTTGCCATTTTCTAGCTCCCCGTAAAAAATTTGTTTTGGGCAGCCTAAAATCTTTCATTCGAATCAAGTGGCCAACCCAATGCATGTGAGATCTGATTACAAGTGGCTCAACACTAGAGCAACATGCTCTCACAAGGACTTCAGTATCAGGTACTTGTGCTTGCCACTTGATGTTTAAGATATGTCTCAAGCATTTTTGGCAAAATCGTTCAAGCCATTTAATGTGCCTTTGATGCAATATTCATGTCTGTAGTTCAAAACTTTAACATGACACCTCTATCACAATCCTGAAACACATGAGTAAGTAGAGCAGCAAAATATATAGAGAAAAGAGTAGGGGCAGGAATATCACCTTGTTTGACACCATTGTCAACTGGGATTTCATCAGACAATTTTCCGTTTAATGAGACTCGAGCTTTCATGTCCCTGTGCAGTTCCTTGAATATTCTAACAAAGGTTGGAGGACACCCTAGTTTTTCTAAGATTAACCAGAGAGCATCCCTATTAACGGTGTCAAATGCTTTCGTTAGATAAACAAACACTTGATACAGTGGTATCTGTTGTTCAATACATTTCTCCTGGACTTGCCGGGCTGAAAAAATCATATCCATAGTTCCTCTGCCAGACCTAAAGCTACTTTGTGACTCTGGAATAGCATTAGGACAAACATCCTCCAGGAACCTGTTAATAGAAGTCGTGCGAGAACTTTCCCATTAGCTTCCAAAAGCACAATCCCACGGTAGTGGTCACAAACATTCTTCTGCCCCTTTCCTTTAAACAGGGTCACCAAGACACCATCAATCCAATCCTGTGGAACAGGAGCACATTCCCAGATTTCCTCAACAAAACACAGGATAGCATTAGCAATATTCACACCTCCAATCTTAAGAAGCTCCACCGGAACACCATCCAAACCAGGTGCCTTGCCACTGCTGATTTGTGCGATAGCCAACTGCACCTCAACCAGATTAGGCAAACGTCCATTCTGAATATGATATGGTAGGTTATCAATTGCATCAGCATCTACTGCTGAGGGATTGTGAAATACATCAGTAAAGTGCGGTTGCCATCTTTTCAAGATATTTTCTGGATTGTTAATGACAACAGAACCATCTTTCGACATCAGGAGAAATATTGAAGAGGTAGGAGGATCAAATACTTGGCGAAGGAGTCCATAAAATTCCTTCGAATTTTTTGTGTCAAACGCCTTTTGGATCTGCTCCGTTATATTCATCCACCATTGGAGATATATATATATATATATATATATATATATATATATATATATATATATATATATATATATATATATGGATGTATCTATACCCGTAGCCAAATTAAATATTGAAATGCTCATATCTTTGGTTCTATAGGATGAAACTACATGAAAATTTGTACACTTTTTGAAGATTATAATACTATTCCATGGTTAAAATTTTATGACAATTGGTAAAAAAGAACCTATATTTTCAGACCAATAAAATATGCCCAAATTTGTCTACATTTGTATATATAGCTTTAGTTTTACTGCTTTGGGATGAATTTTGCTTCTTTTTTTTTGCTTGGTTGTCTCCACTCTGGCCTTGCTAGGCCACTTTTATATATATCTTGAGTGTAGAGTCATTCTTGTAATATATTTGTCCAAAGCCAAAAAAAAAAAAAAAAAGCAATGGCAACATAAATCCAATCAGAGAAACTTTTTCAGGCAAAGAATTGATCCAGTCAGGATCAGCAGAACTTAGTGATATTTTCGTGCCAAGACAGAAAGTTATCACTGAGAAATCCAAAGAGATTCAGTAATTTTTATAAAGCAATTAATTCTTATCACCCTTGGTTATAAGTAGAATCACTTGAATATTTGTGGTTACACCTTTTCAGTATGCCAAAAATATTGCAACAATATATATATATATATATATATATATATATATATATATATATATATACATACATACATACATATATATATATATATACATATATATATATATATATATATATATAATGAGACAATGACAAAAGTCTATATTCCAAATTTCATGATGTTGACCATCTTATAATTTATTTCTTTAATTCAGTCAATCAATGAATCTATTTTGCCCTTAACTCATCCGAAGAAATAGCAACTATCAATCCACTAAAAGGAAATAAAATGCATTTGGACATGATTAAAAAATCTGAATTCGGATTTTTTAATCATGTCCAAACGCATTTTATTTCCTTGGCTGTTTGTTGGCTGTTATGGCTCTCGTGAGCTGCGATGTTGTTTGGCTGTGGAAATAATTATATAATCTCTCACATTCTGAATATATATATATATATATATATATATATATATATATATATATATAGTATAAATTTTTAATTTGTACAAATATTATTGGCTGCATATGTGCATACATGTTTCAGATGCAATTTCCTGCAAATGCAATCATCAAGCCAAAATCTTCAGATAAATTGAATACGTGAATCGTAATTCTCTCAATGCAAATCTTTCTTTTTTGTCGTTGTTTTTTTTTAAGAAGAAAATAAAAATAAGGCAAAAGGAGAGAGAAAAGGGAGTAGAAGGGATGCCTGCCATTAAATCAGTTTAGGAGAAGCATTTATTTCTTGTTTTTATTATTCTGATATACTTGTGATCATTTTTCATTAACAACCTCCTAATAAAATACTTATCTAGTCTGGCAGTGTGAATTGAATGTGATCTGACTCAGAATCAGGTAATTTTATTACCATGATCTTGAGACATGATCTCAAACCAGTTCAACTTCCACAGATAAAAAATGCTGCAGGAATCTATTTTTAGTATTTAGAAAAATAATCAGACTTTTATTTTTAGTTGTTTTCTTTTTTCGTCTTTTTTTTTTTTTTTTTTTTTACTTTCTATACCGATTTATACGTTTTTCTTTACTTTTTTTAAAAACTTTCCAATTTTCTTTTTTTAATTATTAGTTCCGCTTGCACTTTATATGACTATGAGCTTTGGTGCGAACATTGGATAAGGATATTTTTCCCATGATTTTTATGGAGGGTACACATTCGTAAAAAAAATATACTAGACTTTTTAGCTTATTAAAAACGAACAAAACTTAAAAGATAGGTACGGCTAATGATGGAGTACTGTTACCACATTTAGGCAGGAGCTACCAAAAGAAGCTTATTCTGCCTTGACAGAGTTCAAAATAGACTTCATAGCTTAGTGGAGGGATGCCCTTTTCCTTCCCCACAACCTCTTTCCCACAGAAGAGAAGTTGCGAGCCCGTTTCTGCTTTATCATTATTTTCATAGTAAGTTCTCGTCTGAGTTTCAATTTATGCCCCCCCCCCTCGCCAAACTTTCATGAAAAACACTCGTCTGGCCGAAACCACTATCAATAATTTCCCACACTCTTTATTTGTACCTAAACCTAAACGTAGATTCCATGGACAAAGCATCTTTCTTAGAACTGCACGCCTGTAGAACTCTCTTCCGTTTGCCTGCTTTTCTGTTGACTATAATTGGATTGTCTTCAAGTCCAACGTAAACAAGTTCTTGATGAACCATCCTCCTAAGTAATCCAATTTACAAAATTTCCACTACTTATGATTACTATGCTATCATCCCATTGACTAATGTACACACATTAACCCTTATCCTCAAGTGGTCTACGGGCCTTGATAAGTGGTGACTTCTTTGTAAAATAATAAAAAATGTTATAAACCATTGACTTAAAATGAGTAATTATGCCAAATTTATGTTTAAATACATTTATGTTCATTTCTGCATTAAATACCAATCCTTATTCATCCCTAACTGTGCATCAAACAGATACCATAATATGTAGTTCGCTGCATCTTACCATAACAAAGGCCCATACAAAATTTCAACCAGATCGGCTCAGTAGTTTTGGAGAAAAAGTGGAACGGACAGACAGATAAACAGGCAAAGAGAAATATAATATAGATTAAGTAGCTAATGTTCTTATGATTAACGATAAAAGAATGTAAACTCACTTGAAAAGTTGAAACGTTTCTTTATAAAGTCACAACGAAAACTGCAAAATGATAAAGTGTGAAATCTCAAGTGTTTTCGGTTGATAAAAGCAAATGTTAAGAACTGATAAGTAAAGTTTTACATGGAAAAGTGTTTATTTCATATGACACACGAGATTAGAAAAGCTTCCATGTTAGCCTTTGCTTACATATTGATAAGACAGGTGAGTCAATGAAAATCTTAACCTGTTCATATGAAAACAATCTCTCAATCATTCAAAACTAGCGAGGATACTCGGCATTTCCCGAGTGTGTCGAGGTGGTGTAATAAGGAACCCCAAAACAACAGAGGTGTTAAAAAAAAAAAGTGGTACTAGGCAGGCAGGCTCGAACCCGTAATGCGAAGGAGGAAAAGAAGGTGAAACAAAAACAAAATGTCTTAGCTGGTGCGTCCATCGTGAAACCGAAAGTCGCGAGCATTAAAATTAAGGGTAGTGAATCGAAAGGAGACGATCACCTGCAAAAATGTTGACAAATAAAGCGATCCCTCTGTGTACAAAACTGCCCAGTTGAGGGTGAAGGAATTAATGTTTTTAGCCAATTTTTTATATTTGTCGTCCAAGACATCTACCTCCAAAACGATACTGATTGCCTCAGGATCTGTCATGTGTGTCGAAAGTTTTTGGCAGACATACAAACACACACACACACACACACACACACTCATTTTGACTTTTATATTATAGAAGATGGCTGCCGTTCATTTTCATGAATTCAAAAATAGTTTTGCGTTTATTCAGATTGGTACTTATATCGATAAACAAAAATGAAGAAAAACGTTTTTATTGTACTTATTTCTCATGGAATAAAGATTATATATTCTGAAAATCACAAAAATTGATCAAGTAGTTTTTTTTATTTACGAAAAACAAATTTGCCGTTTTTTTACTGATAAGTGACAGACGAGGCCATATTTGTTTCATGAAGGGAGGTAATCAGTGATTATTTGGAGTTTCTCGTGCATTAAGATTGTCTGCGCTTATCCAACGATTCGTTGATTTCATTTTTTTCACCCTTATCGAAACAAGAGTAAAATTTGATTTTCTTGAAAAACAAAAAAGTACTTGTAATTGTCTGTATTTTTGAGATGAGGTGTTTTTATTTATTGAGATTGTCGGACTGACTTCCTCATCTTGGTTATTATAGTCACAACGTTTCGGACGTTTTGCCCTCCGGCCTTCATCAGGTGTTTTGTATGGAACTGGGGAACCGATTGTTAGGAGTCTCGAACCCAACCCTTTATTATTATTACAGGGGTACCGTGTTCGGACTCCAGCTAGGCTCTGGGACATAGTTGCTAATTCTCTGTTTTGAATGTTACTTTTCACTGCCTTCCTCCAGGATTGAACTCAGCACCTTTGGGTAACTGTAAACTTTGATACAACGTCTAGGACCACTCGACTACATATTTTAGTGACATAACAACCGAAACGTTGTGACTATAACAACCAAGATGAGGAAATCAGTCCGACAAGCTGAATAAACAAACTACTTGATCAAATTATATGATTTTTGGATTTTTTTTCATCTTCGTACATGACTGGTACGTACATAATACAGACATTTCTGTATTTTCTTTACTTTTAAATGCTGCTATAAATGCCAATCTGAATAAGCACCAATAGTTCGTATTAGCAGGACAACCTGACGAAAGAGAGAGAGAAAGAGAGAGGGGGAGACAAACAGACAGAGACATACAGAAGGACAGAGAGTTAGAGAGTTTATCATTAACAAGCAACTATACCGTTTTTTTTTTATCGATTTAAATGGTGTATTAGAAACTCTTAGTTATTTTAATTAACCATGAATCGAAAACATTATTTAACAAGAATGAATAACGTACATTGACAAATTAGAACTGATAGAACAAATATACGCATTTATTGAATGCACCAACAAATGTAAAGAACATACAACATTAACAACAACAAAACAATAAAATGTCTATTAACTCACCACATGGGTGGAAACTCTATCTTTATATGATAGGAATATTCAACCAACACCGGAATCTGCTCAGCATGGTGAAAGCATGTCTCTCTCTCTGTAATTAGAAGGCATTAAAAAATCAGTACACAACTGTTTCTTGTGCAGCCCCTTGCAGACAAAAAGAAAAGTAAAGAAAAAAAATGGCTGCCTTTCCGGTTTTATGCTAATCCAACTGATCACTTTATGCAAATGAGATACTGCTGATTGTAGTATAAAAGCCTGACTTTTACAGAGACTCAGAGATTTAGGATTTGGTGACAGAAGGAACGAGCCTTGTGAGCAGAAAGTTGTGTTTTTGCAGTTGGAAGAAATTAGACAGTAGTGTTAAAATGTTTTTTATTCTAGACATCGTAGCTAGGAGGAATTTACAAGCAATTTCAGCAAAAATGGGTGACAGAATAAGGCTAAGCAGCGACACCGTCAGACCATTTACTGGAGAAGGTGACGTGGTCGCCTGGCTTAACAAGCTGAAGCTTCTGGTCTTGACCTTTACTCCTGATCTGAAATGGAACACATACATCAAGTTTGTTGCCAATGTCGCTGGTAAAATGGTGGGATCCTTCTACTGCTCCAGTAGATATTTCACTCCTCATGCAATTCTCTACTTATATAAAAGCCAGGTATGTCCAAGGATGGAGTACTGTTGCCACATCTGAGCAGGAGCTGCTAGAAGCAGCTTATCCTGCTTTGACAGAGTTCAAAATAAACTTTGCAGTTTAGTGGGGGATACCCTTTTCTCTTCCCTGCAACCTCTTACCCATAGAAGAGATGTTGCGAGCTTGTCTTTGCTTTGTCGTTATTTCTATGGCAAGTGCTCGTCTGGTCTCCCCTCGCCAAACTTTCATGAAAAACACCCGTCTAGCTGAAACCGCTGTCAATAATTCTCCTCAATCTTTATTTGTGCCTAAACCAAAACATAGATTCTATGAACAAAGCTTCTTGCTTAGAACTGCACGCCTGTGGAACTCTCTTCCGTTTACCTGTTTTCCATCTGACTACAATTTGGTTGTCTTCAAGTCCAACGTAAACAAATTCTTGATGAACTGTCTCCTTAAGTAATCCAATTTACCAAATTTCCACTACTAACGATTACTATATTATCCCACTGACTACTGTATACTCAGTAACCCTTATCCTCGAGTGGCCTCTGGGCCTTGATAAGTGGTGTCCCCTATGTAAAAAAAAAAATCTATTTGGCAAAAAGATAAAACAAGTATGCTTCAATTGCCACGTAAGAAAAGAGTACTAGAAATTTACACAGGAGAATATACAGTAGCCCAGCACCTGTATAATTTTGCCTTGAATTGTTGTGTTGTTGGTGCATTTATTAACTCTCTATATACCAAGAAGAGAATACAGTAGCCCAGTACCTGTCCAAATTCCCCTTAAATTGTTGCATTTTTGGTGCCTCCTCCGATTCAATCAAAATCAGCAGTGAAATAAATTCTTGTAGTGCCCTCGTAAACTTCTTTCTGGTGCAGGTGTGAATAATAAGTCATGAGGTATATCATAATGACCATTGATGAAATTGTAGGCCAAAATGAGTTCACCATGCAGTCGTCAGCGCTCCAGTGGGAGAAGACTAAGCTTCTTGAGTCAGCTGTCATGGTGCAGGTTTGCTAAACCCTGCACCATTTAAGTAGCCAGTTTTTTAACTCTCTCCAGATGCTGGATATCACATATTAAATATGGAGCAAATGCTTGGCCATTATACTCTAACACTCATCTGATGAGGGAGACATAAATAGGAAGAAATATTTTAGGAGTGAGTTTGCAGAAAAAATGTCGAATGAGAAATAGAGTTATTCTTGCTTTATTTGCAGCCTAAATATAATGCTTAGATGACTCCCTTTTTTTTCTTTTTTTACAAGGGAGTTACCACTTATGAAGGCCTAAAGACCACTCAAGGATAAGGGTTAACGAATGTAAGGTGGTAGTGTAGTAATCATTAATGGTGTAAATTGGGTAAAATTTGGATTATTTAAGGGGACAGCTCAACAAGAACTTGTTTACATTGGACTTGAAGGCTACCATATTATAGTCGCATGGGAAGCAGGCCAGTGGAACAGTGTTCAACAGGTGGGCAATTCTAGGAAAGAAGCTTTGTTCATGGAATATGCATTTAGATTTAGGCACAAATAGAAAGTGGGGGAAATGTTGATAATGGTTGTAGCTGGTCGAGTGATTTTTGTAAAAGTTTGGCAAGGAGGGACCAGAGATTCAAGTCAAGATCTCTTGCCTTGTTCGCCTCCTTGGGCAGAGCAGTGTCGTCACCAAAAGTAGGAGTCAAGTCGAAAAGAACACCAATGGCAGCATTTATCGACATGAATGTATAAGTCATGTTCAATATATCTCTGTTTAATTTGCTCGTTTAGCAATGCAAATGTTAAGCTAAATTGTCGCTGATTAATGCAAGGACATATCTGAAAATTTGAAAAATGATTGAAAAATATTTTTTAGACAAGAATTGAATAAATCATTTTGGATAAGTAATTGACAAAGAAGCATGTTGCAACCTGAATTCAGTTCAAGATTTAAAATAACCCATGTGCAATGTATACATAATAATGTTCCCACCTCATGTTATCAACAACAAATGTTGAGGGCAAACAAAAATCTCTTGGATGACATACTTGAAGAACATGTCCAAAGCATGAGAGCAATAAACAAAAATAATAATTATAATAATAATAATAAAAACAAGATACAAAAATAAAAAAATTAAACTTTCATCAGACCTAATGCATCTCATTGAATTTTGTTAATCAAAAATATTTTTGGGGAAAAGGACATTATCCAAAATTAAATTCTTTTTTATGTAAATGGTAGTCAATAAAATTTTAAATAATAATTTTCATAATCTATATATTATTACACTTGTCACTTCGACCGTTATCGTTGTGACCATCCCTTAGATTGAAAATGGAATATTCCAAATGGCTAATAAACATTTTTAATATAACAAAAAAAATTGGTGTCGCTGCTAACCATGATAATTAATGAAAAACAAATTACCTCCCTTTATGGTCACTAATTTTCAAAACAAAATAAACGTCAGTCTTTTTATGGTTTCAAATTGGCTATTTTATTTTACAATTTTAAAAATATCATGTTGAGGGGGAGACTAACACCCTTTTCTCCCCATGTTAGGAATGGTTTTCTAAATAATAAGATTATTATTTCAGCATGGTTCATTTTAAATTTGTCATTCTTTTTGTTTAATATTCTTTGTCATTTGGTAAAACTTGCAGAGAACGCTCTGTTTTACAGTTGTTTTAAAAATGAAACAGAAATTTAAATTTTGTTCCATTTAATCTAGTGGACAAAGAATTTTTGACTCCCTACTTCCTATTTCTGACAGCAGAGATGTTGCAAGTCTATCATTATGGCAGGTGCTCAACTGACCTCCAATTTCTGGTCCACTCTGTAAAACGTTTGTAACAAACACTCATAACTAGTATTCTTAAAAAGTGTCCATTCAATATGTATTAATAGTAGTGATGGGACGATTTCAATATTTTCCCAATTCTGATATAGTTCTGAATTCCTGATTGTGATACAATTACTGATTCTGATAATTTTAAAACCTCTAAATATTTTGTTATAAAATTGATGCTCTTCATTTTTTGTTTTAAGATTGTTGCAATATTTTTTATATTTTATATGTGGGAGTGTATGATTAAAGAAAGTTGAAAGGTTCTACTATAAACACTGATGATAGGAACTGACCAATCAAATGGAGCCACGTTTGGCTAGCAACCAATCAGAAACCAGAAATGCTCCATAAAAATATTGAATCTTTTAGCATTCCTGCACATGATTTTTCGTGTCCTATACAAGAAGGAATTTGTTCTCCATCTGCAGACTTTTACAATCCGACATTTGTACAGACTGACTACCCAACAGAAAACCCTATTCTTGGTCTTCATCTTGGCTTTTAGAATTCAAAGCTTCTCTGATTGACGACGACCATTTTGTTTGGAACAAGATTTTTTTTCATCTTCTGAAACCAAAAATGGCTTTAAATTCAAGAGGTTATGGGCCCAGCACCCTTTCACTGCAACACAAATATTGCAACACAGATTCTGTAAAACCCATGTAATATACGTATATATTTTTGTATACATAATAGATACATTTGTGGAGTGGGTGAATCAATAGATTTTAATTTTACTGGTAATTTAAAATAAATACATATTTTTCATTTTATCATTAGTACCAGCAATAGAAAATTACGTTTCAAACAACAACAAAAATAAATTTTCAAGAATCGTTTTTGACATCAGAAAATAGGAACAAATTTTCTGATTTAAATACCACCAAAAGTTTTGATTTTTCCGATTTCCGATTCTGATTAATCGTCCCAACATTAATTAATACAGGGTGAACGATAAAATTGTCACCATAGAAAAGACAACATGATTCCATTTCTATTTGATGAAAGCAGATTTTCTTTTTTTTTTTTTTATTGCAGACCATCTACTAGTTGGCCAATTGTGTACAAATCCCAAGAGCAATGGGAACCTTCTATCATGTCTGAAAGTGGCCCAATGTTCAACAAACGAGATCGGAGATGTGCCACTGTACAACTCATGCTCTCTACCAATCCAAGTTATGACAACAGGACTATTGCCAACACCTTCAAAATGAAAATCTGGATAGTTTAATGCTTGAGGGAACAGCTCAATGCACTGGATGACCCACAGTTATGGTTTTTGATGTGATTTCATGAGATCCACATCATGCCACCTCACATCTTCGAAGTCGGCTTGAAAGTCCACACCAAAGTGTACCTGGATGTGCTAAAGAGTGTGTTAATCCTTTGGTGCAATAAGGTGGCCGCTGACAGACCCTGGATGTGGTAGCAAGATTCGGCACTGGCCTACAACCCAAGGTTAGCTTCAGAAGGAATACCCTTCTTTCACTGGCTCTGACTCTACCCCCGACCTAAACCCACTGAACTACTTTGTTTGGTCATACGTTGAGAACATCACCAACATGGCCTCCCACAATACCAAAGCCAGCCTGATCACCACCATCTGCAGAGTATTCACAGAGCTCCCGCCAACGCTTGTGAAAAAGGCACAGTCCCAGTGCTGGACCTGTATCAAGCCATGATTGAGGCTGAAGGCGGCTACATTAAATAAATGTCAGCTCT
This sequence comes from Euprymna scolopes, assembly GCF_053919585.1. Taxonomy (NCBI): domain Eukaryota; kingdom Metazoa; phylum Mollusca; class Cephalopoda; order Sepiida; family Sepiolidae; genus Euprymna; species Euprymna scolopes. Next base: position 102,787,637 of record NC_136494.1, on the reverse strand, counting down.
ACTACATAATCAAGTTACTTGAATTGATTTTTTCAATAAAAGTTTTTAAATAAAGCAATACTGTTGTTTTCTTTAGGGCGACAATTTTATCGTCCCACGCTGCAGTGATAAAAAATGCTGTTGACATTTACACACAACAGGCAGATGAAAATGCTACTTCAAATTTAAGCACTCAAACTTTTCAATTCAAAGCCCAGACCTCGTTATGTAACAATTAGTAAAGAAATCATAAAGACTATATCAGAAAGCAACTTTTTCTTCTCTTATTGCAGAAAAACAAAAGATTCTATTTTTTAGATGTGTCTAGGCAGATTTTTGATAAGGTCTGTCTATCTGTTTATTTTTCACTCTGTGTTGCAATATTTTTGGCATAATATAAAAGTATGATTACAAAGATTTGGACGATTATATTTCTAGCCAGGAGTGATGAGAACGAACCAATCATGTCCCAGAATCGCTCTATAAAATATACTGAATCTCTTAGAATTTTTCAATCATAGTTGTTTATCTTTACATGAGAAGAGAACTATGCTTTGCTGATCCTGACAGGATTAATACTACCAATTTTTTTACCTAGAATTCTTTACAATTCAAATCGTCTGGTTGGATTGATGCTGCCAAATTTTATTTGGGACTTATTTAATATTTGCAATTGGATATTTTTTTTTTCAACGATAGTTTTGTTTTTTGCTATTCTTTTTGGATTATTTTTTTTTTCTTTTACAAGAATGGCTCTTCACTTAAGACTCTAAAACCTAGCAGAATTTGTAGAAATTCCACGGAATACCCCGTGTAGGGGCACCTGGGTGTGTAATTGTGAGATAAGGGTTGCACAATATCCAACCACGCCTCTCTTGAATCGGCACTGTTTGAGTCCAGTGGCAAGAAAAAGTCCAGGATGACTGGAAACAATGCCGAGATAAGCAGAGAGAACATACAGGACCTGGAAGTTCCAAATAGCCACCCATTTAGATCAGGTTCAATGTTGCTTAACTTCAGTGATCCAGCGGGAACTGGTGTGTCAACATGATTATGCCATATATATTGTGCTACATAGTTCAATACAAATAATAAAATCACATTGTAAGAGATAATGTTTAATTTATTTCTTCAATTCAACATCTCTTGGCAGACAATATTCTTTTTTCTTTTATCTTGTTTCTTTCAAATGTTCCCTTTTTTTACATAACGTTTTGCTGACTTTTTCAAATGTGAAGAACTGCTGCACATTAAAATTACTAAAAGTTTCTTTCTCATACCCTTACAACAACGATCCTATATTATTATGATATTTGAAAACAAGGATACATTAAAGAGAAATCACTCTCATATTCTTGTCCAGAGTTGCCAAATTGGCCTTTTTAAAGCCAAATGTAACAAATTTGGCCTTTTTTAAAAGCAGTTTGCCCTTCAAAAATTGTATTTGAACTTTTTGAAAGCATAACGTATGAACTAACTAAGCAAGGAACAAACTAACTAAGCAAGGAACAAACAGAATAATATATAGATTATGCCAACCAGTTCTATAAGAGATTCTGTCCAACCATGTTACACTCAAAGTTTGAAATAGCATTTGTATTGGTCACTTAACTTTTAAATAGGATTTTCATTAGTCTGTTTCACTTAATTTTGAAATAGCATTTTCATTGGTCTGTCTAATTTAATTTTGAAATAGCATTTTCATTAGTCTGTTTCACTTAATTTTGAAATACCATTTTCATTAGTCTGTTTCACTTAATTTTGAAATACCATTTTCATTAGTCTGTTTCACTTAATTTTGAAATACCATTTTCATTGGTCTGTCTAATTTAATTTTGAAATAGCATTTTCATTAGTCTGTTTCACTTAATTTTGAAATACCATTTTCATTAGTCTGTTTCACTTAATTTTGAAATACCATTTTCATTAGTCTGTTTCACTTAATTTTGAAATACCATTTTCATTGGTCTGTCTAATTTAATTTTGAAATAGCATTTTCATTAGTCTGTTTCACTTAATTTTGAAATACCATTTTCATTAGTCTGTTTCACTTAATTTTGAAATACCATTTTCATTAGTCTGTTTCACTTAATTTTGAAATACCATTTTCATTGGTCTGTCTAATTTAATTTTGAAATAGCATTTTCATTAGTCTGTTTCACTTAATTTTGAAATACCATTTTCATTAGTCTGTTTCACTTAATTTTGAAATACCATTTTCATTAGTCTGTTTCACTTAATTTTGAAATACCATTTTCATTGGTCTGTCTAATTTAATTTTGAAATAGCATTTTCATTAGTCTGTTTCACTTAATTTTGAAATACCATTTTCATTAGTCTGTTTCACTTAATTTTGAAATACCATTTTCATTAGTCTGTTTCACTTAATTTTGAAATACCATTTTCATTGGTCTGTCTAATTTAATTTTGAAATAGCATTTTCATTAGTCTGTTTCACTTAATTTTGAAATACCATTTTCATTAGTCTGTTTCACTTAATTTTGAAATACCATTTTCATTGGTCTGTCTAATTTAATTTTGAAATAGCATTTTCATTAGTCTGTTTCACTTAATTTTGAAATACCATTTTCATTAGTCTGTTTCACTTAATTTTGAAATACCATTTTCATTGGTCTGTCTAATTTAATTTTGAAATAGCATTTTCATTAGTCTGTTTCACTTAATTTTGAAATACCATTTTCATTAGTCTGTTTCACTTAATTTTGAAATACCATTTTCATTAGTCTGTTTCACTTAATTTTGAAATACCATTTTCATTGGTCTGTCTAATTTAATTTTGAAATAGCATTTTCATTAGTCTGTTTCACTTAATTTTGAAATACCATTTTCATTAGTCTGTTTCACTTAATTTTGAAATACCATTTTCATTAGTCTGTTTCACTTAATTTTGAAATACCATTTTCATTGGTCTGTCTAATTTAATTTTGAAATAGCATTTTCATTAGTCTGTTTCACTTAATTTTGAAATACCATTTTCATTAGTCTGTTTCACTTAATTTTGAAATACCATTTTCATTGGTCTGTCTAATTTAATTTTGAAATAGCATTTTCATTAGTCTGTTTCACTTAATTTTGAAATAGCATTTTCATTAGTCTGTTTCACTTAATTTTGGAATAGCATTTTCATTAGTCTGTTTCACTTAATTTTGAAATAGCATTTTCATTAGTCTGTTTCACTTAATTTTGAAATAGCATTTTCATTAGTCTGTTTCACTTAATTTTGAAATACCATTTTCATTGGTCTGTCTAATTTAATTTTGGAATAGCATTTTCATTAGTCTGTTTCACTTAATTTTGAAATACCATTTTCATTAGTCTGTTTCACTTAATTTTGAAATACCATTTTCATTGGTCTGTCTAATTTAATTTTGGAATAGCATTTTCATTAGTCTGTCATGCTTAATTTTGATATAGCATTTTCATTGGTCTGTCTCACTTAACTTTTAAAAAAGGTTTTCATTAGTCTGTCACATTTTGAAATTATAGATGTATCACTGATATTTCCATCAATGCTTTTTCCCTCACAGCTGACAAGATTCCAACTCCCAACAATTGATTGCTTGCCAGTGTCGTATGAGATCTCACTTGTCTCACAATAGTCTTTATTGGGTATAGCATTCATCTTTGGATCTGGTTATCCACTTAAATGCTGTATTCACAATATATGAACACAAGAAGCATTGAAACACGTTAAGACTTGAATACTAGAATCACAGAATGGCTAACAGCAAAACAGAACTTTTTTCTTTTTGTTTCCCACCTGAATTCCTCTTGAGAAGCTTTGGTGACAAAATTCTACAAGTGTTGCTGCCTCTTTGAATCTATTTTTGATTATCCGTTATTATCCATTGATTACCGGTTTTTCTTTATCCAAGTATTTTGATATTAGATTTAGATTTTATTTGTAATAGTTGCTTTTGATAAAATGGTCAGTTCTGTGACCATTTCTCTTCACATCCACCAACGTTTATATCCATAAAGACAAACTTAGATTTTTTTTCATTTAAATGAAATGACATTAAAGTCTATAGTAAAAGTATTTCTGCTGTTTGAATTTATTGAAATTTAGACAAATATAACGGTTCAGAAACAGAAATCAAAATGCAAATTTTTTTAAAAATAAACATATTTATTTAAATTCTAATTTTTGACCATCAAGAATATTTTTTTTCTTTTCCTTTTACACAGCATGTTGTCATTTAGTCTTCTGTTCTTATTGAAGATTGAATTATTTTTATGTCCGAGTTCAGTGGCTTTGTACTTTGGTGTGCATGTGTTAATAAGTAGTAAAAGTATTTTCACTGTTTGAATGCACTGAAATTTGAAACACTGGAACGGTTCAGAAACCAATCAAAATGTAATTGCTTTGTTAAATAAACATTTATTTATTTAATTTCTAATTTTCGATCCACATAAGAGTGTTCATCAGGAAAATACAGACAATAATTTTTTTTTTTTTGGGGGGGGGGTTGATAAAGACTCGTATATGAGTCAAAAATTAGAATTTAAATAAATAAATATGTTTACTATTAATTAATTAACAGTGTGCTCTAAAAGGTTATTTATATTAAACAAAAAGCAAAATAAGCATCATTATATCAAAAAGAAGATAAAAAGTAAACACACACACACACACACACACACACACACACACACACACACACACACACACACACACACACACACACATACACAGAGAAATCTCTCAAAATGTAAATTTTTAAATAAACATATTTATTTATTTAATTTCTAATTTTCCACCCGTATAAGAGTCTTCATCAGGAAAATACTAAAATACTATCTCTATCTCTACTATTATATAAAAGTCAGTTAGTTTTTGTTTTTTTTGTTTTTTTGTGTGTGTGTGTGTGTGTGTGTGTGTGTGTGTGAGTGAGTGAAGGAGTGAGTTCCTCCTAGATTCCAAAACGGCTGAGCATTTCTTTTACAAATTTCACAGAAAGGTAATTCATATTTCTGGCAGTGTTCTTAGATATGCTTTGTACAGACATTTATCCGATAAGTGTCGAAAATCCAAAAAATCCAATCCTAAAAATAGTCTTTCTTCTCTTACAGATAAAAAAGAAGAATTTTTACAGGCGAATATTTTACACTACACTACACCAGTGTAACGTAAAATATTCCCCTGTAAAAATTCTTCTTTTTTATCTATAAGAGAAGAAAGACTATTTTTAGGATCATCAGCTGACATGATATTGACACCTTTGCAATAGTTGGAAAAATTAAAAATAAAATATTTTTATAGTGGATGTGCTGGGAGGGGGGGGGCACTTCACTATATACCTATAACGGAACATAATCACCCAGTTTTGACCATACAGGACAGAACGAGCAACTATCTTTCTATAGTTTCAAAATGACATCTATTTTTGAAATACAAAAAAAAAAATGGTTACTTGTTTTGTCCTTTGCTAAAAGGTCATTCACAGGATGATCAATATAGTTTTCTGGATAGGATGTGTGCTTATTTTACATTATGTCTCCCTTGTCAGATCATATGTTAGAGTATGGTGTCCAGTATCCTGCAACATATCTAACATGTGATATCCAGACTGGTTTCTCAAATGATGCAGAGTCTATCAGATCTGCCCTATTTAAGCTTACTCACAAAGTTTAACCCTTGCTCCTTTGAGTGCTGACAATCACATGGTCATCTCATTTTGCCCTACAATCTTCTTAATGGGCATATGGTATACTTCAGGACCTATTATTGAAACCTGCACCAGAAAGATATCTATGTGGACACTACAATAAACCATTTCATTGCCGATTTGGACTGAACCAAAGGAGAAATACTTTCTCAATCAAACTCCCTGGATCTTGGAATAGATTTCCAAGGGAGGTAATAAATATGCCAGCAATTCAAGGAGAATTTAAACAGGTGCAAGAATACTGTATCATCTTCTGTCCTTACATAGCAATTGTAGCATACTTGTTTTATTTTTTGACAAATTATTTGCATTGAATTGAATTATAGTTATATAGTAAAATTACCTCCCCTTACATGGGGCTAAAATATTTTATTTTTATTCTTTGTTTATTTATTTTTCAGTTTGTTTAGGTGTAATCGCATGAAACACAGAATATCCGTCATAAAATCATGGATTCGTATTATGTTTTTTTTTGTTGGAAATACATCCAGCTTTTATTATCAGTTGAAAAATATATATTCTCCCCTTTTTTATTTATTTATTTGTCATTTTTATTAAATCCAAAGAAGTTATATTGCCCCCTCCCTCTTACCCACTTCTCAGAGCAGTAGAACAACGAAATTTGGCATAATTAGTAGTCTTTCTCTATGTAGGAATCACCCAGAGTCACGCATTTTCCCCATCATTTAATGCAGCTCTGTAGACCGTTTTTGTAGAACAACCTAGGTTGGTCTTCCAACCACGATGCAAGGAATTTGATATATTAACAAAATCAACTTTCTTTTTTTTTTTTACTGATTGAATAATTGAATAATTATGATGTTATGAAAAAAAGTGAATGGAATAAACATGGATTTTTATTTGCTTTATCTTATGTAAAAATAAGTTTTATGATCACCATGCTCTTCTTTTATAAAGAATCTGTTTAAATAGGCAACAACGGCTTTGTGAAGTGAAAAACTATGAGAAGCTATAAGGGGATAATTTTTTTTTAATTTAGACAAGTAGAAGATTGGTGAGAGTGAAGAAGAAGAAGAAGAAGAAGAAGAAGATTGAGAGAGACAAAGAACATTTGGGAAAAGGGACAATTGTGAGAGAGATATAGAAAAACAGATAGACAGACGGAGAAAAATATAGATGATGCACAAAATATAACTTATAATATTTGGCTTATTTTAGTAGACGACAAACAAACAACACTGTAGAGGAGATAAGGGTGTAGTTGTAGAAGCTTTATTCAATTATTTAATTAGTACAATTGCAATATAGCGCTGGACAGATTCCTATATAGAAGGTTTCGTGTGTATTTAAGAGTTACGATAAAGGGGAAATAATTACCAAATATGAAATACTTTTTTTGTTAAATGATTAATATTTTCAGACTTATTTCCAAATTATGTGAGTGGCTGAAAAAATTTAACAATTGAAAATATTGTTTTCACAAGGGTAACATTTTGTTTCAGGATTTCATCTTTGGCACACGAGACAAATAAAAAAAGAAAGGAGAAAGAATCTCCTTAGAAAAATTTGATGAATGACCTAATTTTGTCGTTGATGTTTTTGTTTGTTTGTGATGCCCACAGAACTTTTCCCATGAATTGATGCAAACAGAAAAAGAAAAATAACTTGTTAACTTGGGCAAATTTTTTTATGTCATTAAGTTAATTGCTCTCATAATGATCTCAATTATTCCCGAAACAATTGCAAGAATTACACATTGAATAATAACAAAATATGCAAGCAGAAAAAGATCTCCTCTGAATAAATTCTTTTAGGCAATTTAACAAAATGTAAATTTTTAAGGTGAAAACGACCCCATCCAAATAGCCATTTTTATTTATTCAATAACGAAAAAGAAAAAGAATATGAGTGAGGTCATAAACAATGGAGAAATCATGACAGAACCTCCCCTCATCATCTGTCTTGTTTGAGTGGGTCAACCATTCGACGCTGTGAACATTGAAGTCTCCACATACGTGAATGTTAGCTGAAGGATAAGCAGATAGGACTTGGTCAATTTTCTCAGATATGCTTTTAAAGATAGTAACTCCGCTGTTGTGGGGGCGATAGAGAGTAAATATAAATGCAGTAGTGTGAGCTAATGCAACCCGGAAGCACATATAGGGTAAGTTAGGATCTTCTCTGGAGATGTCCCTACCACATGGAAAGCCATCTTTAATATAGGCACATATTCCAGGCCCATGGCGATAATAACGAAAACGAAAAGGAATATGATGGTTGCTTGCTTTGTTTTGGAGTAATTTAATGCCCGATCCATTAATTTTGAAAAAGTAAAATATGTAAAACAAAAATACAAAGAAGAAAAAGTATGCAGAAGAAGTGTTTAAAATTATAATTGAAGTGCATAAATGTTGATGGTTACAACATGAAAATTTGCTAAAAAAAAATTAAAAGTTCACTTTTAGTTGTCTCCTCAGATCTACTTTCTTGGAGGGTCATCATTTGAGAAATTGAACCATTTTTTATCGTTATTTTTCTTTTACAAAGCCGCTTATCAAGGCCTACAGGCCAATCGAGGATAAGCATTAATGAGTATCAGTTGGTTGGTGAGACAACACCGTGATCATCAGAAATGGTGGAATTTAAGTACTGTTCGTTAAATTTTTTGGAGTTCTAGAAAAGAAACTTCGCTCACAGAATTTAAGTTTAGTTTTAGGCACAAATAGAAATTAAGGAAAATTGTTAGCATTTGTTGTAGGTAGACGAGTGTTTGCTGATGTCCAGGGAAGATTCATTCTGATTACACCACAAATGTTGCCGAGAAGAAATCTAACATTTTTAAATAGAAATGTGTGTGAGTATAACTGAAGGCTTAAAAGAGAATGGCACGTAAAGGGAGGAGTAAAAACAGCACCATCGAGTAAAAAAAAAAATCTTCTAAAATAGATCCATTTGATTGGACAGAACAATTATTTTGACCAATCATTAGGCATTTAATTTTGGCGGGAGAAAGATGACAAACACCTTTTTCTTCTTCTTCTTCTTCTTCTTCTTTTGAAATAGTCTCTTTACAAACAGGATGCATTTTACTTATCCGTTCAATTCAGACGTTAAAGGAACCCCCCACCCCCACCTTAGCAGTAGTTGATCTTTTAATTGAAAATGCCGAATACTTGTCCTCAGATATTTTGACTAAGGATTCAACTGAACAAGAATGAAAAGCACCTTCGGAGGAACTGAGATTATTTGGAAACCTCCAAACACTTGCCTATGCATTAAAACGACGTCGATCAGAAATAAAATAAAATAATTCTAGATATTCTGAAGTAAGAAATATATTAACATAACAGGAAAGAGAGACAGAAGAAGATTAAAGAAGCCTAAAAGATGATCGAAGACTTACAAGTAGCATTAGGAATATCAGGAACATAAATTCATTTTATTTCAGGGTGGTATAATGAAAGTTAAATTTATTAATTAACATGACTAAAGTGTACAAGAAATAAGAGAAGGGCACTGAGGAGGAATGATGATGCAGTAGTTACAGGAACAAACTGTGGATTTAGAGTGATGCGTTAAGTTTTGTGACTATTGTATCATTTTTTTTTTTAATTCTATTTTCACCCCAAACAAGGCACAGTTGCCATTCTGATGTAGGGACATAAGTTGTAGGGATACTATGTAAGAAATTGAGCAGCAAGATATCTGTTCACATTACACTTGAACTTCTGCATGTCAGTACAGTTGGGAAAGCAGAATCCCAGAAGAGAGTTCCAGTCTAGCAGTTCTGGGGAAGAAACTATTGGAGTAGAACACTTTCTTACATTTAGGAATCTCTACTGTGCAGGGGTGGGATTTTGCTGCCTGTCAGGTTTGTCAGGGGTATTTACATCGAGGGGGCACAAGTAATTGTAGTTCGTTGGAGCATTCACCATTAAAATACTTGTAGAACAGGCAGAGGGACACAACATTTCGGCGATGAGATAGATTTTGAAACTTACACAACAGTTCAGGACCTATCAGGTTGGCAACTAAGACATTGAATCTATGTCTCCAATTTTCCCGGTTAGGATTAAATAGTAGGATAGACGACACTTCCAAAACTTAGTAACGAAACTAGCCTAAAAGAAGGAAAACTTTGAAATAGTCCTGGGGCTCTAACATTTCTATCAGTCTGCTTGAGAAAAGCAAGAGAACTGCTTCGTTTCCAACCTTTAATTGAGAAGATAACATTAAAAGAAATGATGAAAGCCACGAAGAGTAGTTAAATACTCACGTATAAAAGCAAAATCAAAGCAAGATCAGAAACAAGTACAAATGGCTAACTACAATTACTGAACTGTGAAGTACGTTTCATGACTCATTTTAATGACATTTTAAATAAGTTTTTATTCCTGACAATGAAAATCTAAAAATAAAACTTAATTAATCTTGTACAAAAACTAAGCTTTCTTTTTCATAAATTAATGAAATAACTCTATTATATTTCTCTTAGTCTGTCTGCTTGTTTGTCAATTCTATTTTTCTCGGAAGGTACTGGACTGATCTGGGTGAAATTTTGTAATGGACCGTTGTTAACATAAGGTGCACCGAACTAAGTATTATGGTATCCATTCGATGCACAGTTAGAGATTAATAGGAATTAATATTTAATGCAAAAATGAGCACAAATTTAACCATCAATTTGGCATAAAGCATTCATTTGAAGTCAAGTATAACTTTTGCCCATTTCTAATGGGCGAAAAGATCTAATAGTTAATATCAAAAGCAGGAGAAAACGGAGAAAAACATTATTACTTTTGATTTGTATCTTACATTTGTTACATTTAGTTTATATCTAAATATATAATTTCCTTTTATAAGAAGTTTGTTGCTTCGTGTGTATGGGATATGATGAAAAGGGGAAGGGGTATTTTTTTTGAAGCCGAGGCATGATTGGACCTGCACAGGTTTAACATGATTGTAACTGTGTTCTGTATTCATTGCATGTTTCTTACAAACTTTATAAGTGTTCAGGCCCAAATGAAATTAATAACTTTGGACACTTATTTGAAAGGCAGTTTAAGGGCTTCTATTTTCATCACAATGATTGTGAAATAAAATCTTCACAGATTTATTTGACTTTCTGTTTGACTGAATTAAGTTCAAATATGAAGTGCAGATCAAAAAAAAAAACTTCCTAGGTTCTTCTTTAGTTAGGCTTTTCTTCTATGTGAGGCTTTGTCAGTCAGACAATAATTCTAACTTATGTGATGAAATCGCATATTTACCCATCCAAATGAGTTCTGGTTTTGAAAATTCTCAGAAGGACACAGTGTCAGTTATGAAAATGTAGGTAAAAAAATTGTAATAGCATTTTTATTTTCATTCTCCTCCTCATGTTAAGACCGGATTTCAAAATAAGAGTGTTATTAGTTCAGCGCGGTACCTTCTCTGCCTAAGTATTGAAAGTTTTTTTTTCTTTCTTGGGGGGGGGGGAGCAATCTGGCAAGAATGTTATTACTCCATGTGATCAGTCGTTTCATCACTCACAGAACTTAGTAGCAAAGTTTATTCTGATATAGCTGAAAAATATGTGTATCCTTAATGGCTAACGTAGAGAGCATTTCTAGCTCCTAAAATGACATGGTACATGTCATCAATCAACAACTGATTAATGAAATTCTAGCTAAAGAAAAAACTTTCACTTCTCTATATTCTACTCTCTATGATTATCATGCCATACAATACCCTACAGAATTTTTAAAGTCATTAGAATTACCAGATATGCCACCACAGAAATTCCAGCTGAAAGCTGTATGCTCAATTATGTTACTGTTTGACTATGCAATGGAACAAGATTGTGTGTTGACTGCATGCAATATCATGTGATAGAAGCTGTCATATTAACTGGTGTGACTAAAGGAGAATTGACATTCATTCCCAGAATATCTGTCATTCTGTCAGAATCTGCAATTCAATTTAAAGGGGTTCAGTTCCCAAGTAACTTATGTTTTACCATGACAATAAACAAATCTCAAGGACAATTCTTGGAAGTGGTTGGTCTTACCTTAGCTTCACCTTACTTTAGCCATGGACAGTTTCCCTAGAATGTTTATATAGATTAACACTAGAAGGTACACGATAAAATATTATCTATCTAAGAGATTTATACAGATAATAAAGTCAATGCTCCATTCTATAAGTACATTCACTTACAAAAAATCGTCTAACTTACGTCATTTCATATTTATATGTACTTATTGACTGAATATAGATTTGACTTAAATGAACAACAGACAATCGCCAAGTATAAATAGCCAATCAGACTCATTATTCCAGAATGCATTCTCAGTAAACAACTTCTACTAATTCTAATAATATCAGATTATCAATTATCTAATAAACACTCTGTTTAAAAAAATTCCTATTTTAGTAGCCTAAATTTTTACTTATGTACATATTACATTTTCCTTTATTACTTCATAAAATAAAAATTTAAAAATGTTCTATTTCAGTCATCTAAACTATAAAAGAATTTTACTGGTAAGAATAGCTTTCTTTAAAAAATACATACATTTCATTGTGCCAGATAATCATACTTTCATTGGTTTCGGTAAAACAATTCTGTCAATAATTTGCATCATTTTTTCCAAAATTTTATGCTCTGAATAATAAATACCTAACAAACCAATTATTCTCTTTGTGTTAATTTTTTTTAGCAGTTTATCCACAGTCAATATTTTATGTGAATCACATATGATGATGCCTCAGGTAATCATAGTTTATTATTTTGGGGGTAGAAGGGGATTCTCTTACCGAATCTATTCTAGCTTTGTGACATATTTCCTGTGTGCACCGCTAATAGACAGGTACTTAACAATTCACAAAGAATATTTAAAAAGACTTTTCCTTTTTCATTCTTTTAGATATCTTCGGGCAAAGCTGAGAAACGGGTCCTGCAAGTATAATATATATATATATATATATATATTTTACAAAGAGGTCACCACTTATCAAGGCCCAGAGGACACTCGAGAATAACGGTTATTGAGTGTACAGTAGTCAATGGGATAATTTCTTAGTAATCGTTAGTATTAGAAATTTGGGTACTAGTGCACTTATTGATCTGTGCTGAAATAATTACAATATTATTTAAAAAGCCATTCTTAACATGGGGAGGGGAGGGTGTTTTGTACCTAGTCTATACTTTAACCTTACAATTGAATAAAAAAAACATATCATAAAACTTTAACTAAACTTGGAAATACGATTTAAAAAATAGCACGGATCAGTAAGTGCACTAGCACCGAAATTTGGTAAATTGGATTATTTAAGGGGACAATTAATCAAGAATTTGTTTACGTTGGACTTGAAGACAGCCAAATTTGAATGCATTTCAAGCTTCTGTGTAAATTTTATATTTTTTATTCCAAAGTTAAATAAAAAAAAAAAAAAATAATTAATTAACTAATTATATATCTATCTATAAAAGTGAAAATATGTGTGTGTGTGTGTGTGTGTGTGTGTGTGTGTGTGTGTGTGTACATTTCCCTACCAAATAACTGTGTCAATTTTCGGTCTACGGACTCGAGATTTGATATAAAGAGTATTGAGATTTGGGAAAATGTTTTTAATCGGTTTTCGGCCAGAAATTTGGCTGTCAAGGGGTCAAAGTTCAACAATTTGACCTTTGAAAACTCCACCAAACTCTTCTGCAAATTTTGGGTCTAAACACTTGAAATTTTGAATGTAGGTTGCTTGGACATAGATCAAACATTTTAATTTGATTTGAGCCTAAAACAATAAATGTTAAGGGGTCAAAATTGGGGACAAAGTTTTAAAAGATTTTACCTATGCGGTCTCTACCAAATTACTCAGCCAATTTCTGGTCTAAACATTTGAAATTTTACATAAAGGGTATTCAAAGATAGGGCAAACTTTTTAATCGGCTTGGGTTGAAAATTTGAGCTGCTAAGGGGTGCAGTTCAAATGATTTGACCTTTGCAGTGTTCAGCAAACTACTCAACCAATTTTGGGTCTAAACATTTGAAATTTATGCATAATGGGTATTCAGACATGCAGCAAGCATTTTAATCAGTTTTGGGGCGAAACTTTGGCTGCCAAAAGGTAAAAATTGAAAGAGTTGACCTTTGCAGATTCTACCAAATTCCTCTGCCAATTTTGAATCTAAAGACTTGAAATTTTAGATGTAAGTAACTTGGACATGGGTAAAACCTTTTATTTTGATTTGAAAGCAAAGCAATAAATATTAAGGAGTCAAAATTGGGGTCAAAGTTTTAAAAAAAATTGACCTCTGCGGTCTCTACGAAATTATTCATAAAAATTTTGGTCTAAACATTTTAAATCTTGCATAAAGTGTATTCACATGTAAAGCAGGTTATGAACAGTACATAGAGCCTGAGCAAGGCTGGGCTGAACTGCTACTAAATCTATCAAAGTGAAATTGTCTGTGTGTGCGTGTCTGTGTGTGCGTGTCTGTGTGTGCGTGTCTGTGTGTGTACGGGTACATTTCCCTTCCAAACAACTTTCTCAATTTTCACTCTAGAGACTCGAGATTTGACATAAAGAGTATTCAGATTTGGAAAAATCTTTTTAATCGGTTTTCGGCCAGAAATTTGGCTGTCAAGGGGTCAAAGTTCAACGATTTGACCTCTGAACATTCTATCAAACTCATCTGCAAATTTTGGGTCTAAACACTTGAAATTTTAAATGTATGTTACTGTAACATGAATGAAACATTTTAATTTGATTTGAGCCTAAAACAATAAATGTTAAGGGGTCAAAATTGGGGTCAAAGTTTTAAATAATTTTACCTATGCGGTCTCTACCAAATTACTCAGCCAATTTCTGGTCTAAACATTTGAAATTTTACATAAAGTGTATTCAGACATAGGACAAGCTTTTTAATCGTTTTCTTGGCCAAAAATTTAGCTACTAAGGGGTCAAAGTTGAAAAGAATTGACCTTTGCGATCTCTAGCAAACTATTGAGCAAATTTTGGGTCTAAATATTTTAAATTTTACATAATGGGTAATCAGACATGCAGCAAGCTTTTAAATCAGTTTTTGGGTGAAATTTTGGCTGCCAAGAGGTCAAAGTTGAAAAAGTTGACTTTTGCAGACTCTATCAAACTCCTCTACTAAGTTTGGGTCTTAACACTTGAAATTTTAGATGTAGGTTACCTGGGCATGAGTCAAACATTTTAATATATATATATACATATGCACATAAAGTTATGAACAATACATAGGGCCCCAGCAAAGCTGGGCTGAACTGCTAGTATATATATATATATATATATATATATATATATATACCATATGAGAAATATTTGGAATCAAATCTTCTCTTGCTGTTATTTCAGATCATTTGAAATCATAGCAGCAAGTTTTAGTCTCGCCTCTACTCCTCTATCAAGGCAAAAGATTTGGGATCTGTATATATATATATATATATATATATATATATATATATATATATATATATAGAGAGAGAGAGAGAGAGAGAGAGAGAGAAAGAGAGAGAGAGATTTGGGATATATATATATATATTACACCTCCCAGATTCAATAAACAATTTGTGATTGACAGCATTGACATAATCCTCAATAACAACTCCTTCCAATTCAATAACGACAACTGCATCCAAATACTAGGCACAGCAATGGGTACTAAAATGGCACCAACATATGCCACCCTTACACTCACCTTCCTAGAAGAGGCCCTTTATGAAAGGATAGAGCAGAAATACGGGCACAATATAAAAACACTCTTCATAAAATATTGGAAAAGATACCTAGACGACTGCTTTATCCTCTGGAGGATCACATGGGGGGATATCAGAGAACTCCACACTTTGCTGCAAAATCTACACCCAAAAAGAAACTTCACACTAGAACAAAGCCCCACAGAACTACCTTTCCTAGACATACTAGTAACAATCAAAAACAACAACATAATTACAGACATCTACCACAAACCCACAGACACTCAACAATACCTCCACTTCAAAAGCCACCACCCTAAAAACTGTCTAAAATCAATACCCTACTCCCTAGCACGTAGAGTCTGCACCATAGTAACGAACAGACACCTCTGTTCGACTAGACTGAATGAATTGCAAATAACCCTGCGGAAAAGAGGATATCCACTACCACTAATACAGAAAGGTATTGAACTGGCTGAAAAAAATTCAATAGACCAACTAAGAATCCCAAAAGAACACAACAAAGAACAAATTTTAGCATACGTCTCCACACGCAACACAAACAACCCAGAACTATTTACAGAGATAACAAAAAACCTTATTCTTCTCACTCAGAATGACAAACTAAACAACATACTTAAAACAACAAAAATAATAAAAAGCAAACGCCAACCTAAAAACCTAAAACACATCCTAACTTCCTCAAAACTCGTTCCATACACTACAAAAGGGGTTACAAAATGCAACAAACCGCGATGCGGAGTATGTGACATAATAATAGAAGGAAACACATACACATTCAAAACCCAACACAAACATTCAAAATAAAAAAGGATCTAAATTTCACCTTCAGAAATGTAGTATATGCACTAAGATGCACAGCATGCAACAAATCCTACATAGGCACCATCAAAAATTTCAGCAATAGAGTGGCCTTACATAAGAGCAACATCAAAATTGCAGATAACAGACACCTCTATGTTTCAAAACATGTACACACATGCACTGGAAATAGTTTCAAAATAATCCCAATCTTCTAAACAGACAATTATTTTTATTTACTTACACAGGAAAAAAATTTCATAAAAAACGATTCCAATGATTTAAAAACATTATTACAATGATCTAAACATAATTTTCAATGAAAAACCAAAACACGGAATAATAAAATAATGTTAAAAAATATACATTATTGGTGACCACCCCCTTATATATATATATATATATATATATATATATATATATATATATATATATATATATATATATATATATATATATATATATAAGCCGAAAATTTGAAACTTTAAACAAATATTTTGCTTATTTAAAAAAAAAAATACAGATACGCACGCGGTTGTCTTTCTAATATATATATATATATATATATATATATATATATATATATATATATATATATATATATATATATATATATATGCATGCAGTATGTAGTTTTAGAAGCGGCAAACTTTAAATTAAAATAAATAATGAATCACCACAGAAAAATATTTTCATCATACAAATATGTGATTTATTTCAAAGATTAATTTTTGGCATTTATAATTTAAATACAATTTCGGGAATATGGTCTTTACAGCTCATACGTCTCATGCAGCTTGCATGTATATGGCATGATCTAGACGTACAATTTTTACAAACTCTGCACATTAAATTAGGTTGTATTTTGGCAATACCACATTGAATGTTGTCTTCTAAGTAGTCCAATGTGTCTAGTTTATCAGCGTAGATATGGGATTTAAATATCCCCTAAAAAAAATAATCTTATGGGATTAAATTGTATGAATGAAGTGGCCAGTTGACGTATTCATTTTGTGATTATATATATATATATATATATATATATATATATATATATATATATATATATATATATATATTATATATATATATATACACACACACAAATCTCCATATAAAGAATCCTTATATACTTCTTTGATTCCCCATATATATATATATATATATATATATATATATATATATATATATATATATATATATATATATATGTATATATATATATATGTATATATATATATATATATATGTATATATATATATATATATATATATATATATATATATATATATATATATATATATATATATATGTATGTATGGTTTAATAGTTTTTAATTCCTATCCTTTCCGTAGCAATTGTTTGGTGACACTGATGTAAAGGCTCGGCAAATGGAGTAAAAGGCGGCTTCGTGGTTGGGTTCAAATCTCATGACTGGCAGGAATTGTTATCCTACATTGATGACTGCGTAAGCATGAAGAAACAGTAGTGTCTGTGGTTACAAATAAATTATTTTTATTTATACACACAAAATATTTAGATAGGTTATGTATTTATCTTCTTCTTTTTTTTTCATAGAATTTTATCAAAATCTCAATGAGGATAGAAAATAAATGTATGTCTTTTTTTTTTTTTTTACTTACCTGCCCTGAGATAATAACATCCACTTTAGGACTGACATGAGCGCTTTTTGCTTTTTTTTTTCGTCGCAATCGAAGAGTACCTGCTGGAATTCTTCTTAAGATGACGTTATTTTTCTATCTTTCTTTTTGTTGATTATAATTGTTTAAAATGATCGTTAAAATCAATCGGGCGATGGAAACAATTGAGGCACACTATGCGATCATCGATTCCATTTCAAAGAGAAACAAACAAACAAACAAACAAAAAATCGACCTAATATTTTGAAAGGAGCATCGCCATTTTATTACCGTTGCCTTGGTAACAGAAGCAGCTCTACGTGCAGACAGCGCTTAGTTTCGTATTTGTTTGTATGAGTATTCCAAATATTTTATTATTTAACTACAATATTTAATCTTTACGAAAACTATTTTTTTAATATTTTGATTGGTTATAATTGTATGTATCATTTTTTAAGATATCAAAAGACAGTCTTCACCTATTCATTTTTTATGGAAAGAATAAGTTTATTATTTCGCAACGGAGGGAACAGCCGCATGAAAAGAAAAAAATTGTGAATCGAATTAATTTTTACAACAATTTTTTAAATTAAATTTTGAGTTAACAAGATTGAACGTAAATAGCTTTTTTTTGCAGCATGAAAAATTATCCAAAAATAATTCAATGCTAGATTTTTTCATAAATGATAAAAAATTTTTTTTATCCTACTATAATTTAAATGGTTATACATTTTTTCATTCTTAAAAAAAATCAACTTATTAAATTAATTTGTTTAGTTTTAACTTTTTTATGAATAAAATTTTTATTTCAAAATTATTGTTTCACTATATCATTATTCAATATCTTTTGAAATCAATCTGTTGTCGCCAGCCAGTGTCTAATCGGCGAAGATCACAACGAACGGCTCAAGACTATTCATTGTGCACGTTCACATTTTAACATTTTCTTTTTGTTTCATTTTAAGAGAGTTCCGTTCGCGGCAAGGCAAGAGTTAACACCCCTGCCATCTCCATATTAATATTGGCTTTCTAAATTTGTACAAGGATGTTAAAATGCACAAATGTCGTTTATTGTAGTAACTGTTCATCGACTTGCAATGCTACTAATATAAAAATTAAACAATTTGATTTTTAATTTATTAAAAAAAATAATAATAATTAATTTAATTTTTTGGTTTTTATTTAAAAAAACAAACATAACAACCTGGTACTGGTGTGGTGCGGTGCGCACTAACATTATTTAGAAAGCTATTCTTAACATAGGGAGGGGAAAGTGTGTTGTATCTGTTCTGTACTTTAATCTTACAATTTAATAAAAACAGATATAAAACATTAATGAAACTTGAAAATACTATTTTTAAAAAATAGCGCGAATCGATATGTGCACTAACTACCAAAAATCTTTATGATGTGCGTACCCGTCTTGAAACGAAGATGTAATATTCCAAAAAATTACGTAAATTGATTAAGTAGTTTTATTTTTAAGAAAATCACATTTTATGAGTAAGTAAAATGGGTTGTTTCGCGTCGCCATCTTGAAAAAAATAAGGGCAGATAAGTCCACAATAATTTAAACTTGCGAGATCAAAAAATTGTGTTCTTTAAAACCACTTGCTCAATTTACGTAGTTTTCGGAATATGACACCTTAGTTCAGTGACGGGTCCGTACATACACCATAACGATTTTTATGTAGTGTTTTTTTTTTGTTTTTAATTAGGTTAAAATATAAATAAGAATTGATTTTTTCATTAAATATTATTGTAAAAAAAATTATTTAGAAAACATGAATAACAGTATTTTATTTTTTTGTATCCGAAACAAAATACGAATTGATGTCCAATGATTTTGTTGCTGGCTGTTTGCTCAGCAATGGCGGACGTTCACATCGTCCTTCTAACTCTCCATACTTCAATTAAGCAAAGGAGAAAGATTAACGGACTACTCGACGGCTAGTTTTGTATTGCTATCATCTATTGCAAATGTAAACCCACGGGACATAGAAAACAGTTTTTGTTAATAATTCGGGAACAGTAAAAGCTATTGGACGACGAAATATATTATCGACTGTCCATCTTTCTTCTTAGTCTTCGTTTTAAAAACGAGGTCGTCCGTTTTTTATTTTTATTTATTTTTTTTTCTAAAAAAAAAAAAATCCTTTCGGGCGATTAACAATTATCGACACGCATTTATTGAATACTGTGATTTACTTCCCTCTGGACGTACGTATTTTGGTTAATAACAAAAGCTGAAAAGGCTAACAAACAGTTTAACTCAAATTATTATTATTAGTTCTGACACAAATATAAACATTAAACAGACGTTTTTTTTGTTTTTAATTTAAATTTATTTAATTTTAAACTAGTTAATATTTTTTATTTAACAACTTCTGCTAGTGTATATTTGGTTAATCAAGTGTGCGCTTTATAGGTGGGGCCTCCCAGAACGATCATTTTTTTCTTTAATAATAGAGAATAATAATTTTTATATCTCATTACTATAAAAGATAAAATTTGGTTTAAAAATGTATATTTAATAAAGTAATAAAAATTTATAAAAATTTTACATTTTTTTAACGATTATTATTATAAGTTACAACAATTATACAATATTTTTAATCTGTTACTGTTTGATGTTGAAGCAAAAACAATTATGAATTATGAATCTCGTCAGCAAAATACAATTACTAAATAAAACATAAACAAGTATACGAAGAAGCAACACGGTGGTGGTGAGGCCTCCCGTGCGTGCACTATTATGTAATCCCGGTTTGTTTATTACTATACAAATTCTGACGTTGTGATAAATTTTTAAATTTAGCGAGCAAAAAGAAACCGGTGTAACAATTTAGGATTTATTCAGGTCACTCCCAACTTAAATATTGGGAAGTTCCGATCTATAATTGTGTATTTTTCTTGTTGATGTATATTTTGAGCGCTAATTCAAATTCTATTGCGTTGATTTGAGGATTGGAAACGCCTTGATTACAGCGAAACAATAGTTTTACTTAAAAAAGAAAAGAAAAAGTGTAACCGCCTTTTCGAAGGCATTTTGTTAAAAACAAATCAGATCAATCATCAACCGTGATATTTGTTTAAAAAAAATTGCGTATAACAGATTCTTAACGATTAAGTTTTATTTTAATTAAAATATATATAGAAAAGTGAACAGAGCGCTTTAGTTGCCCTCTCACGACTCGCTGGATTTTTTTTTTTTTTTGTTTTGTTATAAAATTGAATTTTATCTGTTTACACCGAAGAATTGTACAATATTTACGTGGAAATATCTTAATTGTACACCACCCTCCCTACACAAATATACAAGTCTACTGCTGTAAAATTAGTTAAGATTGGATAAAAATAAAGTCCTTCAAAAGTATCGCCCCACCCAAACTGATAGTCCGTCTTTAAGGAACTAGAAAAGAAAAAGGGAAGAAACGTGATCTCTTTCCCAACACGACGAATGAATGGCTAAGAAAAGGCGAAAATACAACCACAATTCATAGGATTTTACCATTTTTTACCTGCTGCACTCTTGGACATTACTAAACTGGAAATTCTCCTCGCTTCACGGATTCTTTAAAGGATTTCTTTTCAAAGACCTGACTTTCAAAGAAATCCCCCAACAATCACTATGGAGGCAATCCCTTTAGTTAAGGGTAAACTTGCTGAAGATGAAAATTGTATAATTGTATCCTTTTTTTAAATAATGATTTTTTTTCATTTAAATTATAAGTTCTTTGTAAGAACAAGAATAGCTAACAAAGCCTCCGCATATTAAGAATGGATTTCTAAAAAATATTTAAAAACACATTCTTAACATGAGTAACTAGGTGATGAGGGGGGCTATGGGCATTGTTAACTATTCTGTACCTTCGTTTCAGAATTTTTGAGGATGAAAAATGATTTGAATTATTTGGGCGGACCTGAACGAGCCCCCCCCCCCCGTAGTATAATTATTGTTGATATGATAACAAACTTCAGTTTCATATTAGCAGGATTTTTTTAAAAAAAGTTTATTTAATGACTTTTAACGCGAGGGATCACTTTTAAATTATAAAGTTCTATTAAATTTTTCTTTTACATCACAAAAAATAGCTTAATAAGGAGAGTTTTGCTGAGTGACCGAAAAGTGGGGTATCAATTTAATAGAACGTTATAATGTAAATGTGATCACCCACTTTAAAAGTTAAATAAGCTTAAAAAAAATTTCCTGCTAATATGAAAGTTAAGTTCGTTATCGACGATAATCGGCAGAAAAAATAAAACCTGAAAAACAATTAATTTTAGTGCGGCGGCGGGGGGGGGGGAGGTGAGCTCGTTCCACCTATTTATATTGTTTGGAATACCATTCTTGTCTTAGTTGTTATAGTCATAACGTTTCAGCCGATGTAATCTCCGATCTTCTTCAGATGCATTGCTGAGCTGAACTTGTCAATGATCGAAATTTAGTACTTATGCAGAGAAGGTACCGTGCTGAAATAATCACGTTATTTAGAAACTCATTCTTAACATAGGGAGGGTCTTTTGTAACTAGTCTGTACTTTCAGTTAACTTGAAAATACTATAAAAAAATAGCACTGTACCTTCTCTGCATAAGTACTCGGAAATTTATTTAATCCAAGTACTGTGCTTTTTGTGTGTGTGAATGCACTTGATCCGCCGCGCTATTTTTTAAATCGTATTTCCACGTTTAATTAAAGTTTTTTTTTTGTACTTGCACTGCACTTATTGATCCGTGTTGAATTAATAACGTTATTATTTAAAAAAGCCATTCTTAACAAGAGGAGGGGAGGGTGTTTTATAACTATTCATACTTTAACCTTACAATTGAATAAAAAAAAAACATTAAAACTTTAAACTTGGAAATACGATTTAAAAAATAGCGCGGATCGCGGATCAGTAAGTGCACTAGCACCGTTTTTTATTCAATTGTAAGGTTAAAGTACAGAATAGGTACAAAACACCCTCCCCATGTTAAGAATGGCTTTTTAAATGTTATTATTTCAGCACGGATCAATAAGTGCATGAGTACCCTTTTTTATATAGGATTTTCAAGTTAAACTAAATTTTTATAGTATTTTTTGTTAAATTGTTAAATGAAAATACAGAATAGTTAAAACAAAACAAAAAAAACATGCAATTTTTTACAATTTGATTTAAATTTTACAATTTTTGATTAAAAAAAAATACTTGATCAAAAACGAAGTAATTTTTCTTTTATGACAACTTCATTCCATAACGAGCACGTGTACACCGACACCGTATTTTTCTTTATCTTTGTTTTTTAATATCTTTGCTTAACTGCATAAGCACCAAAAAAATCTCTCTTCCACATATTAAGAATGGATTTCTAAATAATAACGTTATTCTGTACAAGTACCGTAGATTGTTCCTATTTAGCGTTAATTTGTTATTTTTTTATTGTCGCCTTCAACTCTTGGTGATTGTCGTCACTTAGAACTAATTGTAGTGCTTATGCACTTATGTTACCGTGCTATTTGTTAAAATTAAAACTATTTTCAAGTTTAATTAAAGTTTTACAACTCTCTTTGATTAAAGTGTCAGGTAAAAGTACAGAATAATTACAAAACATCCTACCCTCTATGTTAAGAATGGCTTTCTAAATATTATTTCAGTACGGTAACATAAGTGCATAACTACCCTAATTGTTAAACATCATTTTTAACTGTTATGCCACGAGTCCGACTGAAATTCCGCACAGGCTCGAGTTCGATAAAATGCATCTGCAGAAAGGTCGAAGGTTACATCGGCCGAAACGTTGCGAATATAACAATCAGTATAAGAATAGTAGTCCAGTCCACTGTGCGAATAATACAAATGCGTTCCTTTGTTATCTGCTCGAATGTTTGATTCAAGTGATTGGAAAATATCGATTATTTGCATTATATAACAATTTGTTTAATGTTTTGTGAAATGCGATTTACAATTTCTTTCGTGATTGTCCAGGATTTGCTACAGTAAATAAAGACGTGAAAAAAAGGGTAATTTTTTTACTTTCTTTCCACCTTAACAATCATCTTTAAAATGACGACTTGTATAGGTTTTCGGGTATGCTGTAAACAAACATCGCATTTAAAATTCTCCGCAAACAAATAGATTTCCGGATATTAAGCAAAGTAATTCCTTATGCTATAAGTGGTGGCCATTGTTGTATACGCATATTTTTGGCCCACGCGCGTATAACAATGGCCGCAACTTAATTTATATGCGATTATTCGTTTACAGCGTACTCGAAAACCACCAAAAGTCGTCATTTTAAAGATGATTCTTAAGGTGGAAAGTAAAAATGTACAAAAAAAAAAAACCTTTTCGGAAAGCTGTAATTTTCTTCTGTTCATTTTCTCTTTTCATTAGACAGAAAAGTAAATGTTATTGCGTTTGAACAACTCTATTTGTTGCTTTATGCACACACACATATATATATTGCAATCATGAAGGGAAGACGAAAATTCATGATTAAAACGTTTAAAATAAAGTTAACGGGGTAAAAAAAAAAAAGAAAAGAAAAGAAAAAAAATGTCAGCTCCCCCATTCTTTTTCACCCTTCTTTTATTCTCTTTAACCCGTTAACTTTATTTTAAACGTTGACTTTATTTTAAAAGTTTTAATCATGAAATTTCATCTTCCCTTCATGATTGCATTATATAATTTTTGTACGCCTCAATGAATTATATATATAATGAATAAATGACAAGTCTATATTCCAAATTTCATTATGTTGACCATCTTACAATTTATTCCTTTAATTCAGTTGGCATTTACACTTCAAATGTCAACTGAATTAAAGGAATAAATTGTAAGATAGTCAACATCATGAAATTTGGAATATAGACTTTTATCATTTTATGCCCTGTAATTACATTGCGCTCGCTTGTTAAGTAAGGATTGGTATATATAAAAGGAAATATAAGTGAATAAATATATATTTCCACAGATATATATATATATATATATATATATAATTTAAAAACAATACATATGCCGCTCCTCATTTGGTCAAAAGGGAACATTATTCCCAATTCGCATTTAGGAAAAAAAAATGCACTTTCGTATAAATAATTGAATTCATTCAAAAAGTATCGCTAACAAAGACAAAGAACATATATATATATATATCTCATAACTGACTAAAATAGCTCAATAACATAAGTGCGCAACTGCGCAAGCACCTTTTTTTCTGTTCGAAATGTTTAGCAATCACCGATTTATTCATTTTGATGTGATTATGAATATATATATTTTTTTCAGCCAGGGATTACCTCCTTCCTCTACCCCCAAACCAACAGAGTCCAGGCCATTTTTGAAATGTCCTTTTCTCTGTTGACTAAAAGAAAGCTTTAGTACTGTGCACTTCTAGGAGGCCCACCTTTTCAGGCCGTGCCTCTCTTTTTTCAGGTTACGTAAGTTCATAGTTTACTGCCTAAGGCGCCCCCTAATGAGGAATGCTGATGGGCTGTTCAGGTAATTTTTAAATGGGCAGAGTGCTCCTCCTTTAGAGGTGCTGACTTCACTTTCCTGACCTTGTGTCATATCTTCCTTTAAAAGGAAGTAAATTATATTTTTTCTTGATTTTGTAAAAGTCTTTAATTCTACTCGCTTCTAACATAACAGAAAACAAACTTTTTCATATATATATAAAAAATTGTCGCATGTATGGAAGCGATGCCCCCCCCCCCTCTGTATTTTTTTTTTTTTTATAATTTTTTTTTTCCAGCGGATTATTACCGAATCGACACTAGTCTACCAGCCAGATTATTAAAAAAAATGTTTTTTATGCTACGTTCTAGTAAATTGATCACCCATGTTAGAACCACTTGACGTTTTTAGGCCAAATTTTGCAAATTTAGACTTATTTGAAATTTTTGATTTTAAAATAATCTCCGATAAAAAAAAGCTAAACTGCTTTAAAAAAAAAAAAGCTAAATTCATGTAATTTGGCCAATGTGGTAAATAATGAGCTACCTTACCAAAGTGTAGCTGTTGGGGAGGGGGAGGCTCTTCTAAAGTCCAAGCCGAATGAGAGTTTGGTGAATATTTACACTAATAGAGGAAGGTTCAGTTGTTATAAAAACCTTCCTCACTAGTGTTTTGTTACTAGTAGTTAAGAGACCTGAGAATAGGGTCGTGAAGGAAGTAATTTTTTTGCAACCTCGCTTCAGACCAGCTACGCACAGTGAAACTATTTTTTCTTTTGCGAAAGCATTACGTAACATTCAACACGAATTCCTAAGGAAACATCAAACGGCATTATCAAAAACAAATAAGTGACTGGAGTTTGTTCGCTTTTGTTACAAGTCAAGTAAACCTCTAATACATCAACTGTGGCAGCTTCCAGGGAGGAGCACTTGACCAGAATATCCATTCTAAAGATGAAAATTAAGGGAAGGCTTTGTCTCATGGTGCAAAAATTACTCCTGCTACATTTTCTGTATTCCAGTGAGAAATTTTAAAGTACATAAACAAAATCGAGATTTCCACCTGCAAACTACAGATTTCCTGTGTCTCGGATGAGGAAAGAGAGCAAATGGAATCTGATTGGTTAAGTTCTCAACTGGCTCTATGGAAGGAATTAGAAGATTTCTCTTTTCATTTACATCTGCCGGAGGCAAGTGGTTATTTGGAGCAACCTTCACTTCCCTATAGGTCTGGATCTCCTATAAATAGAGCTCCTTCATCGTTTTCAGTTGGACTTCTTCAGGTCCAGATCATGGGGCCCACATTCAGTGGTAGTGAAATGGAAAACGATCGAATGAGCTTCTATAATTTTTTGTGTAAATTTGAAAAGTGTGCTGCAGGCATGGCAAATGATGCAGAAAAATAGAATTTTTTTAAAATGCTCCCTGTCCGGGAGACCTCTGCTCTTGATTAATCACCTGAGTTGTCAACGCAAATTACCAGCAGGCACTCTCAATGTTAAAAAAGGAATATCTAGATGTCAATGATATTATTGACAAAATATTTCAAGATATCATTGATTTCTCCCCTAAAAGGATGATTCATGCGGATCTTGGGGGTGGAGGCGGGCTTCATCAGTAGGACTACTTCTATCTTGGAGGAATTGGCCAGCTCACTTGATTGCAATTTCTCTGAGGATGATTCAGCATTTCGAGATCTAGAGGTGCTTCTACAAGCCAAGCTGCCTCTTTTCAAGTAGTTTTAGATTTCCATCCTCCTTCTGGATACTCTAGTAAATTACCTCCTGTTGTTTACATTACCTTTGGTCGAGGAGAAACAACTGTTTCGGTGAATTGCCTGCTAGATACTGGCAGTGGCCAAACATACTTGTTAGGTGGTGTCTTGAACTCCTTGAGTTCTGACAGTTTAGATTGTCATTTTTTTTTTTTTTATTATTTTTTTTTTTTTTATTACATTTTCACCCCAAACAAGGCAAATTGCCACTTTGGTGTAGGGGGCTACTATCAGGGGCAACAACTACTGGGGTACTATGTAGGGATTTGGGCAGCAAGATGTCGGTTCACATTTGAAATTAACTAGCCTACTTGGATAATGT
This sequence comes from Euprymna scolopes, assembly GCF_053919585.1. Taxonomy (NCBI): domain Eukaryota; kingdom Metazoa; phylum Mollusca; class Cephalopoda; order Sepiida; family Sepiolidae; genus Euprymna; species Euprymna scolopes. The sequence continues at coordinate 102,760,305 of NC_136494.1, read as the reverse complement.
GAGAGGAAGTTCAGGGAGGTGGTACTGGATATTGATTTGGGGTCTGGTCTTACTAGGTATGTTCTGGTACTGGTTGCAGACTCATTGGCTCTATCTCTAAATTTGAAAAATTGGCACCTACTGTTGAAGTTCAAATGGACTGGATATACTCTGGTTGGGCAATTTGAGTCTGGTACAGATTTGGTGTCTATAGGGAGAATTATGGGACTTGATCTGGTGCAAAATTTAGGTCTCTTACAGTTGGTGTCTTGTCTGCAGGGTCGAGCTTTCTCTGTCCCTGCTGGTCTCATTCACTTTAGTGAGGTAGACTCTTTTTTTTCAACAGATCCTGCCTCTGTTCAAGGGCATTCTCCTTTGTTTAGTTCAGTAATAGAGAACACTCCCCAGGTGAAATCAGCTCCTGTTTGCTTTGTCCTGGAAGCCGATTTTACCTATGTAGACCCCCGGATGGATGCTTTCCCCTTCAGCAATGTCGAGAGAGAATTAGAGATGATGTTCAGCATTGAATCATTAGGCATTCAGGACAAAAAAGATTTCAAATTCTGACCAGGATCAGATCCAGCAGTTTCAAGAATCCATAACCTTCAAGGATGAGAAATATGTTCAGTTACCCTGGCATGCAGATAAACTTGTTCAGGTGCCTTCAAATCATGCAATTGTCTTGCACATTTTCGATCAAGTAGTCAGGAGCTTAGCGAAAAAGAGCTTATATCAAGAGTATTTGAATGTGTTCCTTCACCAGGAGTAGGAGGGCATCACTAAGGAAATATATGTAGCTCCTCAAAAGTTTAGGAATTATATCTGGATAGCACATCGACCCATTTTTAAGGCAGATTCAACAGCAACTACAAAGATCAGGCCAGTATTTAATTGTAGCCTGAAAACCGGTGGTTCGGCTTCACTGAATGAGACTGTTTACTCTGGGGTGAATATGATGGGACACATGTTGAACTTACTGATGTCATTCAGGTCCAACAAGTTTGTCTTGCTTGCAGATATGAGGAAGGCTTTCCTGATGGTTCACAATGCCCTTGTTAAGGAAAGTGACCGCCTTTTGCGTTCACCTTCAGCCCCTTTATATTGGGGAGTATCCTGAGGTTTCATGCTGCCCAATACTCTTTAGATGAATGTCAAGCAGTGATGGAAATCAAATTTTCTGTCGATAACCTGGTGGTGACTGAGTCCGACCCAGTGAAGCTTACAGAACTTTATTCTCAGGTCAAGAAGCGTTTGCAGGCAGATGGGTTTGTAGTGCAGTCTTGTTACACCAATTGTGATGACCTTAGGAATGAAATGAGAAGAGATGGTACATTAAGTGTTCATGATGGTGATTGGAAGATGGTACTAGTGTACCGGTATGATCCTCTTTCAAGAGAAACTGCGCATTGTCTCTGTCAGATATGATGCGATGTGAATGTATCTACCAAGAAGTGGATTCTTTTAGAATTGGCCAAAATATTTGATCCTTTGTCTCTATACCTACCAGTGACCATTAGAAGTAGGGTTCTAGTGGGAGAATTGTGGAAGCGGGGTTTGAATTGGGATGAGGAAGTCTCTTCAGGGTTTCAGTTATCTTAGAAGAACCTTGCGGAGGACTTATCAAAATTAAGTGATATGCATTTTAGCAGACAGGCTCATGATGGGAACCGAGCCAGAGAAACGTATCTGTTTTGTGATGCCTCTAAAGAAGCGTACAGCTTTGCTGCCTATTATGTTCAGGATAAAAAATCTGTTTTGATTTTCGTCAAAACATGTGTTGTGCCAGTGAAGGATAAGACATCACCCACTTCAGAACTGATGGCTGTTTATCTTGCCCTAAAGTGCGTGCCTACTATGTTGGATGGATGCAAGGGTGTCCACCCTTCAAGGTTGCGTATAGCAACGGCTGCACAAATAGTGCTTTCATGGATTTTGTCACAAATCATGGCTAGTAAAAGTATTTTTACAAGATATAGGTTAAAGGATATTTTGCAAATGAGTCTTGATTTGGAAACCGAGTATGGCATTAAACCAACCTTCAAGTATATTTCCACCACTGAGAATCCAGCAGATCTAATTACCAGATAATTAACGATGAAAAAGTTTGAAAACAACGTTGAATTTTGGTATCACGATCCATTTTGGTTGCGTTGTGATGTCTCGAATTGGCTAGAGCAAGACTTATTCTGCCTTGATGATTGGTGCCAGCAGATCGCCCGTTCTTTAACGAATTTTACAATGATTATGAATGAGGAGTCCACTTTAGTAATCTCCTTAAAGTGGTTCTCAACATTTACCTGCTTGTTAAGGGTAACCTCAGTAGTCTTCTGATTTATTGGTTGACAAGGAAAAAAAAAAATATTACGACCAGAAAACTGCAAATTACTTGATTAAAAACACTCACTAGTAGGAATTTACTACAGAATTGAATCACTTTTGGGATCCAATGGGAAAGTTAACACCTAATCATGTTTAGGCACTTGATCTTTTTCTTGATGAGGAAGGATTGATTCGCTTGAGTGGACGACTAGACATGTCTTCTTAGTTTATTTATGAAGTTAAGAATCCATTGTTGCTGGGCAAGAATCATCTGACATGATTCATAATATTGAACTGCTGTCTTAAGTGTTCTCATCTTCGTGTAGGGTCAAATCTGAGTTAAGATGTCGGGGTTATTGGGTTCCTTATGGAAGGCAGGCAGTAAAAAAGTGCCCTAAATTCTTGTACTAGATGTAAGAGATGCAAATTGAGATCTGTGCTGCCAGGTAACATTTTGCCAATTTACCGATTTCTTGTGTTGAATTTGAGGTGCCTTATAAGAATACTGGAGTTGATTTCACAGAACATTTTTGGGTGAAGGAAGGAAACTGAGAAAAAGAATATACCTATTACTGTTCGCATGTTTAAGTGTAAAGGCAATACATATTGAGGTGGTTCGGACATGAGTATCTTTTTTTTTTCAGGCTCGAATTAGATTTATAAACGCACATGGTGTTCTCGGTGACAATGCAAAGAGTTTTTTTGGTAGTGGAAAACAACTAAAGTGCTTTTGTCTCCTTCAAGACTACCAAGTTACGAGAATTGAATCACCTCTGAGATTCAATGGGAAAGCCAACACCTCGTAAGTTTGGGTCCTGTAACGTTAAGTGGGAGACAATTCCACTATTTTCCCCTTGGGTTGGGGTAGTCTGGGAGTGTAATATAAAAACTTTAAAATTCTGCCTCTACAGGGTTGTTGGTAGGGGTAAGGTAAATTATGCCTTCCTAACTATTGTCTCGTATATTCAGAAGGCAGTAAACAACTGACCTCTTACTTATGAAGAGTCTGTTGAAAGGCAACCAACTATTATCACATCCAACATGTTTATAAGACTCAATAAAAATTCAGGCCTATTATTACAGTTGGGAAGAAATGATCTCTCCACCTTGGTTCCTTCCAGCTCGAGGAGATTAATTGATACAAATGAACTGCAGAACCAATGGTTGTCAAGATTTAGGGAACTTTGGTACTTGATCTTAGAGGAAGCTCACCAGGAAGATCTCAGATATCATTCCAGAACCACATTCAAAGGAATGATGTTGTCTTGGTCAAAAGCTCTCTAAAATCTAGACCCTTTTGGATGTTGGGTACTGTACTTGAGGTCTTGCCAGGCTAAGATGAAGCAGTGAGAACAGCATGTGTCAAACAGGGTGATGGTCCTGTGAAGCTTCATTCACTAAAGAATTTATATCCAATGGAAATTTCTCAGTTTGATGATGATCCTGATGAGAGTGAACCTAATAATGTTGGTACGTCTTCGCTTGTTGTTTCTGGCAGCAGCCAATCCCTGGAACCCTCAGGCTCATTTCAGGAAGGAGACAATTTGGTTATGTCCTACCTGCAATAGACCTCCAGGAAGCCAAGATATAGTATGCTGTGACTCCTATCATGAGTTGTACCATTTTTAGTGCATGGGTATTGACTTGGTTCTGCCCGCAAGACAGAAGTGGTATTGTAGTGATTGTGCACCACAAAGAAAACAGAGGGGTAAACCTAGTCTACTATTTGCTCAGTAGGGAAAGTCTTGGGTATGACAATAAACTACAGCAGACAGGAGAGCTTCGGCTAAGGAACAGAATGAGGGTACCCTGAACCACTGTTACCCTCAGGTAAGCCCAGCAACTGTTTGTTCCCCTGCAGGGTCACACAAATTTGAACATTTTTTTTTCCTTGTTGTTGGAAGAGTGTCATAAATAATGAGCTAACTTACCAAAGTGTAGCTGCCGGGGAGAGGGGAGATTCTTCTAACGTCCAAGCCAAACGATAGATTGGTGAAATGCTCTGACAAACTGCAAGCACTTGTACCCCCTCGACGTAAATACCCCCGACAAACTCGGCAAGCAGCAAAATCCCACCTCTTCATAGTTAAGATCCCTAGATGTAAGAGAGCCTTCTACTCCAGTAGTTTCTTCCCCAGAACCGCTAGACTTTGGAATTCCCTTCTGTGTTCCTGCTTCCCCAACTGTACTGACATGCAGAAGTTCAAGTGTAACGTGAATCGACATCTTGCTGCCCAACTCCCCACATAGTACTCCTGTAGCTTATGTCCCTGATAGTAGCCCTCTACATCAAAGTGGCAATGTGCCTTGTTTGGGGGGAAAATGTAATAAATAAATAAAAAAAATTTACACTAATAGAAGAAGGTTCATTTGTTATAAAAGCCTTCTTCACTAGTGGAAAGTTACTATCGTTTTGTTACTAGTAGTTAAGAGACCTGAGAAGAAGACCGTGAAGGAAGTAATTTTTTCACAACCTCGCTTTAGGCCAGCTACACATGGTGTAACAATTTTTTTTTTTTTTTGACACCTAAAAATGTCAAGTGGTCCTAAAATGGGTGATCGATTTACTAGAACATTGCATTAGAAACTGAGAACCTCATACAAATATTTAAATACTGACTAAAAAAATGGCTTTGTATAATCTGGTATACTAGTGCTCATTCGATAATAATCTGGTGAAAAAAATGAAGAAAAAAAAGATAGAAATAAAAAAAAAAAATACAGAGTGAGGGAGGGGATACTGCTTCCATACGTGCTGCAAAAAATTTTTTAGAATATTTTAAGTAGAGTGCCTCACTCAAGAATAAATGTGGTATTTGTAATAATTGTAGCTAAAATGTAGGGTAGAGGATGATCAACAACACCCCCTTCCCATTTTACCCCACATTTTTTATGGGTTTGTGCCTAATTTGTTAGATTGTTTTGTTGGCTATTCTAAAAAAAATAATACCTGCTTTAGTTTTTAAAATCTGCCCTGGATTGATGAGAAATATATTAAAAAATGTTCACTATAGTTAGAAATGCCATTATTTTGCAAGTTTCAATTATCTCATTTTTCCTAATTTTATCTACTGGTAGTCAAACATGACTACAATACTTTGTAGGGATGAGGTATATCCCTAGTCACTTTTCATGTGGGTAAAAAAATCTCTCTCCTTAAAAGCGACAATTTATTGGGATAAAAGTAAAAATGATTTTGATCTAGGAAAATATTTTTCCTCCTTTGACCAAGGATAGAACAGGTACTACACTTTGATTAAGGTTGAATAACTGTTTCGTTTTGGAAATTTTATTTGCCTTTTGGATACTTCTACAAAATTTGAACTGAATCAAACTTTAGGTTTCTTAACTGAAACTTAGATTAGAGTTAAAAAAAAAAACAACAAAAAAAAAACAACAGTCCGGTTCAGATTTCCTAGTAGTAGTACCCTTTGTCTTGAGCTATTGCCTTCTCTCCCGTTTTTTTTTTTTTTTGTGTGTTTGGTGCATATATAATCTTTATATTAATAGGATAGCGTGTGTGGTATTTATTTTATGTGTCACCCTTACATCCGAGTGATTGTCGTTTAATTGTTATGGACTTTCATTTCTTGTAATAAATAAGTTTACAAAGAATTCTTCATAAGTTTGGTTTTAGCTTCTAATATAGCTAATGTCACTCCAGTAATCTATTTTTTATATAAATAATTTTATCAAGAATTCTTCATAAATTTCAGTTTTGATTATAGCTGAAGAAACTCAAGTTATATATATATATATATATATATATATATATATATATACATACATATATTTTTTCATAAGTTTTGGTTTCAGTTTCAATTCAAGCTGATGCACTCAGTCATATGGATATATTTTTTTATTTTTGAAATCGCAACTTTATAATATATAAAAATTGATAGAACATTGACTCTATAATAATATATATGAAATCTGCAAAAATTAAAATATCAACTTTAAGCATAATTTACGATTGGGCTATGCCAGGCATCCCTGCTAGCTTAGATAAATATTTTTGCAGTTTCAACAAAAGAGTTACAATAATATTATAGCATCTCCATTTACACTGAACATCTACAGAATGCCAACATCAATATATTACATATGAATGAGTCCCTTGTGGAATTTCACAGGTCCCGGTATTCAATATTAACACATTTGTGTGATCACTTCTTGTGCGTTTGTGTTTCTTGTCTTTATGTAACTTGCATATTATTTTAATTTATATATAAATAGAAAATTTTTCTGTTTTTCGGTCATAATTTTTTCTTAAAATTAATTAATTACAGAATTTGTCTCATTCTTTTAACTGCTTTTAAAAATGGAGAATATCGCATAAATAATAAATTCCCAACAAATAAAGCAGATGCATGCCATGACTGGAAATCGAAACCAAAACCTTGGATCTTCTGAGGTTCTACCAACTGACCTCTTCAGATTTAGAAATAGAGCCTAAAGCATTACCTCAATAAAATAAATATATTTTTGGCATGATACCATGTATTTGTCATTTACGTCATGTTTCAAAGAATGAATTAAAAACAAGTGATGATAAAAAAAAAAAAATGGGTAAGCATCAATAGCATTGGAAAATATTTTAATAAAACCATTTTGTTTTAACTATGTATTGTATGTAATTCCTTTCACAATTATATAATCCCTCTAGCCTAGCAAAAAGGAAATGAAATTGCTTAAAGTTAGAACAATAACTTAAAAAAAAAAAAAAAAAATTTGTTTTTGTCCTGTGCTATGTGGCCACTAGCTAAGGACTGGGTCATTATCTAATGTTAAATTTATACAGTTAAGTGAACTTGTATGTTAAAATCTCATCTATAAAACTTGCTGTCTGTCAGTCTCCGTTTTTTTTTTTATTTTTTTAACTGTATCGACTCAAAAAAGGATTGCACTTTTTGTGGACCCTTTTTTATGTGCCTTTACTTGGTTAAAATAGTTGCTAAGGGGTCAAAATTGAAAGAAATTAGAACTTGGCAAATGTAAGTTGACTTAAACTGCTCTTCTGAAGATGCACAAATTTATATAGATTTGTACATTAATCTTAGTTTATTTTTAGCTCTTTCTTGTCCAACTGACAATGGTTGATTTGATAATGTCTCAGTCTGGAGCACTATAAATTTTGGTTTCCGTTTTCTAGCTGATGATACCCAAGTTATACTTTTTTTTTTTTTACTTTTGAAATCATGACTACATATTGAGTACAATATAATATGAAATAATCGATAGAGAATTGACTCTATAATAAGAAATACAAAATCTGCATAAGTTAAAGTATATTTAAGTGTATTTTACGACTGGGTAATGCCAGGCGCCCCCTGCTAGTCTTAATGTTTTATTTAAAGAAAATGTCCAGGATACTTCCAGGTGTTGATAAAAAAAAAAATGAATATAATCTCATTTTTATTCTTTTGTTGGCAGTTTAAGGGCAAAGGGTAAAATGCCCAAACCCATTTCATTCTAAATAATTTACGTGACTGAAATAGGAACCATGGGAAGAAGCTTCCAATACAATATTTTACATTGTCATTATCTCCCCACCCCCCTTTCTCTCATTGTCATTAGAATTTATCATCTCTAATTGACTGCGAATTGAACATTTTTAATTTGAAGCTTTGTAATACTACTAAATCCGGTTAACTTTTAACCTTTATATTGTTTTGTTTGAAAATCTCTCATTTTCAAGTTTTTTCTTCTCTTCTGGCAATCGAATGTAATTGATGAGCACAGTTGTCATCTTCTTGTGTTACAGCATGAACTTTTATTTTTCTCTAAAAGTAAAAAAAAAACAAAAAAACTTTTGTTTCCTGCCTCTTTATTAGGTTACAGCCACACAAATCTAACAACAACAACAACAACAACAACAACAACAACCTGACCTTAAAACAAAATATGGCTTACATTTCATGCCAATATTATATTATTCCAATTAATTTCTCTTTTTTGCTAGAGGGCAAAAAATAAAATGTCATTTTACAAACAGGAGTTAAGTTTCATCCTTTTGTCTCATCTTAATAATCACTTATTATGATATGTTTATTTTATCTATTTTTTTTTACTGTTATGAATAAAGAAAAATGTAATTCTCTCTCCTCCTTGGACCCAAATCGATTCACAATTGAAAAATGTAATTATTTTTAGATCAACTTTTTTATCTTCTTTCTTTTCATCTATTATATAAAAGGGAAAGTGTGTTAGTTAGTGTGTGTGTTTATATGTCGGTCAAAAACTTTTGACAGATGCATCAGACATTGGTAATGTTAGAAAGCTCAATCTCTCGGATGAAAAATATCTAAAAATTGTCCAAAAAAGATTGATTCTGTGCTGATCAACTGGGTCGTTTTTTGCAAGGAGGGGTCACTTTTTTTATGCCAACATTTTTGCAAGTCATATGCCTAGCAATCTCAATGTGCATTTAAAAAACATTGTTTCGACCTGTCATAACATCATAAATCATCGCGGTTGTGGCAGCTAGTGCGTTAGCTTTTTTCACCTCCTTTTCCTCTTTTGTGTTACAGGTTTGAGCCTACCTTCTGCACTTAATTTTTTTTTTTTTTTTTTTGTGGTTGCATGAGCACTCGCTACTATTTTGATTGAAACAAAAGTTTATTTTTTTATGGGATTGCTCAATATCCTTAGTATACTACCTCTCTCCATCCGGGCAACATCGGGTAGCCATGCTAGTCCTATTATAAAGTAAAGTTGGGCTCTTTTCCATTTCTTTGGCAATAATAACTTTTTTAATAATCAATTAAGGCAAATATCAATCTGTGTTCTTAACAAGGAGAAAATCCTATTTCTGATCAATTTTAATATTCAGAGTTCAAAATAGACTTCGTAGCCTGGTGGGGAATGCCCTTTTCTCTTCCCTGCAACCTCTTTCCCACAAAAGCGACATTGCAAGCTGGTCTCTGTTTTATCATGGTAAGTGCTTGTCTGAGCTCCAGTCTATGGTCCCCCTCCCCTGGCCTGACCCACAAAAAAAACACTCATCTAGCTGAAACCACTATCAATAATTTCCCCCACTCTTATCTGTGCCTAAATCTAAACGTAGATACCATGAACAAAGTTTCTTTTTTAGAACTGCACGCCTGTGGAATTCTGTTCTATTTTCTGCTTTCCAACTGACTACAGTATGGTTTTCTTCAAGTCCAACGTGAACAAGTTCTTGATGAACAAATCCAATTTACCAAATTTCCACTACTAACGATTACTACAATATTTTCACATTGACTACTGTACACTCCTTAACCCTTATCCTTGAGTGGCCTCCGGGCCTAGATAAGTGGTGACTTCTTTGTGAAATAAAAAAATAATAAAGAAAAATCTACCAGATGTACACGTTGCCTTCTTGAAATATTACTTGAAACCGATATGTTCCCCTGCTTATAGTTGCGCATGATAATGCACAGATGGGTGATGGAAAGGAAATACTCGATGGGAAACGGACATTAATTAATTTTCATGTGAAAACATTTCGATTTGATGAGATAAAATTACTCAACTGTGAAGATTCACATGATAGTGACTCGTTCTTGTGGAATGTCTTCTTTCTTAAGATTTTTGTCTGGTTTGCTTTAGCATGAATCTTGCCAACATAATGTAACATAGTTGAGGGGTGGGGAAGTTCTTCAATCCGCACAAGGCGTTCTTTCTTGGTCCCTATGGTTTGTCCACTTCATTCACAGAATTGGCTGGTCAAGATTTCTGTAGTTCACAGTGACAAGGTTCTCCTATTCTCTTTTCTCGATAGTTTTGTTTTTATCGTCGCACTAACAACTTTCGTAAACATTCCTATTTACTTGCCTACCCACAACGGCAGAGTTAGACACAAGGTCATTTTTAAAGTGGGGAAAAATCCGGCTCCTCACAAAAAGAAGCACTCTTGATTAAAATAAAAATTGCCTCAGTCTGGAAGGATTTCTTCTTTACTGATTGAGCACAAAAGATGAAGTGTAGTATCAGAACAGACACTACAGTTTGTTCCCAGCCAAAAAGGCTTCTGTAAACCTTATTAATAAAGAAACTTTGACAAATGCAGTTTGGATTATTTGGACTTGTTCTCATCTTGAGTGTTATTCTCACAAAGTTTCAGCCAATATAACCTCCAACCTTCTTCAGGTGTATCTTATCGAACTCTAGAATCTTTCTACCGAACTTGTGAATCTGCATGGAATTTAAAATGGAACCTTTTATTTAATCCACAAGAGTAACTTGCCCTCATTCCTTCAACTATGATAAGATAGAAGTCTTAAGTAATTTGTAATTGTATTCTTAGTATTACCCGTACTGAACCTTCAACCTCCAGAATAGTGTCACTTAAAACTAAATTTTACTAAGTATCTTATCAGTGCAGGCGATACTAATACAGTTGAAAATTACTGAAGACTTCTACCCGGTTGTGGTTAACAGAATAAGAGCATGTTACACCTGTGCATGAAATAAACGGTTCTGTTCCAAATTCCGTACAGGTTCCCAGGTTTGACAGACAGAATTTTAGAGTTTGACAAGATACACTTGAAGAAGGACAGAAGTTAGATCAACTGAAATATGGGAATAACACTCAAGAACAATAATCTGAATAATCCAATCCTGATGACAAAAATTCAGAAACATAAAATGCAATGGGGTGTCAAAAATCTTTTTGGGTTTTATTTTTTTCTGTTTAGGATACATGTATATGCATGTATATGCATAAAAACTAGTGTTGGGATGATTAATGGGAATCTGAATTGGGAATCAGAAAAATTGGAAGATTTAGGGGAATCGGAAAAATTGATGCCTATTTTCCGCTGCCAAAATTATTCTTTTAACTGTCTTTTTTTATTTGATTTTGTTTAAAGTAAAATCTTCCATTGCTGATAATAATGATTATTTATTGATTTTAAATTACCAGTAAAGGTAAAAATCGATAGATCACTCTCCACAAGTGTATTTTACCGTTTAGGAAAATATCTGCATATTTAACATGTTTTACGAAAATCGAGGGGAAATAACAATCTTATAGTGTAATTATTTAATTACAGATTTATAAAGAATCGAAATCAGTAATTTAGCATGGAATCGGTAATTGTATGGGAATCGGGGAAAAATATTGGAATCGTCACATCACTAATAAAAACACTCAACCTTCTTCCCCATGGAGGAAGACGGTAGTTATGCAAACCCACTGCTTGCTCTCTCTCTCTCTCTCTCTCTCTCTCTCTCTCTCTCTCTCTCTCTCCCTCTCTCCAGGGCTCTACAGATAAATTTATCTTTAGTTGACCTTTGACAACTAAATATTTTCGTTTACTAGCCAAATAGAAAAGTTGCTAGCCAAACCCATATGATTTTTAGAATATGACATCTTCGTTCTATGACGAGTATGTACATCATAAAGATTTTTCTGTGCTTTTTTTTTTTTTTTTTGATAAGTGTAATTCTAAATATATACCGATTTTTATGTTGATACTTGAAGGTATAAACATTCGACTTTCCTCAGATATTTTTTAAACAGCCTTTGTTAAAAAAATTTTTTAAAAAGTATATTGTTTTGTTAAACCTTTTATTGTTTAAATTATTCGACTTTGCTCGTTTTATTAAAAAGAAAAAGTTGAAAAGATATTTTTCACTCAGTAGTGAGCTTTGAAAGAGTGTTGGTGAAAGAAACACAATCACCAAAAGACAAGTGTTGCATTATTTCTAGTCGCCACTCTGAAAAATCACTCGCAAATGCGACTGTTTCACTCGCAATGTAGAGCCCTGCTCTCTTTCTCTCTCTGTGCTGGTTCAGTCGAAAAAGAGATCTTTCCTGTTCATTCACCATGAAAGATTGGCAGTTTTCTCTTTCTGTGATGCCATCTAGCCATACTCAAATACTAATTGGAAAATTTTACTTAAAACTTTTTTAACCTTTCATGGAAATTTACCATAGTATCCCTACCTTTGCATATCTACATTAGAATATTTTTACTATAAGAAAAAAAATGAATGCATATTATTAATGTTTGCCCTTCAAACTAAAGTACAACAGACCGATATCGTTTGGCCACAGCCACTTGTTGAAAGATTTGAAAACAATCTTATTTTCTTATATTCTTCTGCAAAGAAAGTAGGCTCTCTCTACCATGCTAGAAAACTACTAACACCCGAAAGTATCCTGTACCTCTATAAGGCCACCATTCGCCCATGTATGGAGTATTGCTGTCATATTTGGGCTGGTGCATCTGCTACTAGTCTCTCGCTCTTAGACAAGGTTCAAAAGAGAGTCGCCAATCTGATAGGCCCTGAACTGGCATCTAAGCTTCAGCCTCTGTCCCATCGACGAAATGTTGCATCCCTCTGCCTGTTCTGCAAATATTTTAATGATGAATGCTCTGACGAATTGCAAGCACTTGTGCCCCCCTCGACGTAAACACCCTCGACAAACCCAACAGACAGCTAAATTCCACCCCCATACAGTAGAGATCCCTAGATGTAAAAGATCTTTCTACTCCAGTAGTTTATTCCCCAGAACCGCCATTCCAGGTCCCTGCTTCTCCAACTGTACTGATGTGCAAAAGTTCAAGTGTAACGTGAACCGACATCTTGCTGCCCAAATCCCTACATAGTACCCCAGTAGTTGTTGCCCCTGATAGTAGCCCCCTACACCAAAGTGGCAATGTGCCTTGTTTGGGGTGCAAATGTAATAAAAAAAAAACCAAAAAAACATCACTTTGACGTTGATTCATATATAAACGATAAATAAAAGAAGATAGAATAAACTTAGCAAGTCATTTAAATGACACAAAGATAAAATGCTGTAAGAATTTTGATTATATTTCCAGAATAAAAAGAAAAGGTTTGGTTAAACCAACACAAAGCTAATGCTTTATCTACAGCGTAAAAGTGATCAAAAATTTTTCTAATCTATTTTTCTTGGACATCAAATGGAAGATAAAAGCTGCAACAATCACTTTGTATTTGAAGATCATTCTAATTCGATAATAATCTTTTCAATTATAATAAGAATTAACAATTTCTTTTGCCTTAATTTAAAAAAAAACACTACCTAACTTTTTATTTTGAAAAAAAAAATATTTAAAACATTGAAATGGTGGTGCATGATTTTTTTCTCTTTTCTTTTTTCCTTTATTTATTTTCCTTTACTTTTTCCTGTCTTTTCCTCTTTCTGTCTTTTCCTCTTTCTGTCTTTTCCTCTTTCTGTCTTTTCCTCTTTCTGTCTTTTCCTCTTTCTGTCTTTTCCTCTTTCTGTCTTTTCCTCTTTCTGTCTTTTCCTCTTTCTGTCTTTTCCTCTTTCTGTCTTTTCCTCTTCCTTTCTTTTCCTCTTTCTGTCTTTTCCTCTTTCTGTCTTTTCCTCTTCCTTTCTTTTCCTCTTCCTTTCTTTCTTTTTTCTTTCTCCTCTTTCTTTTTACTGTTCTTTTCCAATACAAAACACTAATAATCAAAAGTGACAAAACAATCAGAGCAAATTAACATCAATAAATCTTCAAAGCAACAAATTGATTTTTGTCACGTGAAGGAAGACATTTTCCTTATCAAACTTTTTGAACTCTTCCTCTCCAAATCGTTAAATATTGTTTTATTACTTTGATGAAAATAAACTTTGCAATAAAATGCAGACATTATGTGTTGTGTAGCTGTTTATAATAACACTTAAGATCTAAACTGAATGACAACAAGAGGAACAGAATAAGAACTAGTTGGAGCAAGCAATCAAAAAACAAACTAAAAGCAGAAAGTTTTTTCACAGTCAAATGAAAAGATCAACAGATTTTTGTGTACTCTTTTGGTGACTATCCACATCTGGTTGAGCCGGCTTCCCCTGAACACTAACTACATCTTGAACCATCGCAGTTCAGTTTTGCCAATCCTGGGCCAAGTTGCAGGAAATAGCTAACCACTCCCAATTCCAATGCCGGAGATCAACTACTTGTGGGCCTGATAGTACTGCCAGATTATCCTTAATTGTTGTTGCCCAGGTTTTCAGATGCCCACTGACACGTTTATGCCAGTCAGGCTGAGTAGAAAGAGAGAAGACGTTGTAAATGAGCTCTCCTGCTGATCGATGAGCGGCATGTCCAACCACCAGAAACTTTGTTGAAGGACGGACAGTAGGGGACGTAGATTTAGTTTTCGGCAGAGAGTAGAAACTGGAACACAGTCTCCATGGTGGCAATGCCGAATGCTGCAAAGACCGTCGTTATCGAAGACTTTCAGTTTGTGCAGATCCATTGCTCTTATAAGCCACGTCTCACAGTCATCGCTTGATGGATATGTTCCTTTGTGTCCAAGAGTATTTCCTGTCAGAACCACAGAGACTAGTTCAGATAGAAGAATGTGGACTGTGCTGCTCCTATTCACTGCTCACTCTCAGCCGCTGTTTGCCCAGTCGGCTTGATAGTAGAGCCAGGATAGATAAGGGCATCCACATTATCTTGATGAATTTTGTTCAGCGTGTTTTAAGAATTTTGTTCAGCGTGTTTTAAGTTTTTTTTATAATGTATTTTAAGCAAATTATATAATTTATTTGTTTTCACATAAGCAGTAATATGTTGCTACACAGTCATGAGCAGGTTTCGGTCAGCTAGTAACTGGAGACCTCTTCAGACAATACAGCTTATACGAAAACAAAGTTTGCCATCTTTGTTTTCATATAAGCTGTATCGTCTGAAGAGGTCTCTACTAACTAGCTGACCGAAACCTGCTCATGACTGTGTAGCAGCATATTACTGCTTATGTAAAAGCATTTCGGTATTGAACACTCTTGTATTAACCTTGTTAAACTTCATTGGTTGCTTAACCTCTGGAAAACAATAACCTCAGATTAATGTGTGTGTGAAAGTGACTGGGCAGAACGGTCTCTACCATACTACTGTCAATTTTTGGTCTACAGACTCGAAACTTGATATATCGAGTATTCAGACATGTGAAACATTTGATTTGGTTTTTAGCCAGTAAAAAGCTACTAAGGGGTCAAAATTGAACAAAAATTGGAATTTAACAGGAATAATTCAACTAAATGTATATCTTTTACACATATGCAAATATACAATTATATGCTAAAGTTGGTTAAATTTTAAAGTTTTTTTATTCATCTAGCGTTAACTCAGACTATAACGAATAAGGTCAGAGTGCTAAATGTGTTGGTTTCGATTTTAGGTGATGGCACTCAAGTCACATATATTTTAAAAAATTTTTGAAGCCATTACTATATATTGGGTACAATATAATAAATAATGGCCAGTTTAGTAGTTACCCCCTCTTCTCCTCACTGACTTGAAATGCTAAACAAACTTGTGTGATTTTAAGTTTGCTTTTGTTTGTATTGTCTCAGTCAATTTGTTTAACTTCCTTTTGTGTATGCGGTAATGACTGTGCGAACATCCTTACCCTTAGGGTGAAGCGTGAATGCAAATCTCCAGGCTGCAACTTGATTATCAAATCTTCTTAAAGAGCTTAATGGAGTTTTGCATCATTAACATCTGTTTAACGCTATAAGAGGATTGTGGCCTCCTTGATGTGCTCGGTGGTTGGCTTCATCTATTATATAAAGGGCAGTTGTGCCCCCCCCCTCTCCTTTTTTTTTTTTTTTTTTTTTTTTTTAAATTTCTTATTTTGTTCAAGCTGGGGATGGGATATTTAAGAAAACCAAAAACGATATGTGCTTATTTTGTAACAGAGCACAGATGTGCATATGACGGCTATATGCAAATATCGAGTCGTGAATGAAATGACGTCACGGTAAGGAAAAAGAAAAAAGATTATAAAAAGGAGAGGGAGAGAGCGCACATTCAAAACGACGTTCGAAAGGACAGAGGTCAGGGAGAAGGAACATGATCATGGTTTATTTGGGAAAGTACCCAGAAATAAATGTAAAACAAGAAAAATGTCGAGTTATTACTTAGTCCTATGTTCCTTGCGACGTACTCTGCTACAACGTGTTGGGTTTACATGTGTAAATGTGTGTAATGTTACAATTTTCTTTACCTTAAAGATATGAAGCAAGCTTTAGTCCCAACAGATCCTTGTTAAGTGACTTTTACTTTTTCTTTTTTT
This sequence comes from Euprymna scolopes, assembly GCF_053919585.1. Taxonomy (NCBI): domain Eukaryota; kingdom Metazoa; phylum Mollusca; class Cephalopoda; order Sepiida; family Sepiolidae; genus Euprymna; species Euprymna scolopes. The sequence continues at coordinate 102,743,958 of NC_136494.1, read as the reverse complement.
TACTTGGAGATATACAAATCTCATGAATATTGGAGATGCTAACTGTGCAATCTAAATACAAACACGTCTTAGATGATAAGATTATAAGAAAGAGGATAACATTTATTTAAATATTGTTACGCATTCGAATATTCAAATTTCGGAAAGGCAAAATTGATTTATACTTTTTGGTCCCTCGATAAAGGGGGGATTGGATCTAGTAATTCACTCCCGTTTGTTTGTTTGCACTTTTTTTCTAACCAAGCTTTGGATTTTTAAAAAATTTTGTGCAAGCGTTAGTCCTGGTGAAAGTAAATTTTTCACTCATGAAAGGTGACCCCCCACATGCTCTGCTTGTTTTAGTTTTCTTCAAATAATCATATGAAGCAAGCTTTTGGCCTTTTTAAAATATCGGCTTTTTTTTTTCTTGAAGATATAAAAATCTCCCATGAATAGTAGTCTTTTGAAATATTAACTGGACAGTCTGAAGTCTCTTCAAGTGAAAGCACTTAAAATTCAAGAAAGGAAGAAAAGATTTTGAAAAAAAGGTCTCTTGACGAGGACCTATCGGACTAAAACTTGCTTCATATCCTGATGGTAAATAAAATTTAATGAAAAAAAAAGTACATATCATTTTTAACTTTCTTAAATTTCAATATTTAAATATAACAATATTTTTTAAAAGTGCAATCCTATTTATTATAAATGCAGATGTATTTGTATATAAAATGAACATAAAACCAATAGTTTTTAAAAAGTGCTCAGTACTAGGTAGAGTTGTAACTTTTCTCTTTCTAGAGAGAGAGAGAGAGAGAAAGGGTTTATTATGGTGTCAATGTATACTAAAATCTTTTGACTTTTGTAAAATTTGAAATCAAATACATTGTGATGTCATAATAAACCCTCTTTTTTTTAATCATTTGCATCATTACATTCCTCTCACCCTTTATTTACACTATTTGCCCTATTCTCCCACCATCTCTGGTGCTATTAGATTGGGCTTCTTTTTTTTTCTTTTTTTTTTTTACATGGAGGTCACCACATATCAAGGCCCGAAGGCCACTCAGGGATAAGGGTTATTGCGTGTACAATAATCAATGAGATAGTATTGTAGTAATCATTAGTGTTGGGGTTTTGATAGTGTCTTATTTAAGGGGGCGGTTTGTCAGGAGTTTGTTTATGTTAGACTTGAAGACGTCCAAGTTGTAGTCAGGTGGGAAACAGGCAAGCGGCAGAGAGTTCCACTGGCATGCAGTTCTAAGAAAGAAGCTATGCTCATGGAATCTACGTTTGGATTTAGGCACAGATAAAGTGGGGAAAATTATTGACAGTAGTTTCAGCCAGACGGGTGTTTCTCGTGAAAGATTAGCGAGGGGGTACGAGGGATTGGAGCTCAGACGAGCACCTGCCATGGAAATAGCGATAAAACAAAGACAGGCTTGCAACGTCTCTTCTGTGGGAGAGAGGTTGCAAGGAAGAGAAAAGGGCATCCCCCACTAAACCACGAAGTCTATTTTGTACACTGTCAAGGCAGGATAGGCTATTTTTAGCAGCTCCTGCCCAGATGTGGCAGCAGTACTCCATCCTTGGACGTACTTGGATTTTATAAAGATAGAGAATTGCATCAGTAGTGAGATATCTTCTGGAGCGGTAGAAGGATCCCACCATTTTCCCAGCGTCCCTGGCAACAGATTTGATGTAAGTGTTCCATTTTAGATCAGGAGTAAAGGTCAAACCCAGAAGCTTGTCAAAACATGGAGCCTCTCCAAGACGAGAGCCATCCATTTCAATTGATGCCAGATGGGGATCAGAGTGTTGATGATGTAAAGATAGGAGCTTGGTTTTGGATGCATTAAAAGTGACCAGCCACCTCTTCCCCCATTGTACCATGTGCTCAAGATCAGAGGAGAGAGAATTAGAGAGAACTTTGCCATTTACGGCCTTTGATGTGTTGCCATAGATGGTTGTGTCATCAGCATAGATGTCAACGAATTCTTTCTGAAGATACTGAGGCTGTCTAAAGCTACTGACTTCCTGACCTAAAATGCATCAAACTTTGATAGTTTTTTCCTTTGCAAAACTCAATCATGTTCTGCACAGTCAAAACCAAAGAAATTTTTCTGCTACAAAATAATCAAACTAAACATCATGAACAAATATTTGAATGCATAAAAAATTTGAAGTATAACCAGATTTAGCATTAAATAAACTAAAAAGGGTTGATATGCCATAAAATAAAACGACCAAACCAAACACCATGAATAAATATTTGAAGGTATAAAAAAATTGGAGCATAAAAACTTTTTTCCAAAATAATCAGATTGGACATTAAAATAACCTCAAATGCACTGACCTTTGGGCCAAGATCACAGTGTAGTATCTGTTCTGATGCTACACTTCTAAGGACTTCTCTGTCAGTGGATGAGATAATCCTTCATAATTGAGACAATTTTTATTTTTGTTCCTATCCAGAGTGCTCCTTTTTGGTGGGGGCTGGATTTTCCCCAGATTAAAAACTGGCGTCTAACTCTGCCCTCTTCGAGAGGTAAGTAAATAGGAACCCCAAAAAGGTTTATATGCCATAAAACAAAAGCAACCATCTCCCACCATCTAAAACATTTATGTACATGGTTACAAGCAAGATACCTATTAATATCCTTAGAGTTTTAATAATATATATAATATAGGTAGATAAATGATAAAACCAGTTAACTTCTTTACTCTTTGAGTTGATATTTATTGATTTTTTGTTACCAATCCAAATTTAAGTCATTGAATTCATTTGAGCATTTCTATCATGGTTTTGACAGCTGTATTACGCCAATGAAAAGGCCTGTGATGAAATCCATTTCCCACAGCTGCCTTGATCAAAAATTCCTTGTATAAATCAGGGCCCCAAAATGCCTCGACTTTTGTATGCATAATCAAAATTTCAGTTATTAAATCATCCTTCATTTTTATTTTTTTTATTTATTTTTCAGTTTGAAATTTTTTTGAAACAATTCAAATGGAAAATAAAAAGATTCACCAATAACAAAAACGTAACTGATATAGTTGTATGGGAGGGCCCAGAAAAATTTAAATATAACTACACTCCATAAAGACTAGCCTGCTAATCATGGCTCAATGTTGACTGACGTGAGCATGTCACTAATAAAATACGGTTTTCAATCACACTAACATGGCTGTCCGGCGTTGCTCATATGCATGGATAGCAAAATAGTATGTAACAAAAAATGTGTAACATTTTTCTTTTACTCCTCTACCTCCACTTCTTCCTCTGGCAACTGGTTCAATATAATACAAAGAAAGCTAGCTAGTTAACTGCTTGACCTAGTTCTAGTGTTGCCTTTGAAACAACTCTCAGTAAGAATGAAAAAAAGTAATTGTTACATTTTAACCCCCTCCCCTCTGGATTAATGTGATCCCTGGAAATTCCAAGGAAATAAATATTACAGTATTTTTTTTGCAGCGCAATTAGGTCAAGTGACACTGAATCTGATCATGTAAAGTTTGTAAATGTATCTTGCGTAGTTTCTGATATTTAGCCAGACACACATGTACAAAATTAAGACTATCAATGCCACTAAATACTTTCTCTCTCCTCTTCTTTCTCTTTTCCCCCTCTTTCTCCATATCTCTGCCCCTTTCCCCTCTCCCCCTCACTCTCTTATAATAAAGAATGTCAATCATTTATGAAATTTAGTCTGTAATGGGGAAAATGGAATTTATATGAATGTGGTCCTCTTCTCGGCTTTCTCATGCTGAGTGTCTACATGCCTTAAAATCCAGACTTTGTTAATTTGGCCTTTTCTTTTAAATCTCAGTTTGATCTTGCAAATTTGGCACTTGTAGAAAATGTCTCCTTGATCATGAAATATGTAAAACATATCCATTTTGACAGACTAAAAAAAACATTATTACAAGTTAATTAATAAATTCTAAAACTTTTTTTAGAAAGTTAATCATATTTTAACTAATTTTTTTAATTAACAAAATGAAGTTCTTCTTTTTTTTCTTTCTTATAGACAAACATGATTTGAGCATTGCAATATTTTAGTTATAATTTTAGATAATTATTATGAGACTTAAATACAATGTTTAGTTTTTTTAATGTCAGTAAAGCAATTAAAAAAATTTGTATGCCCACACCATTTTTTGTCTCTTCCTCACTCTTTCTATTTGTTTTTTTTTCTTTTTTTAGAACATCAAATAAAATTGATGGTCATTAAAACCAAATAAATCTCAGTTGTCCATTAAAAAATTTGCTTATCTTGCAAAGTAACGTTTTTTCCCTTTAAGACAAGATTGTACACAGTGCATGTCTGTTATATAAATAGGGAGTTTATTTTATCTTTTTATCTTGGTATATGTCAGAAAAGCACCTGACACCATTTTTGTGATAGCCCTGTTTCTGTTTATTATACATATAGGTTGAGTCTTTTTTTACAAGAGAATCACCACTTATCGAATACCACTCATGGATTAGGGTTAATGAATGTAAGGTGGTAGTGTAGTAATCGCTAATCGTGTAGAGGTTGTGTGTTAGGTAGAATTTGGATTATTTAAGTGGAACAGCTCAACAAGAACTTGTTTCACAGGCAAGCAGTTCTAGGAAAGAAGTTTTGTTCGTGGAATCTGCATTTAGATTTAGGCACAGATAGAGAGTGAGAGAAATTATTGATAATGGTTGTAGCTAGTTGAGTGTTTTTTGGGGAAAGTTTGGCAAGGGGGGGGGAATAGATTGGAGCTCAGACGAGTACTTGCCATGAAAATAACGATAGAGCAGAGACTGTTTCGCAACGTCTCTTCTGTAGGAAAGAGGTTGGAGAGAAGAGAAAAGGACATTTACCTATTAGGTTTAAATCTCAGTTTGATCTTGCAAATTTGGCACTTGTAGAAAATGTCTCCTTGATCATGAAATATGTAAAACATATCCATTTTGACAGACTAAAAAAAATTTTTACAAGTTAATTAATAAATTCTAAAACTTTTTTTAGAAAGTTAATCATATTTTAACTAATTTTTTTTAAATAACAAAATGAAGTTATTCTTTTTATTATTAAAGGACATTACCTATTAGGTTTTGAAGTCAGTTTTGAACTCTATCAAGGCAAGATAGGATGTGTCGAGCAGCTCCTGCCCAGATGTGGCAACAGTACTCTATCCTAGGACATACTTGGCTCTTATACAGATAGAGGATTGCATTGGAAAGAATCCATTAAGCATGTATGTACAGTGTGATGATGTATAGAAGTGAAACCTGACCAATGAGAGTTGAGGATATGTGTTGCATGGAGAGAAATATGAGAATTATGATGGATGTGTATTGTGGTTGTTAAAAATAGACTTATAGCTAATGACCTCAGGAAGATCAAATCTGGTGAGTCTAGGAAGATGTGCAGATTTTCTTGGTATGGTTACGTTGAAAGGATGTATTTTGGGTTAATCGAAGAGTTGATGTAGCAGGGTTAATTGACACAGGAAAGTAAAGGAAAACACGGGACGAAGTGATAAGTGAACTTGAGAGAAAGAGGGATACATAAAGACCTGACCAGAGATAGATTAGTTTGCAAATCAATTTCTAAAAGTCGTCCAGTACTTCATCATATAAAATGGGCGTTAAACCAAATATGATGATATTAAAAAATCTGACTTGTATCACTCTACCCTAAACTGTCATATAAAATTAAACAATGTGGATATTTGTTTATTGTTAAATATTTATAAACTGTTGGATATTTTTATCAAATTTAATGGAGTTGTATAAAAATATTTTTTGGCCAGCTGCACAGAAATTTGTACTTAGAGATTTTCAGGCCTTACAATAATTACAATCTTTTTTTTTTTGTACCTTATAAACATCCTATGTTTCTATTACTCTCTTCCTCCTAATATTCTCCCCCCCCCCTAATCATGAACTCTTATCCTTCCTTTTCATCAGCATTTATCTTCTTCCAAGGTAGGTATGGGGTTGCCGTAAACAACTGCTTGAGGCATACCTCTACATTCCTTTTTATTTATCACCAGTGTTTTTATTTATCTTCCTGCCAAGGTGGGAAGATTAGATACAAGGCCAGGAAAGTGCGATTTTAAAGCTAGCACCCTAGAGGATGAGCATTCTGGCCTAACAAAAATTGCCTGGGTACACCATTAGCGTTCTCTGGCAAGGGCACCTCAAGCAATTAATAATAAACTAACTTCTTAAAGGGCAATAAGGTCAAACCTGGGAAGATGGACCTCCTAGAACAGCACAGGAACACATTTTAGACGAACAGAGAAGCTACCATTCTCCAAAACAACCTAAACTATTTTTCCTATCCTATATAGACACAATTTTTTTAATATTTTATACTTTCAGTTTTATTTGTGACAACTTTAAGTGAATTATTTTATATAAGTCACTATCCGAGGGTGAAATTTATTCTATGTTTACAATTTATAACTACTTTGTTTCTTCAGTTTAACAAATTCTTTAACATCTTTAAAATTTTTAGTTTTTCACTTAAACATAACCTACATGATTTGTATTATTCAGACTACTGTTTTCAGCTTGTCATTTTCACGTTTCAGCCGATCTTAACGATCTTGCACGGAATTTCAAACAGAACCCTTTATTTAATCCATGCTCTCATTCTGTCAGCCATGATTGGGTAGAAGTCTTAAGTAGTTTGTAAATGCATTCTTAGTATCGCCTGTATTGACGATTAAACCTTTCACCTTCAAAAGAGTGTTGCTTAAAACTGAATTTTACTTAGTAACTTATTTGTTACACTATAGGTCTTTGCGGGATAAGAACAATAGTCTGAATAATCAAAACTATCAATCCTCATCTCAAAAATTCAGAAACATGATCTACATGAATTGCCCAGTTTAAAATTTCTAATTTAAACACTGAAGACAGCGATTCCCAACTACCGTACTGTGGCACATTGGTGTGCTGCAGAATGATAACTGGTGTATCGCAAAGATGTTATAGGTGGAAAGCAGTTTTCATATAGATATTTTGAATTCTCGATAATCATAAACATTCATAAATGTTACTTTTACATTTAAATATTGAGTTTTTTTTTGTGATAGGTGTGCCGTGAAAATTTAAAGAGCTCAATAGTGTGCCACCATAAAAAAAAGTTGGGAACTACTGGTCTAACACACATATATATATATATATATATATGTGTGTGTGTGTGTGTGTGTGTGAAATCTTTATTATAACTCAAACTTTCTGTAATCACTGACTCATTTTTACACTAAGAATGTCACACAAGAATTTATTATAAAAAATGCATTTTGAAATGAATCGACATTTATGAATTTTGTAAAGTGAATTTGGTTTCAATGAGTGCATCAAATTTTTTTGCTTCTCTACATGATGGAATGATAAAATTGTTGTCTTAGAAAAGACAACATGATTCCATTTCTGTTTGATGAAAACTGGTTTTCTTTTTTTGTTGCAAACCATCTATTAGTTAGCCAGTTGTATACAAATCCCAAGAGCGATAAAGAGCCTTCTATCATGTCTGAAGGTCAAGTGACGCAATGTTAAATGAGGGAGATCACTGATGCACCATGCTCTCTACCAATCCAAGTTCTGACAACAGGACCATTGTCAGCACCCTCAAAATGTTTATCCAGATGGTTCAACACTGGAGGGCAAAGCTCAACAAAATTTCCAGCCACAGTTATGGCTTTGGTGTGTTTTCAAGTGAGGGTCACATCATGCCACCTCACATCTTTGAAAGTCAACACCAAAGTGTACCTGAATGTGCTGAAGAGTGTGGTGATCCCCAGGTGCAATCAGATGGGTGCTGGCAGACATGGGTGTTGCAACAAGACTCAACGTCGGCTACAAGTCCAAAGAAACCCAGGTTTGGTTTCAGGAGTTCTACAACTTTGTACCCTTCTCTCACTGACTGTCCTCCTTCCCCAACCTGAACTACGTTTGGTCATATGTCAAGGACCTCACCAACATGACCTCCCACAACACCAAAGCCAGCTTGATCGCCGTCATCTGCTGAGTATTTGCCGAGTTCCTGCCGATGCTTGTGAAAAAGGTATGCTCCCAATTCTAGAGCCGTATCGAGGCGGTGATTGAGGCTGAAGGTGGTTACATTGAATAGATGTCAGCTCTATTACATAATTAAGTTACCTGAATTGACTTTTTTCAATAAAAGCTTTAAAATAAAACTGTAGTGTTTTCTTTAGGGCGACAAATTTATCGTTCCACCCTGTAATTCTACTCTCCATCTTGAACTTTAGGTACCTCCACGGCGATGTGTAAAATGTCAGTATTACACATATTAATAGTGACATCATCATTTCATGTGTTTGTGTCAATTTCTATGGATAAGCGTTTGTGTTATAATTGTTAATGAAGTAACGTTTTTTTGCTATGGATAAAAAATAATATATAACTTACCTTTTGTAAAACAAATACATTTTTATTAACAAACTACAGACTAGAGTTAATAAAATTAATTTTAACGTCTTCTATTGACACATGTATTTAAAAATAATGTTCCTTACAAGCCTCCATACATTTTGGTAAAAAAAAGCGCGAAACATAAGGACCACCCTCTATCAATTTAAATAATAAAATCAAAACGGATTTTTTTAAGGCCGATTTTGGATTTACAATTTTTATTATCTCAATAGTCTTATATTCTTTTATATGAATATATATTTTTTATTATTGGAAACCTGTTATTAAAATAATTCGTTTAAACTTCATATCGCGTAATATTTGAATGTAATACCATTTAAAGCTTTTTAAAAATAATTATTTTTTAGAATTGTTTTTTTTTTTATTGTAATTCGAATAATTATATTACAGAGAAAAAATTATCAAGAAAAAGTGTTATTTTTTTTATTTATTTTTTTTAACATAATATTGAATAATATTGTCCAATTTTATTTACAACTTTCAGGTGAATGAAATAAATAACAGGATTATATATATATATATATATATATATATATATATATATATATATTACTATTAATTATTTGATTTTTTTCAGCTTTAAAAAATGTTGAAACTTTTATTGACCCACATTTATTTTGATTAGTTTTCGGACCATGAAATAATGGGGGGGGGTGTAGAACACCTAAAAAAATATATTTAATGAAACCTACTTTTATTATGTAAGTTTATTTAATAATGAATCAAAAATTTTGGGAAAATATGACTATTATTTGATTTTTTACTAGATTTTTAAAACATGGGTGTGTGAATGGCTTAAAAAACGTCACTACATAGGAACGTTGTTTTAAAGCATCGATAATGTAAACATGATTTTTATCTCATATTTTCATTATTTTTGTATGCTGTAAAATTTTTTTTTTTAACTATTAGCAGTTTATTTGAAGCTTTTTCTTTTAAATGGTAAAAAAGTTAGGATGATAATATTAAATTATAATTACATTGTGTTATATAAGGGGGTTAAAACTGTGGCATGCGTTTAAGGTACCTATTGAACTTTAACACCTTTCTTTCCTTATTGTGATCATAGTAACTCTTATGACAATATAGGTTTCTAGGAATCAATTCTTAACCAAACATCATGTATGCATGTGTGATTAGATGTGCTAGTTTTATTGATTCTTAACCACCATTTACTTCAATATAGGAAGACTATTTTCTTCTATAGATAGAAAGTAGTTTATTTATAGAGCTGTCTTAAAAGACACACAAAAGATTTCCCCTGCCGTGTCCAATCAAATGCTGACCAGCTGTATCTGCTTTACGAATAACTTTTTTCTTTTGAACCAAATTTTTTTCTTTACTATTTTTTTTTTTTCTAAAATCTCTCAGGAAATATTTGATGTCTTCTATTAAGAATATTTTAAAAACTTTTGCTCATTTTTTGTTTATTTCTTTCGTTTCTAACAATTTGGCAATTTTCTATTAAGTGACTGAGGCTAAAAAATTTGCATTTACATGAGTACCCTGGTACCTAGTTCAGAATTTCCTCAGTACAGGTGGAGGCAACTTTCTCAGTAGGAGGAAGTTTCTAGGGAATATTAATTAACAAGTGATCTCTAGTTTCTTGCATATCTAGGTCAGGGTTTTTTCATCTTTTTTTTTGTTTTTGCAAAAGTGGATTGCCATCCTCCTACATATGGTGCCTAGTATTCCAAAATTGTCACTCATCTGGCATAGGGGTTAATTGAAATTTAGTTTTTAGCCATAAAAGTGTAAATCAAGTAAACACAGTTTGTTGGAAAATACTTTTTTCATCATTTTACTGGCTGGCAATCATGTAGTATAGTTAACAGTTAAGAAATCAAAAACAAACAGAACATACAACAAATAATTTATACCAAATACAAGAAAATTTAACTTTTTACTGACTTGCATATTTTTTTAAATTCTGAAACTCTTTTTTTGTTTTTCTTTTCTTTTTTCTTTTCTTTTTTTTTTTTAAAATTCCAATAACATTTTGTTCATATCCGGAAACAGTAAAAATTCAATATAGCCAATTCATATATTGTTATTGCATTATTCCTTAGAATATAATAAAAAAAAATATCACTAATGCTAAGTTAAACAAAAATAACCGCCATTTTTTTAAATTTTTTATTTACTTGTGCCTGGCTAAGTGAAAGTGACGATAATAAATTCATAGATAATAAACCATACAATCAGTTTCCCTACTTTCAAATTATACAGGTCGGTAAAAAATGCAATTTTGCTGCATTTGATAAAATTATTTAGTTTCTTTTTGATTTCTTAGCTGTTTGAATGCCATTTTACTTTAATGTAGCCACTATCATATATGCAGTAATACTATTTTCTTTCTTTGTATGTACATAAATAAAAAAATAACCATTGCTACATATATATATATTTATATACACTAGCAGTTCCACCCGGCTTTGCTCAGGCCTTATGTACTGTTCATAACTTTATGTGCATATATATATATAAAAAAGTGTGAATATGTATGGTAATGCCTTTCTATATAATAGGCTTCCTTAATTACCATAGAGAAAAGTTGGTAGAGACAGCAGACATCAAATTTTTTTTAACTTTGACCCCAATTTTGACCCCTTAAAATTTATTGTTTTGGGCTCAAATTAAAATGTTTGACCCATGCCCAAGTAACCAACATTTAAAATTTCAAGTTGGCGGCGGAGTTTGGTAGAGTCTGCAAAGGTCAACTCTAAACTTTGACCTCTTGCCAGCCAAATTTTCTCCCAAAAACTGATTAAAAAGCTTGCTGCATGCCTGAATATTCTTTATGTAAAATTTCAAATGATTAGACCCAAAATTGGCTTAATAGTTTGCTAGAGACTGCAAAGATAAAATCTTTTGAACTTTGACCCCATAGCAGCCAAATTTTCAGCAAAAATAAAAACAATTACAAAGCTTGCCCTATGTCTGAATACACTTTATGTAAAATTTCAAATGTTTAGACCAAAAATTGGCTGAGTAATTTGGTAGAGACCACAAAGGTCAATTTTTTAAAAACTTTGACCCCAATTATGATCCCTTAACATTTGTTTTGGGCTAAAATCAAATTATAAAGTTAGATCCATGTCCAAGTAACCTATATCTAAAATTCCAAGTGTTTAGACCCAAAATTGGCAGAGGAGTTTGGTAGAGTTTTCAAAGGTTAAATCGTTGAACTTTGACCTCTTAACAGCCAAATTTCTGGCCGAAAACTGATTAAAAAGATTTTCCCAAATCTCAATACCCCTTATGTCAAATTTCGAATCTGTAGGCCCAAAATTGACAGAGTTATTTGGTAGGGAAATGTACGCGCACCCATTTTCACTTTTTTTGATATATAGATATATATGTAGTAGTAGTAGTAAAATGTTTATGAGTGAGATGTTCTAATAAATAGTGATGTATAATAATAAGTAGAAAGATTGTACATTTTGAAACAAAATAGGTTTAAGCCTCCTAAAATTCATACTAGAATTGTCCACATGGTTTAGTAGATAAAGTACTTGGTAAAATTCAGTTCTAAAGTTACACTCTTCTGAAGGTTGAAGGTTCAATCCTTAGTGCAGGTAACACTCAAAATACAATTGCGAATTACATAGGCCTTCTACCCAATCATGGCTGACTGAATGAGTGCATGCTATTGCCGTGAATTAAGTAAAGGGTTCCGTTCAAAATTCTGTGCAGATTCCTCAGTTCATTCAGAAAGATTCTAGAGTTTGACAAGATACACCTGAAGAAGGTCAGAGGTTACATTGACCAAAACGTTGTGCAAATAACAATCAAGATGAGAACAGTAGTCTGAAGAATCCAAATAATCTTCATCTAAAAAAAATCACGTTTAACACTTAGTAGTCGCCCATCCATCTACATATAGACTTTTCTATCAATCTATCTAGAGAGGGAGAAGAGGCAAGGTAGGTGAAACACTCTTTTGAGAGGAATATATGCATATGCTAGAAGGAAGAGCGTAATTCACCTGTGTTGATAAATATGAGTGAAAAAGTATTTTGGAAATTTTTTAGATGAGGAGTGATATTTTGAATTACTCTGACTACTATTCTCATCTTGGTTATTTTTTTCACAATATTTCTGCTGCTGTAACCTCCGATTTTCTTCAGGTGTATCTTTTCGAACTTGGGAACCTTTTAAATCAAACTTGAGTATCTTTCGATAACCACATTTCTATATACTATTCTCACCTTTGTGTTTATATTCACAACATTTTGGCCAATGTAACCTCTAACTTTCTTTAGGTGCATCTTTTTAAACTTGAAAACCTTGTCGAACTCTGGAATTTCTATAGAATTTTAAACTGGAATTTTTATTTAATAGTGTGTGTGTGTCTCATTCTATCATTTACTCTTTTTATGGTTGATGGAATGAGAGCAATCTACTTCTATGGATTTAATATAGTTCAAGATTCCATCCTGGTGTAATTAGATCAGAGTGTCTGAAAATATCGGTTTCCTAGCTTAAAAGCACCAAACATTGGTGTTATTGTTTTTATTTTTTCTCTTTGCAAAACTCAATCATGTTCAGCAAATCTAAAAGCAAAAACAATTTTATCTGCAAAACAACCAAACTAAACATCATGAATAAATATATGAAGATATAAAGAATTTGAAACATAAAACCTTCTTTCTAAAATTATTGGATTTGGTATTAAATAATCTGAAAAAGATTTGATATGCCATAATACAAAGTAATCAAATCAATCAAAATTCTACGCAGGTTCTCAAATTTAAAAAGATGCAGTTGACTTGAAACATTGTGAATATAACAAGCAATATAAGAAAGATTCAAATCTACTGTCAGATTTTCGTAGTCAGACTCAAATAGCAATCTGTCTAATATATCTTAATTTGATTCAGGCTAGCCTATTTTTCATTAGCTTTCTTCATTGTTATTGGAACAAATATATTTTATTTTTGTTCAATTTTTTCTATAAATATTTCTTCCAGCTAAGAAAGCTGTTAGGGTTTAGATAGACTACTGAGATGCCGGTGTAAGTCTGCATAAAATCAAATGCCATAATATTTTCATTATCTTTTAAAATATTTATAAAATTAATCCATAGTTTACTAAATAAATCTAAAAAAAAAAATACTATACTAATTATGCTATTTGTAAATTATGTTATTTGTAAATACTTTTAACATTTGTAAAGTACTTTAACATTCCAAGCAAATACAATAATACTTATTTTCTGTGAACCTGCCTCCACTTATTTTTACAAATAGCTTCCTAATAAGGTTTGTAGTTATTCAATTACTAAATTTCATTGAGTCATCTTTGCTTATTTGTACAAATACATTGCCACCCACATATGCACACATTTTCTAAAATGCTAACCTGGACAATCATAAGGGAAAGGTCACTTTTGAAAAAAGAAAATTGTTTTGTTAAGTAAGCAATTATTATGGGAAAGATGGCTGTTGTAGTCACCTTCTTCAGCATTTATTTATTTATACCCCCCTACTCCCTTTTTCAGTCAATCTCAGGTACCCGAAATGTGTTCTGCTAGTAATACATATGGTTAATTCCATGTCAAATCATCCAGAAAATTAGGGTTTTGAACCCCATCCCATGTTCTCAGATTTTGTTGCAGTTTGCACTAGAAATGGACATCATAAAAAAAAAAAAAAAAAAAAAAAAAAAAAAAAAAAAAAATCCTGAAACTTTGAGTATGTTATTCCAAGTGGTTGCAGATTTAGAGCATTTTCGATTTTGTGGATTTTTTATTATTTGGATCCTTCAGACTAATGTTTTCATCTTGAGTGTTATTTTCACAACATTTCGGTCAATGTAACCTCTGACCTTTTTCAGGTGTATCTTGTCAAACTTTGGAAACTTTCTAAATGAACTTAAGAAACTGCACAGAATTTGTGATTTTATGAGATTTAGGAATTTTTCACATGTACACCAATATGGGGGCATAAAAAAAAATGATTCCAGAATTTCTAAGTTTTTATGATGTTCATTTGTAGTGCAAGTTACAACAAAATCTGAGGTTATGCATTTCAAACCCTGGATGATTTGACATGGAATTACTCATTATTTTGTTATATTCAGTTAAAAGTAATGAAAATGTGGTGCTTGTAATAGGCATCCAGAGGATTTCAGTACTTTGATGAGAACTCCTAAACCAATCTTGGAGATTAAAGCTCATCTTTTTAAGGAAGTTTTTGCAACTTTTCAGAGAAGTTTAAAAAATTTTTTTTATCCATAACATAACCCTACATATGCTTAGCTTTTAAAATTTTACCAAAGTTTTCACATCCGTTTTGGACATTTCTGGACTTACATGAGATTGTTCATTAAAAGGACTGAATACTCATTCATTACAAGTACTGAAATATATATATATATGTATATAAGTAGATAAAATTTAAGTTAATGTAGAAATTTGCATGCATTCTGCTAGTTATGTTTAAAGGAAACTTCCTGCCAACAGGAGAATAAGATAAAAGTACATTTAATTGATTTTCTACTTTTGAATGGAGCATCTTTTCATTCTCTGTTGTCGTCAGCAGCATTTGTTTTTATGTACGCAGTTTAGTTATTGTGTCTCGCATGTTTTTGTTGACAATAACCATTCGCTTGTTTAGAAGCCCCCCCCCCTCCACCCACCAAAAAAAAAAAAAAAATTCCTCTGCTGAATGGATTCTGAGATGAAAAAATAATGGCAGCAACAAACAAATGTGAGAGACATTGCAGCTGGCATTTCTTTTTAGTTGGAGACGAAATTGCAGAATGATTTTGCTTGAAATACTGTTTAGTAGGTAGGAGGAGCTTATAAATGAGAATTAAAAAAAATAATAATTCACTGTAGATATCACTAACCAGGTTAGAGTTTAGTGTATAAAAATAGGTAAATATAGTGAAATTTCCTTCAATTTGTGAGAACTCTTTTTTTTTTTTTGTGGGAGGAGGGGTATAAAATTTCATTTTTTATCAGTTATCTTAAACGTCAACTTGATTATGGCATCCAAATGTTATTGGTATTATTTGGTTTCTCGGACTTCTGTTTTCATTTTGAGTGTTATTTTTACAATGTTATGGTCGATGTAATCTCTGACTTAAGTTGTATCTTGTCAAACTAAGAAATCTGCATGGAATTTTAAACGAAACCGAGGTAGTATGCGCTTTTTTGATCAGCCATCGGTAAATAGAAGAAATTAAGAGTTGAGTATCGCCTGCACTGAGGATTGAACCTTCAACCTCCAGAAGAGTGTAACTTATAACTAAATTTTACCAAGTAATTTATCCACTACACTATGAGTTCTTGCGGAGATTGCATCGACTGAAACATAATGAAAATAACCCTGAAGGTGAGAACAGTAGTCCAAAGAATCCAGACAATACAAACCTAGCACCCTATATTAAGCATATCTTATTAATGAGTGGCCCTTTTTCTTTAAGTAGGAATGCTCACAAAAAATTAAATTTTAGATTTTGCTAAATAAAAAAAAAAAGAAAAACGATATTATGAAATATAAACTGATTGAAGATTTAGTTTTAAAATTATCAAAATTCATTCATAACTTTTAGAAATACAAGTATTTGAAGCTGAAAAATAAAAAATAAAACTATTTTCTTGAAAATATTGAGTCAATATAACCTCTGACATTCTTCAGGTATCTCTTGTCAAACTCTGGAATCTTTCTGTTGAACTTTGGTATCTGGACAGACTTTTGAATCAAACCCATTATTTAATCTATGGGGTAGCATGCGCTTTTTCCATCAAACATAACTGAGTAGAAGTCCTAAGTAATTCGCAGTTTTATTTTGAATATCGCCTGCACTGAGGATTGAACCTGCAACCTCCAGAAAAGTGTAACTTATAACTGAAATTTATCAAGTACTTTATTCACTAGGCCATGGGTCTGCAATAAGGTTGGAGGTTACATACATGAGTATTAGGTTGTTTTTCATCAAAAAAGTAATCCAAATTAAAAATTTTAGTGAATTAAATTTTTGCCCAATTATTCAGTTGTGTTTCCATTTGTTTTTAAATGGTCAAATCTGAGACTTTATTAAAAATTTATTTATCAAAACAGAAATGTAGTTTAATCTCTTCTGTGCTATGAATCATATTACGAATATACAATGTGTTAGTTGTTGAAATGAATCCTATATAAATAGTGAAAGTTGCACTTCAGTGTCATTTTTGCAAGTTTTGTTTCAAGGGGTAATTAGAATTTTGCCCAATGTTTGGACTGGCTTAATCTCATAATTATTACTTCCATTATGACTAATTTTTATTTGGAAGACATCACATTTGTGAAGATTTTCCTTTTATTCAAAATTTGCATTTTTAGTTATAAGCTGTAAAATTTAACTTTTTTTTTTAACCATACAGTCACCACTTAAGAATAAGGATTAATGACTATCAAGATGGTGGAAATTGGATTTTTGCTTAGTTTTAGGCACAGGTAGAGAGATTGCTTGTAGTGGTTGTAGCTAGTCAAGTGTTTGCTGCAAATGATTTACAAGGCAGAATTATAGATTGAAGCTCAGTCGAGCACCTACCATGAAAATAACAATAGAGCAGAAAAAAGGCTTGCAGTATTTCTTCTATGAGAAAGAGGTAGCAGAGAAGAGAAAAGACATCGCCCACTAAATTTCAAAGTCGGTTTTGTACTCTGTCGAGGCAATAACGAGTACTCTGTGCAGCTCTTTCCCAACAGTACTCCATCTTAGGATGTATTTGGCTTTTACACAGGTAAAGGATTGCATCGAGAGTAAGATATTTACGGGAGCAGTAGAATGATCCAACCATTTTTCTTGCGACCTTGCAATGGATTTAATGTAAGTGTTCCATCAGAAGTCAGTCCCAGAAGTTTGTCAAAGCATTCTACTTTCTCAAGATGAAAACCATTCATTTCAATTGAGGTCAGGTGGGGATCAGAGCGTTGGTGATGGAAAGAGAGAAGCTTGGTTTTTGATGCATTAAAATTAACTAGCCACCTTTTTCCCCATTGCACCATGTGCTCAAGATCAGAAAAAAGAATTGGAAAGGTTTTGGTTATTGTCGGCCTTTGAAGTGTTTCCATAGATTGTGGTGTCATCTGCGTAAATGTCTACGAATAATCTAAGAATGGCGAAGATCAGGAAGAGAGTTTGGCCCAGGATGGAATCCTGAAGGACGACAGCATTGATACTATGAACTTCTGATTTTCTGTCCATCGATGACTACTCTTATAAGGATATAATAGTTGAGAAGACATTTTCAGATATTCCCTAGCTGGAAATCTTGTGAAGTAGACTTTTATGCCATAAATGCCTTTGATATGTCAAGAGCAATTGCTTGAGAAATGAAGCCCCCGTCAAGAGATTCTCTATTCCTGTGTGATATTTTAGTTATATCATCAGCCGTAGATCTAGCAGGATATTGCATGTCCTTGTGTAGATTGTTTTTGTTAAGGTGGTTGACTACTACTCTATCACAGATTCAAAGCCGCCTTCTTATGATGCGCAGAATACAAATTGGTCTGTACTGAGAGACAAATGACCAATCTTCAGAATTTTTTAATACAGGGCAGACAGTCAGTTTTCCAAGGTGTTAGGAAGCATTTCTCCCTTAAGGCAACATTTAAACAGCTTTACAAGAATGGGAGCTAGTTTCAGTTGGAAGTTTTTTTTTTATCACTATAATTGGAATGCTGTCAGGGTCAGTTGCTTTACTGGTTTTTGATATCATGCACAGATATATAGATGTCGTACAGTATATTTCCAGTCATAGGAGGAAATATGGGAGATAGGTAACCCTGATTGTATAGGGTAGAATTTGCTGCAAAGTTCTTAGCAAAGAGTTTGACTTCGTCAGATGGTGACGAAATTACTTCAGGTCCATTGATGATGATTAGAATAGAGGGCATATCTGTTCAGGACCCTGTTTGTTATTTGCTAAAACTTGTGGGAACCAAGCTGCTGCTCAGCTACTTTGGACTTGACAAGCTGAACATATGACTCTTTTGCAGTGATTGCTGGCAGTCTTGAAGGCATCTTTAATTTCAGAACATCTACTTTTTTGAAAGCAATAAAAATGGTCATTTCTGGGCACATTCTGGAGTGAACCATGGTTGACTGTTTGGTTTTTGTTGGAATTTCTGAAGGGTATGAAACAGTTTACACTGACAGTTAACCAGTCAGTCAGGCCTGATACTATAGAGGACACGTTTTTAAACATGGAATTGGAGAGTTATATCAGATATAAAGGTTCGGAAGCTATCCTAGTTGGCTATAGAACTGCTTCTGCAGCAATATCACACAAGACAGCAAATTATCAAATTTTTAACAAAGTTTGAACAGTCTCTTTTCAGTGGATACAGTGGAACAGTACTACCAAAATAATTTTGGTACCATTGTTTATTTTTTGCAAAGATTTCTGTGACCACCTTAAAAGTTCTTAAATATAATGAAAATAAAATTTTGGGTTGGCACACTCATTTACAGAGCATTTAAAGGAGGATAACATATATTAATTACTTTCAGTCTTGTAAGGACTGATAATTTGTATTACTTCGATTATTTGGACTATAGTTTTCATCTTGAGTGTTATTTTCACAACGTACTTAATGTAACCCTTGCCGAAATTCATACTAATTAACATAATCTCTACTTAGGATGCTAATGTATAACAAATGTATAGAGGTAACAAAAATAAAGTTAGAATTAAAATATCTCAAAACACCATATCAGTCGGGTGTGTATTTCTTTTTGCTAATTTAAAAGAAAAATCTGCAAAATATTAAAGTTTCTACATCATACCCATTTCCACTCCCTGTTTATAAATACTATTTATAAATAATGATAAAAAAGATGTTGATAAGATCTTAAATCTCTTCATATGTCATAATGGATCGTCTTCTTTTTTTTCTTTTTCTTTTTATATTTCTTTTACTTTTTTCTTTCTTTTTTTCTTTCTTTTGCTTTTTTTTTCTTTTTTTCTTTCTTTTACTTTTTCTTTCTTTTTTTTCTTTCTTTTACTTTTTTTTTCTTTTTTTATTTCTTTTACTTTTTTTTTCTTTTTTTATTTCTTTTACTTTTTTTTTCTTTTTTTTATTTCTTTTACTTTTTCTTTTCTTTTTTTTTTCTTTCTTTTACTTTTTTTTTCTTTTTTATTTCTTTTACTTTTTCTTTTCTTTTTTTTATTTCTTTTACTTTTTCTTTTCTCCTCTGACAAAAATTCTTTTGTCTATTGTTGAAGATTTTTTTCAGAATGAACCAAAACTGAATCTTTTATTTCTGAAAAGCTTCTCTGTCTTATCTGAATCTTCGCACTGGAAGAAAATAAGGTTTAATTGTTTCGGTATACGAGGCAGAGTAATGTCTCATCCAGATTTTTTTTAAAAAGAACTTGTCTTTAGTGCATCTGAATGTCTACCATTTGTAGACCTTCGTGTAAAGAGAATTTTTTTGATTTTTTTCCTCAAGAGCTAAGAGTTTTTATTATCCAAATAGAACAGGATGCCCCCCCCCCATTCTTTTTTATTTTCTCTTCTAATATTAAATGACTGGCAAGGTTTTTTTTATAATCAGGAAGAGGAGAAGAAAAAAAGTCATATTTCTTTGTGAAAAAGTAAGTCTTTAAAAAAACAACCCTTTTCTTTTCATCATATTTATACAAAAATTGAGAAAAGTTAGCAGCCCACAAAGTCATGGGTAACTTTGTGACTGGCTTTGAATCTCTCAACTGGCAGTAATTATCTCCTACACTGAAGAGAACATAAGTTGGAAACACGCGTGCCTGTAGGTATAAAAATAATTGTTAATATTTATTTTTAAATATTATCGTTATAAGGATCCTTAAAGAAGAAAAAAGTTGAGCCTTCTTTAGGAAGTTAATAAGCAGTCAACCTAAGTGCAAATGCAATATTCTGACTTCCTGTCATTGAATACTTTGACCGTTTACTGTTTATGCCTACTGATTTGGCATTTATAGATACTTAATTTTCTTCATAAGTTGTGCTCATTTCTGATAGCCTGCAGGTAAAATACCAGCCTACGAAATCAAGGATGACTTTGTCACTGGCTTCAAATCTTCCGACTAACAGTAATTATCATCTTGTACACCAAAGAACATAAGTTCGAAACACATGTGTCTGTAGATATAAAGATAATTGTTGATACTTATTTAATATTATCATTATATGGATCGTAGTCAAGGACAACCGAAAGCTCTTTTTTCATTGACTACTACACCGAGATATAAGGGGGGGGGGGAGCACCCCTTCATTTCTTCGATTGCTCCACTTACCCAATCCTTATCTTGTAATGCTGAGTGTTTAACAAGGGAGCATAGAGTACTATTTTTTGAGTCTTCGGTATGAATAAAGAATTTAACTTAAATCGCCCAGCTCATTAAAGAAGATGAATCATTATGCTAGATACTTGCTCGTTATTTTACTTCCCTTTCTTCACCGTGTCTGAGAGTTCTTTCATATCGACCAGGTCTAATGTTCATTTGCTACCAGTCTTGATCCATTGCGTTTTAGACTGGTGCTCTGCAAATTCTTATTGAGGCTGTTGATGCATTTCCACGGGCAGCCTTGAGGATTCGCTCATTTCTGGTTACTGTCCTTGAGACTGGCCGTGGGAATAGACATAGTATATAAAACTAGATTAATAGCCGTTTTTTTATTTTTTTTTTACAAAGGACTCACCTCTTATCAAGGCCCAGAAGCCACTCGAGGATAAGGGTTAATAAGTGTACAGTTGTCAATGAGACAATGTCGTAATAATTGTCAGTAGTGGAAATTTGGTAAATTGGATTACTTAAGGGAACGGCTCATCAAGAACTTGTTTATGTTGGACTTGAATAGCCGTCTGGAATGCCCTTTCTAGCAAGTAATAATTGTAAAGAAAAAAAAGTTGTTTTCATCTTTCTGTTAAATTTGATACAAGAAAGAAGAAAACTATGAAAACATTTTTTTTATTTGAAAATCAAGTTTAAGGAAATAGAAAAATGTTGGTCTTGAAATGATGAAGCATTGATTAGGTAAAAGATATTTTGTATATATGTTTATAAGAAGGTGCACATGCAGCTGAAAAAAAAAAATATGTGATATTAGACCCAAGTGATTTTATAATAATTTAGATAAGTAAGATTTATTTCGATTGCAGCTTGAATATTTAACACTGTAACAGCTGTTTCCTAATGTCCTTTTCAGCAATTTTCTCGCAATTAATGAAATTGGTTTGAAATAACTGTAGAACACAGAATTTGCTGACATCACTTTTTTATTGTTGAACACGATCTAAGAACACTGCCAGGCACATAAAATACATTTATTGTTGAACATGACGATCCATAATGTTAAACACCTTTCTATACACTCACCAATTCTGTTTTTTTTTTTTTTTAATTCTTTTACAGGCCGTGCTATTTTTTAAATTGAATTTTAAAGTTAAATTTAAAGAACCTACTGTTGGTTTTATATGCTTGACCTTTCTGCTTGTGCGATAATGAAACTTCTCAAATGCACGTGTGATATTAGATTGTAAGAAGTATTAACTTTAGTCAAAATCGGCTGTTCCTTTTTTCACCCAATTATTTTGATTATCGATGCTTATCAAAGACCTTTGAATACAAGAGCTATCTAAGAACACTGCCAGGCACATAAAATACATTTGTGTTAAATTTTTTTTAAATCGGCCCAGCGGTTTGTGAGTCTGTAGGTAACAAACTCGCACACAGTTCTTTTTATATAATAGAGATGTATTTGGTGTTTAGTAATAGAAGCCTGCTTGATGTTGACAGTCAGGGTTCAATGTTGATATATGAGGTTACATGCTTACATGGTTACTTTTTGGGAATGACAACATAAGGCAGGTGTATTTTTATTTATTTATTTATTTATTTATTTTTTTTACATCTTTTATTCATTATTCATAAAGATGATGGAAGCAGGTTTCTTTTTATATATATAAAGGTATTAACAAATACAAATATGACACATATTGCTCATTCATACATACACATACATTGCTATATTACAATGGATTATAATGGTTGTCCTTCATATACATCAGTGGGCATATTGATATCTACCTTTTTCCCTTCCCAGTAAAGTTATTTTTAAGTAGAGAAAAAAAAGACAGTTAGTATTAAAATAGTATAGAAACTGTTAGTGAACATGATCTTAATTCTTCTACCTGTAATAAGTTGAGTTTTTGTTAAAAAACCTATCTATGATAACTTTTCTGGAATGAGAACAACAAGCAGATGTAATTTCTTCATCTATATATAAAGGGTAAAATGTGTGTGTGTCTCACAAAAACTTTTCTCAGCGGCATCGAACTGGGTTGAAACCGGTACCGTCTGAAAGAGCGATGTCTGTCAAATGATATGTGAGAATTAGAAAAAAAACGGTCAGTTATTTCCTATAGAAATAGATGTTTGCAACGAGGTGGGGTGGGGGGGTAAAAAAAAATTGTTCCTTCATAATGATTTAGACAACCATGCATGCACATATCATGTTCTTTCTTGAATTGGTTTAAATAGAAAAAATGACAACATTAGTTCGCTGACTTCATCGTGGAGCATTATAAACTTCAGGTTTCATGTTCGCGCACACGTAACAAAACTTTTTCTTTTTTTTATTTATGTGATTTTTTTTCCGTTTGTTTTATCCCTTTTATTTTTCCATCGGGTAGCCATGCTCTTTTTTTTTTTTTTTTTTTTTCACGCCTGGCTGTGGTTCAATATTCTTATTACACCACCTCTCTACACCTTGGCAATGCCGGGTACCTCCACTAGTCTATTCATCAGTCTTAAAGATGATTGAAACAAACTTCCTAAGGTAACAATACAAATAAGACACAAGCACATGGACATATTACAACAGATTACAATAGTTGTCCCTAACATACATCAATAGACATTGATACCTATCAAGTAACAAATTACTTAAGTTAAAAGAATAGCGGTAATTTGGACAATTTTAAATTTTAGAAGAAATTAAAAACAATAGTAAAATATGTGTATATAATTCAAACATTTTTCTTTTATTTAAACGATTGTTTAAATAAAAGAAAAATGTTTGAATTATACACACATACTTTACTATTGTTTCTGATTTCATCCAGTTTATGTTTAAAATTGTCCAGAACACAGGGTGGAGCTGGTGCGATAGTAAGGGTTAGGCATGTATAGAATAAGTTCAGGAAACTTTTGGTATTATTAAAAAACAGTGGATTGCCACTGTTGATTGGGCATTTGTATGTTGTGTAATGGTAACTCTGATGACGTCGGCAGCAGAATGTTGGATGGCCGTGCAGGAGGATAAATCTCTAGCAGATCAACAGTTCTATGATATTAAGATTTATGGTATTCAACTGCAGCTATGCGGATGATCTAAGGACAACACATAGGTACAAACAGGCGAGTCAGATGTCACTGCGCTGGGGAAGGTAATGGCAACTTACGCCATGTTTTCTGCCAAGTTGAAATCATGTGATGTCTTCAAAGGAATTGGACCAACAATGGACTGAAGCCTGTGAAGAGCACCAACCATCATTTCATTTCTGGCATGAACAATGCCACAACACGAAAAGTAATGATACATGGAAATGAAATCTAGCTAGTGAAGGTTGAGGGTATGTGTTGCATGAAGTGAAATAATAAAAAATAATACAATATTTTTTTTTTTTTTTTTTTTTTTTTACAAAGGTATCCCCACTTATCAAGGCCCAGAGGCTACTCAAGGATAAGGGCTAATGATTGTACAGTGGTCAAGGGGAACATGTCAGTCATCATTAGTAGTGGAAATTTGGTAAATTGGATTACTTAAGAGGATGGCTCATCATGTTAGACTTGAAGACAGCCATATTGTATTCAGTTGGAAAGCAGGAAAACGGAACAGAGTTCCACAGGAGTGCAGTTCTAAGAAAGAAGCTTTGTTTATGGAATCTACATTTAAGTGTAATATGAGTTTTAATGGCCGGCTTGGATCTGATTACCCAGGAAGATTAAGTCTGGACAATAATACAGAGACTTTGTTCGTATAACTACATTGAAAGAATGGACAAGAGTTTTTCAGGTTGTAGATGTAGAACAGTTGAGTTAGCAGGATCAGGTGGCAAGGGAATGCTAGTGAAAACATGGAATGAAGTGGTAAGGATAGATTTTAGAGAAAGAGATATAAATTATTACCTGTCCAGAGACAGGTTACTTTGAAAATCAATTTCTAAAAGTTGTCCAATATATGTCAAAATGTAGAATCGACATTAAACTGAATATGATGATTAAATATTAAAATGATGATTAAATATTAAAATGAGATTATTGATTAAAATAAGAAATGCCAGCCAGGTTGCCTCCATCCTTCAGACCCCACCCTGCAATACACTTTGTTTGTCAATGGGCATTAACGATCTCTGTCGGTTTATAAATACAGGTCAGGTACGCAGAATGTTGGTTTTTTTTCTTTTGTCATTTGCCTTTTGTTCAGTTCAGTTTGATTTATTTGTGGGATATTTACAAGAAAAATGCAGCTTATCAAGTATCACGCAAGTTGAATTCATTTTTTTTTTCTTCTGTATTTTGCTTTTGTGCAGAAAATTATTTTTTTTACTTGTGACAATCATCATCATGACAATATTCGGTTGAACATCTATTTTACATGCTGACATGCAATTGATGGTTTTTAGAAATTAACTGCCACACTAACCTATCTCTGGTCAGGTTTTTATTTATCCCTCTTTCTTTAAAGTCTACTCTTATCACTCTCTCCCATGTTTTCCTGTAACTTGTTTGTAAACTAAACCTGTTACCTCAACTGTTTTACATCTTCTAACCTAAAAACTGTTCTTTCAATGTGGCCATACCATCGAAGTTGCCTGTTCAGCACACATCGCCTAATAATGTCCAGAATTAATCTATCTCTGAGTCATCAAATCTAAGCTAGTCTAAGGTTCATGTTATGCATTCATCGTATCATTTTCACATTATTTCTCTCCATGCAATGCATGTCCTCAACCCTCACTGGCCAGGTTTCACTTCCATACATCATCACACTGTGTATATACATTTGACAGACTCGTCTTTTAAAAGATTTTTTGTTAATTTTTACTGCTGATCAATTTTATGCTCATTTGCTATTTTATTTCCAACACTCAGTTTCAGCAGCAGATTAAGTCAAAAGAACCATTTATTTTGTGATGCAAGCACTTGAATAATGTCTCAGGCTTACTTTTTCATAAGAATTGGAGCCACTTGAAAATCCAAGATGGTTGTAGCATCATATGAAAAAAAAAACAAATATTTTTTTTCCAATGTCGGACTTGAATTGCTGAACATATTTTAGTAATCTATTTATCAGAATGAATACGTTTTGACAGACAAATTCAATGGTACTGATAAAAATTCAGTATGCCTTCTAGCTTTTAAGATGGTGCCCATTTCTGACAAGAATTTAGTTTTTGTCGTAATTCAATTGAATATAAACTAGTTTTACATTATCTTTTGATCCACATTGCAGTGTTTTGATCTCAATTAGTTATAATTTTCATAAGACGAATGTGATTGTTTAAGAACTGCAAAGGAAAAAGCTTCCAACATTAGAAAATAATAAGTTGAAGGACCAATTAAAATTAGGAACACTGTCCATGCAATTGCAGCCACATCTGAACTGGTGCATCAACCACTAGTCTCTCTCTCTTTAACATGGTGCAAAAAAAAAAAAAAATTCTGTAACCTAATAGTTTCCGCACTATCTGCCAAGTTCCAACCACTGTCACATCATTTGACATAAAATGGAAAAATTAAATAATCTCTCTCCACATACGTCATACACTCGTGCACGTCGTTGTGCAAGTCAATTCCACTAGTTGTAATAATTACTTGTGAAACTCCTGCTTGATCTGAGTGGAGAGATTCATATGAATGAATTGAAGTAATGTGATTTCACAAAAGAACGTTGAATCTTTTAGTAAGTCTGACTTCCTAACTTCTGTATTGAGGGATGGGATAGGCTTACCCACACTGTAATTGAATTCTGGGAGCTACAGTAACCAGTGGATGAAGTACGTTAGGTAATTTAGATACAATTTACATTAGAGGTTAATTTTAATTGCATTTAACTTAATTTAAAGACTTTCTTTGAATTCTGTAATATAGCATAACTTTCACTAATAGCCATCCTTTCTCTCCTTTCAACTCTGCGTGAAATAGTAGGGCAAACTAGACTCTCAAGCCTTTGTAGGGCAACTAGTTTTAAAAGAAGGTGCACTCTGATAGCAGAACATCAGGGTGGATGATGGTTTACTTTGGCAAGTGTTGACATTCCAGTTGAGTTTAGCAGATGGGGAAAAAAATGTGTACCTCACTGTGTGTAAAACTGATGCCAGATGAAGAAGTGAAAGGCTTTGTTTTGGTCTGAATTTCAATCTGGATCCAGTGTCATGATGTTTAGAAATGTTTAATCAAATTAAATGGTGTAAACATTTTTGATACTTCTACTAAGTCATGGATTGATGGAACAAAAGCGTATTACCCCCGTGGATTAAAAAAAGTGTTCCATTCAAAATTCCATGCAGATTTCAGAGTTTGACCTGATACAGTTGAAGGAGGTTGGAGGTTACATCAGCTGAAACGTTGTGCGAATAGCAGTGAAGATGAGAACAGTAGTGTGAATAATCCAAATAATCTGAAATACTTTGTATGACTTGATGAAAAATGATCAAAACGTAATTGACTGAGTTTTATTATTCACTAACAGGCTGCTCGATGTTGCCTGGTCGTAAAGTATGCATAAATATATTTTAATTCATACAGAAACTGAGACATGTGCATGCAAGTATTGTGTTTTTACTAAACAATTCACTTCCTGTAAGTAAAAAAAGAAAAAAAAAATACTCAAGCTGAGATCAAAACCCAAACCTTAAGACAGTGAGTCAAGTAGGATAACCATTAGGCCGACTTGACACAGTCTTTAAAAAGTGTTTACAAACCTACTTATTTTTAACATAATGAATCTGTAATGTGAATCATTCACACATGCGTATTCGTGAAACAGTTAGCAAACATTTGAAAATCCGATAACTCCCAAGTACCAATTTTTCAAATTTGATCCCTTAGCAACTCTTTTTTTCCAGATGAAAACTTATTATTAAAAAGTTTTTCACATGTCTGAATATCCTATATACCAAATTTTAAATCTTTAGATAAAAAACCCATTGATTATATAGGTTGAGAAGTGTCCACACACACACACACACACATTCTCACTTTTACTGTTAGATAGATTAGTTATACCTACCCATCGTTGCCCTGTATTAAAAGGAAAAAATAACTTGTTTATGATGAAAAGTGAATTAATTTTAATTTAATAATCAAATGATTTTGTGGAACAGGAATTTTTTAAAAAATTTAATATTTGCTGTCGACTGATTAATAGTAAAGTACAACCAATAATGTTTAATTTATATGGAAAATTCCCTTTTAATGTTTAAAAATGTTTTTAGATATTTATGCTTGCAGAAGTCACATGAAATAACATTATGTGATTACATTCCTTTAACATTTAACGATATTATGTAAGTAAGTAGGGCTTTACGTTGTGAGTGAAATAGTCGCATTTGCAAGTTATTTTTCCAAGTGGTGACTAGAAATAATAAAATGCTTACCTTTTGGTAATCATAAATTTTTTTCACAATCTTCCAAAGCTCATTACTGAGTCATAAATATCTTTTCAATCTTTTTTTTGTTTTATTTTTTTAATAAAACTAGCAAATTATTTAAACAATAAAAGGTTTAATAGAACATATACTTTTCTTTTTTTTTACGAAGGCTGTTTAAAAAAAACATCTTAAGAAATTTGAATATTTATACCTTCAAATCTTAACATGAAATTTAATACATATTAAGAATTACAATTATTTCAAACACAATTTTTAAAATTTTTTATGATATATGCACCCATCACAGAACGAAGATATATTCCAAAAATCACATTGTTTTGGCTAGTAACTTTTCTATTTGGTTACTAAACGAAAATATTTAATTGCCAAAGGGCAACTAAAGATAAATTTAGTAAGGCAAAAAGTCTACGCATTAAATTTTCTTATTGGAATAAGTAATTTCAGAAGAAAACTAAAGCAAGTGGTCATTTCATTAGCATTAATTTCCCCTGATATCTTTCTAGTTAGAATTCTTTCTAGAAATACATTGAGTACTTACAGGAGGTACCATAGGAAGGTTTCTAACATCCTAATTGAAAGTGTTTTTTTTGTAAAATGAACTGGATTTGAATTAGACACATCCAGGTTGTTAGTCCATGTTCTTAATTACGTAACCTCTCAATAATAATAGTGGAGAGAGAAAAAAAAATAGGCTAGTTCAAATCGAATATTGATATGCAAGACAGATTTTGGGTCTGACTTTAACAATCTGACAAGATTTCTTTATATATTAAATGGGAGATATGAAATAATAAAGTTAACTCACAAAAACATTCACACAGGTAAATTGTGTAATTTTGTACATATGTGAATGCTTGAATTTATCTGAAACTTATGTGAATGCATAAAAAAAGTAAAAGACATTCTGATATTTTGAGATGTGGCTGTATATATTTTTTAATGAATAAAAAAAAAAATCAATTACTTTCGTCGATTTGAATGGGAAAAAAAATACTTGTAAGTTGGATGGAATGATTCATTATTCTGATAATCGAGTAGGGAAAGACGCAACACCTGGTTGTAGTAATCGATAGATAAGAATGATTTATGATGTAAAATCTTTGGAATATTGTATAGATAATTGGATGCAATCAAAGGCGTTGGAGAAGTACGCAGTAGTACAGTGTTCCTATTTACAATGCCTCCCCACATGACAGACACCAGGGTTGGTTTTAACGTGGAGAAAAGGAACAAAAATTTAAAATTGTCTCGGAAGGATTTCTCCTCCACTGAGAGAGGAGAAGAAATTGAAGTGCAGCATTTGAAGAACAGATACTACACTTTGATCTTGGTCCAAAGTGTTACGGATTTAATAGAAGCTTGAGTTTACATTTCTATTGAAATGAAAAATTTTGCTTTGGGCGATCAATAACATATTCAAATTTATTTTCATCTCTTCCTTTCTCACAAAGTTTATTAGACAAACTTTTTTTTTTTTAATTTATGATAGTCATCATTTATCAAGGCCTGAAGGCCACTCAAGGATAAGGGTTAATGAGTGTCAGGTGAGAGAATGCCATGATGAGCAGTAATGGTGGAAATTAGGAAGGAATTATTTAAAAGGATATCTCTGATTAACTTTGCAAATTCTCTTTCTAGTTACAAGTTTTAATTGTACAGTTTTCTTCTTTTTTTTTTTAATAGAGAATAATTTGTCATTGTCAGAATCTCCCTTATATTAAAAAACAAAAATAAAGAAAAATTTGTCTGATGTACGTACTCCTGAGCAAATGAAAATATATTCCAAAAATCACAAATTAATCAAGTAGTTTTATTTTTAAATTAAAAAAAAAAAAAAAAATTAAATTTCATGATTAACAGAAGAGGTGCTGTTTTGTCCACTATTTTGAAAACAACCTATAAAAACAAAGGGAGATAACTCAATAATTAAAACTTGCAAGATTTATGTTGTAATGCCTACGAATTCCCATAATCACTTAAAAATGATTTTCTTTATAAAAATATAACTACTTTATCGTTCCGTCATGAGTATGTACATCATACAGATTTTTCTTTATTTTTGGTTTTAATATTCGGAAAATACTGGACAAGAATTGAATAATTTCATAATTGAAAAAGTTTGGATTAAAAGTTTTCTCTTTTGATATTTTTGAAATGAGGATTAATAATTATTATGCTAATCTTGGATTTTATTCTGTGTTTCGACTGATGTAACTTACAACCCTCGTCAGGTACATTTTTTTTTTTTTTTAATTTTGGAATTTATATAGAATTTTGAACTGAACCTTTTATTCAATTTATGGAGGTAGATTGTTCTTGTAATTTTAGCCGTGACTAGGTAGAAGTATTAAGTAATTTTTTTTTTTTTTTTTCAATATTGCCTGTAAGACGGATTGAGCTTTTAATCTCGAGAAGACTGTCACTACTTAGAACTGAATGAATTCAGTTTGAAATTCCTTATAGATTCCGGAGTTCTAAAAGATGAACTTGAAGAACCTGAAACATCGCAAGAATAAAAACAAAAACGAAAATAGTAATTGAATAACCCGTATATGTTTTTTGTCTTTTTTTTAATCATTTGGGTATTTTACTTTCCTGAATTATTTGAAAATCAATTATAATTTTTTTATCAGAAATGAACCACACTTTTTAGATTTGTCCACGCGTTTAGGGGAAGGTGCTGCTTGTTGATTGGTCTGTCTCATTTAAGTTGAAAGTAACATGTTTGTCGTTATATTACATTTATTAAAATAAAATTTTCTTTGGTTTGGAAATAGAAAGTGATTGGACAAGACTGCACAGAGTGCAATTTGGAGACAGTTGACCCACTGAACCATGAAGACTGAACAGTGAGCTTGTGAAACATTTAAAAAAAAAAACGAACGAACCGTGATATTAAATGAAGAGAGATCCTTCATTACACTTCCATGTATCATTACTTCTCGTGTTATGGCATTGGTCATGCGGTAGATGAAATGATGAACAAACGAACAGTAATGTTAAATGAAGAGAGATAGAATTTAAATAAAAAATATATTAAAAACATTTTTATATAGATAATTTAAAATAAGATTTACATTGGTCTGTCACACTTAAGTTTGAAATAGCAATTTTAGACTAACTTGCTTGAAGATTGTAAAAAGTCATTTAATAATTTTCTTTTGTCAAGTGGCCCAATTGACCCTGACCTCTTGACTGCCAAACAGTTTGTTTTCTTCATAACAATGAATGCAGCACTTGACATTTTCACTTGACATTGCATTCATTACTCTTCTTTCATTAGAATTGAATGAAACTGATTTCTTTGCTATAAGTGTAATCACCTCTGTCAAGGAGGTTATGTATTCAGTTGAATCTTTCACTTTCTCTTTGTATAAAGCCTAGCATCCACATTGCTTGATCAATCATCACTGAACTCCGTGAAAATATCAACCATGATCCAACTTAGAACAAATTTAATTTTGGGATATCTACGTAAAGATTAAGGATAATATCATGGAAAAGATAAATCACACTTTTGGCTGTAATTTCGGTTCTCTCCTCTCCTGAATCGCCATTGTTGAATACCAGTAGCAAGTGGAGGTTCAGGACGACTGGAAACAATATAGAGAGAAGCGGAAAGCACATACAGCGCCTAGAATTCCCAAATGGTCACCCATCTGGTACTAGCCAGGCTCAATGTTGCTTAACTTCGGTAATCTGACAAGAACCAGTGTGTTAACGTGATTATGCCGTGTGTGTGTGTATGTATATATATATATATATATATATATATATATATATATATATATATATATATATACTCATACACACACCTACATACATTAACCATTAAATATTTTGTATCTTATTGTTAAAATTTGAATGAAGTTCAACATAATGTATCCATTGAAATTGAATTCTTTTTTACATAATGGAGATTGTTCATAGAAAATGTATATTGCCTCCCAAACTTTAAATAGGAAAATGACTGCATGTAACTAAAGATTTTAAAGCAGTCGTTCCTGTAGTGATCAGCATAAACAAAATTATCGAATCAATATAGACCACTTATTGAATTTGAATTATATTCCCTGATGCAATTTGTTTGACTGAAACTTTTACAAACATTCCAAGTATATAATTGAATAACATTGAATGGATCAATGAGGTTTCAAGGATCCCAGCAAATGAGCAAATGATTTTGGGTTAACACCAGTTTTATCCGATTGAGCTATAAACAAATGTATAATAAATTGGCAATTTAGAATGTTTAAAGAAAAAATATAATCTTCAGTTTTGACAAATAAGGACAATGATTCAAAACATTTTGTATAAAAAAAAAATAATTACACCAAACAAAAAAATATTTAGTATCTCCACTTTTTCTTTAATAAGTCTCTCCCTATATTATAAGTTGATATTGTAAAGGAAAACAAAACAACTCCGGTTTATGGTCTGTTTGTTTACAGTGCACACAAGACAATTGCATATTTTCTGGGGTCTTTGAAACCTAATTGATCTCATTGAATATATAATTTTGTTACAAATACTGGCATTACTCATCCGATGGACGTTGACTAAAAAATAGATCTTAGAAAAGAATTTAGTCAAACATCTTGTTTTTATTAGCTAGACAAAAGAAGCAGGATCAGTTGGTTAAGCCATTGAGCTTAGCTTAAATTGTTTGGATCAGGTAAAATTGAGTTTCCAAAGATGATTTAATGAATAAATAAATCCAAAATTAGTCTCTCTTTTTTTATTTTTTTTTTTTGCTCGGCATCCTTTCCCTCTCCAGCTACAGGTTAAACAGTATTATTACTTGTGGTGAGATTTCCATTTTTGATTTTGTTTGTGGGGGGGGGGAATCATTTATTTATGTGAGGCAAGATTTTTATGAACTAGATGCTCTTGCTGATGTCTACCAATGGATAATAGCGACCAGTGATTTTACTAAGAAACCGTCTCTAGGTGATTGTCTACCAAAGCTAAAGAGCACTTCACCTGTCTTTATGTATCTTGTTTTAATTTTTTTTTATTATGAAAAAGAAAAAGTAGAATTATTCACTAGTTTTGTGCTTTGTGCCCCCGATACAACTTATTTTAAGAATATACCAAGAAAGAACTCCAGTTGCCTTTGTTGAGACAGTAATACATAGCTAGTATAATTGCACCCAGTACAGTTTTGAGTCACTGCTGATAATAAAAATAATAATAAAACTCAGAAACTATTTAATAACAAGATGCAATTTGTTTATTTAGTATGATTTTTATTGATATTAATGGATTATGCCTCTCTTGAGTTTTGTTTGATTTAGAAAGAGAGTAATGAAAGCAAGAATGATAGATCCGTAGAAAATTAGGTTTGGTTTGGTTTGGTTTGGTTGTTTTGTTTTATGGCATATCAACCCTTTTCAAATTATTTAATGCCAAATCCATTTATTTTGGAAATAGTATTCATGTTGTATTCAGTTATTTTTGTAGAAGGTTTTTATTCTTCAAGCTTTTTGCATCTTCAATTGCTAGTTTGTAGTGTTTGGTTTGGTTGTTTTATAATGGTTTTTATCGTTTTTGTTCCCTGCCCTGCAGAACATGAATGGGTTTTGCAATGGTAGAGGGAAAAAGGGTTACATTATTAATCTTTGGTACATTTCAAGTTAGGAAGCTAGTCAGGCAGTGGGGGAGATAGAAAGAAAAAGGAGAAATGGGAAGAAGGAAAAGGGGAGAAAAGGTGGGTTGTTGTTTTTGGTTTTGCAGAACATAATTAAGTTTTGCAAAAGGAAGTAGAAAAACAAAAAGCATCAAGGTTAGGTACATTTCGTCTCAGGAAGCCAATATTTTCAGACAGCCTGATCTGGTAGCGGCAGATAAAATAAGAGGAAGGTGAGAATTAAAATGACTGTTTATCTGAAGATGTGATGGAATATCCTACTCAATTGCACTTAATTTCTAGCGTTATTCCTCTGATGAATGGTTGTCGAAAAATGAAATATCCTCAGGAAACAAATCATTCAAATGAACATCTGTTTTTCATTAGCAATTTTAAAATGAATATTTGTATAAAATGACATGCAATGTTTTTTTGTTTTCTATTTTTCTCATGTATTTTTCCCTAACAAAGTTGTCGTAGTGTGTACGAGCTGGATTGGTTGATAACTGGAAACATTGCCCTCGTTATGTTGTGCTTGTTGATCGCCAAGGAGACTACGCGTAAGTATCATTTGTGGATAATACTTTGTCTTTCCACTAGAGAAAATTGCATGGCTACTTTTCTTTCTTTTTTACTGATGAGCCATCTGTTATATAAAGAGTGGTCGTCCATGTTTATATTCAGCTCAAACTACAAAACAAACACCCACAAAGTCTGAAATTTAGAAAAAACATTTATTCTTTAGCTGTAAACATGTAGATTTCGTCAGGGAGGAGGGGTCTGTTTTCCAGCCTCTTGATGTACTAACTAAAGGGAAGTAACTCTGATTTTTTTTCAAGGGGTTATTTCCCTTATGCCAGCTCATTTCTTGAGTAATTTATAAAAGTGTGTGTGTATCCAGAGAGAGGAATGGGTTGGGTTAACAAGAAAGAATGGTGAGAGAAAATAGGAAAGTGAGAGATGAATGTTTGATAGAAATATATTACACTTTTGCTCTGGATTACACCGAGAATCTCTGCTAGGGTCTTGTAAAGGTTAACAGCCATTCAAGGATAAGGGTTAATGACTTGTGAGGGATAATTTATGATAAGTATTTATTCAGATTAGATTTGAAGAGAACCATGTTGTATCACTTGGGGAGCAATCTTGTGGCAGCATGTTCCATAGACGGGAAGAAACTTCATGGAAATTCCTGTTTAATGTAAAGCACATGGAGAAAGGAAAGTTCTTTGTAGTTGTGTACTGTAAACCTTCTTGTTGGTTAATCAGGAGTTTTCTTATCAACTAATTCTATTTTCTTTCTGTTTCTTGTAATAATTGTCCAATAGATAATTACTTTCATTTTTAGAGACACATTGTGGAAAATAGAAATTTTAGTCTAAAAAAATATTTTGGCATTTATTTAGTAGGTGGGGTGGGGGAGACATATGAAAATCAATTTTCAAGTAAAAATTCTTTGATATATTTATGTATCAGGTATCCTCACCAAAAATTAGGGAAAATTATTGAGTAGAATTTTAATTAAAAATAAAAATCAGTTTTTGTATTTTGCTGTTAAGTCATTCTTGGTTACATGACAGACTGACTTATCTCCCCTTGCTTATGAGTATTTCTGCTCTTGTTACATGATAAGGGCTGTCCCCTTTTCATGTAAGTATAAAAATGGAGAATTTAGTTTAAAATGAAAATGAAATAGCAATAGACAAATTCGAACCTCGTAATTTAGTTAAGAAATAGATTACGTGTGAGAATTTAAAAATGTAAAACAAACATTTGTTTAGAATATAGAAAAATATTTCAAGGAAAGAATGTTAACTATCAAGTTTGTTATGAAATTTTAAATTGAAAGAATGCAGCTTATAAGATAATGTTTTTAACATATTGAATATAGATTAAAATTCCTTTTGTAGAAATAGGAAAAGTTTTGGACACGTATGTCCATAACACGTGAAAGAAGGCACATGTTTTAACATGTGTATGACGTCACGGAAAATAGAAAGTTCTAGGAATAGAGAAATAACTTTAGAGTTAGTCAGTCAGTGAGAAAACTCGGGGAGATTCAGTTGTCTAGGAGCGAGACGTCACTTCAAGAAAAAATGTGAAACTTTGAATTCTTGATGATGGAAACACGGCCGTGTGACGAAATAAACTATTATGTGTTTTGTAAAGCTCGTCTTGTGTCTTATGATTCTTACAGAAAGGTAAAGTGGAATTGTATTATATATTTGTGTTATATGTCTTTACATACACGTCTCAACATCATCATGTCCGAACTGTCTGAACACTATGTCATCACTCAAAGAGCTTTCTCCTTCTCTTCCATTCTACACAACAAGGAATGAACACTTTAAAATATAGGAATCGTAATAACATGAACAATCTCTCTAAGTCTACAATCTCTCTCTCTCTGAGTCTTACAGCATCCCTCACTGTAATAAGACTCTTACTTTATCTCTAAGACTCTCTCTCTCAATGAAACCCCTATATAACACTCTTATCGACGGTTCTAATTATGACAGTGTCTGAAGAAGGTCAAAGAGTATAATGTTATAAAATCTTTCCGTTGAATCTAATTAAAAAATTTCAATGCAGGTCCTCTTCCTAGCTTTGAATTTCTTTTGTTTGTATTTGATTTTTTTTAATGATAAAAAAAGAATTTAACACTTTTTGAATTGTGATTTTCATTTGAAGATTTTAAATTTGCAAATAATTTTCCAATGTAATTCTTTATTATTTTTTGATACTTATGCTGATTTAAATTTTTTTAAATTTTTTTAATAGTATGTTTGTCTTCACATCAACACAAGTACCGTGCAGTCAGACAAGTAAACTCAATGTGGAACTTGCTCTGCCGATTGATAAGCATTTTTCTTACAAACAAGGTAAGGCAAAATAATCTGAAAATGTTTTATTTAATGCAAACTT
Source organism: Euprymna scolopes (assembly GCF_053919585.1). Lineage (NCBI taxonomy): Eukaryota > Metazoa > Mollusca > Cephalopoda > Sepiida > Sepiolidae > Euprymna > Euprymna scolopes. The sequence continues at coordinate 102,707,323 of NC_136494.1, read as the reverse complement.
TTTTCATTTTCTTTTGTATAAAGTACAAACTGTATTTACCCAGCATTGCTCAGGATACAGTGAAGTCATTCTAATTTTTATTTGTTTATATATTTTTAAACTTCAGGTAAACAACTCTTATTATATTCAATTTTAAATAAGTTATCCTCTTTGCTGATTTTTATTTTTAGGTGATTATTTAAAAATTGTTAGCAGTTGTATGGGTGAGACTAATTTTTTAAATACATTACAGCATAGTATGTTATATATATTGCTAACAACACAGTAGAACAATAAAAAATGAAAAGTGGTTAGTCAGAAACAAAAATTGATTTGTCAGCTAAAATCTTATTTGTAAAGACGTGAGCTCACCATATAAGTTAACAAATTTACCGAATCTCCATTACTAACGGTTACTATATTGTCCAGTTTCTACTGTACACTCTTTAATCCTTATCCTCGAGTGGCATCTTGGCCTTGATAAGTAGTGATATGTATAAAAAAAAAAAATTTAGAATATTGCATTTTTTTTCTTTTGTAAGTCCAGAAAAATTCTGCTTATTCTCAACTTTAACTTAGTTGAAACTGATTGGAGTTGTTTTTTTTTGTTTTGTTTTTTTGCATAGGAATCACCACTTATCAAGGCCCGGAGGCCACTCAAAGATAAGGGTTAATGAGTATACAGTAGTCAATGTGATTATAGCGTAGTAAACATAAGTAGTGGAAATTTTGTAAATTGGATTATTTAGAGGGACGGTTCATCAAGAACTTGTTTACGTTGTACTTGAAGACAATCAAATTGTAGCCAGCTGGAAATATATGTTTAAGAAAACAGTTTTTTTTTATGCTGTTGCTCTCTCTCTCTCTCTCTCTCTCTCTCTCTCTCTCTCTCTCTCTCCACACATACAGTGGGCCATGGCACTCGTAGGTTGGGAAATTCATCTTTATTTTAGCTTTTGTTGCCATTGATTATTCACACTCCTGTATTTAAATCTGACTTTGAAAATCCAATAAGATAGCTTTATAAGACGTCCCATATAGAATATATTGTTCACTTTTTATAATTCCTGGTTTTATTCTCAAGCCTTTAGTTCTATAGATTGAAGGTTAAGTAACATTCTGTAAAATCAAGTTTTAAAGTCCGTCTGTAGCAGATTGTTCAAGCTCGTCTTCGATATTAAGATTGTTTGTCTTCTATTTTAATTCAAAACCATGCAACCTGTTGCAAACTTAAGATTATATAATTTTATATGAAATGATTTTTTTTTTAAAACTTTTTAAAGTCAAATCCTTTTCAGTATATTTATTCTGGGCATTTTTTTTTATATTCCAGTTTTAAGAAAATGAACAAAGAATTGAAAGATTTTTGGAATTTTTATAAAAAGTTAAAACAAATCAGTTGATTTGAGGTCAATCATGATGAAAATTAGTCTGTTTTAAAGGAGATGACTTGTGTTTTTTGAGTGTGTGACTTGAGAGGACAGCTTGGTTTGTACATTAGAAAATATTGTGGCTTATTTGATATATTTTTGCTTGTACAGTATGCAAAACAGGTTTCATATATGAACCAAAAAAAGAAAGCACCCCATCCATTTGAATAAAAAGCAACTAAATTTTTTTAAATTCTGGAGAGCAGTCAACTGCCTCTCAGGACAGACCAGTCTCCTGTATGTCATGAGTAAATTGCTGGAATCTGTGATAAATAGAAAAGTGGTCAACCACCTCAGCAAAAATAAACTACTCGGTGACATGCACTATGCTAGATCTACAGCTGATATACTAATTGTAATATCACACAGAATCAGTGATCCTCTAGTTCGCGCCTGGCCTCTATAGAATGGAAATAGGCACAAACTTTAATAAAAACTTTTCATATCTATCTGCATAAGTATACTTTGATAATTATGTTTCAGTTTGAAGAAATATGGTATAATAAAATTATGGGGTGTTCGTTCGCACCTGACCTCCATAGAATGGAAATATGTCACAAAGTTTAACAAGGTTTTTTAATATAGATCCACAGAATATTGTGATAAGTGTTTCCGTGTGAACAGGCATGGTATAATAAATTATGGGGTTTATCTATTTTATTGTTACTTTCATCATATTTTGCTTTGGTTTTGATACCCCCAAATTCGAAGCTATCTCTTTACAACCCTTCCTTTTCATAACCTATCATACTTTCATAAATCAGAGTCCATTTTCTGTAGGCTGTTTTTGAACCCCGTCAATGACGGGTACTTTTGCTAGTATTTTATAAATTGATCGTTTTTTTTTTTTTTTTTTTTTTTTTTTCAATTAAATAATAAAACTGTTTCAAATTCATTTTAAGAAGATTTTTTAAAATTGCTGACATTATGTTTCTAAATTTTTGAGTAGAGGATTGATTGTTATTATTATTTGGATTCTTTGGGGATTTCTCATCTCGAATATAATTTTCACTATGTTTTAGTCAATTTAACTTCCGATCGCCGCAAAGACCCGTGATGCAGTGGATTAAATAATTGGTAAAATTCAGTTGTAAGTTACATTCCTTTTGAGGTTTAACTTAGGTTCAATCAATCTTTAGTGCAGGCAACATGCAGAAATACAATCGCGAATTATTTAGAACTTGCAGATTTGTTTAGCTCCCTGAAGTCCAGTACAGGTTTAATCTTGTTCTTGGTAGGCTGAACAATTGCGATAAGTGACAGCACTCCTCTTTTTTTTTTTTTTTTTTTTTTTTTTTTTTTTTACACAGTGATCACCACTTATCAAGGCCCGGAAGCCACTCAGGGATAAGGGTTATTGCAAGTACATTACGTTAGTGAGGAGATTTGCTGAAATGTTTACTTAAGGGGGCGGTTCATTAGGAATTTGTTAACATTGGACTTGAAGACAACCAAGTTGTAGTCCGGAGGGAAGCAGGCAGACGGAACAGAGTTTCACAGGCGTGCAGTTCTAAGAAAGAAGCTTTGTTCATGGAATCCGCGTTTTGATTTAGGCACAGATATAGAGTGGGGGAAATTTTTCACAGTGGATTCAGCTAGACGGGTGTTTTTCGTGAAAGATTGGCGAGGGGGGACCAGAGATTGGAGTTCAGACGAGCATCTGCCATGGAAATAATGATAAAACAAGGACAGGCTCGCAACGTCTCTTCTGTGGGAGAGAGGTTGCAGGGTAGAGAAAAGGGCATCCCCCACTAAGCCACGAAGTCTATTTTGTACTCTGTCAAGGCAGGATAGGCTGTTTTTAGCAGCTCCTACCCAGATATGGCAACAGTATTCCATCCTTGGACGTACTTGGCTTTTATATAGATAGAGAATTGCATCAGTAGTGAGATATCTTCACCATCTTTCCAGCGACCTTGGCAACAGATTTGATGTACGTGTTCCATTTCAGATCAGGAGTAAAGGTCAAACCCAGAAGCTTGTCAAAACACGGGGCCTCACCCAGACGAGAGCCATCCATCACAATTGATGCCAGATGGGGATCAGAGCGTTGATGATGTAAGGATAGGAGTTTGGTTTTGGATGCATTAAAGGTAACCAGCCACATCTTCCCCCACTGAACCACGCGCTCGAGATCAGAGGAGAGAGAATCAGAGAGAACTTTGTCATTTACAGCCTTTGATGTGTTGCCGTAGATGGTCGTGTCATCAGCATAGATGTCAACGAATGATTTAAGTATGTGTTTAGGGAGGTCATTGATGTAGATCAGGAAGAGAGTTGGGTCCAGGATTGACCCCTGAGGGACTCCAGCATTTATATTGCAGGCCTCCGATTTTTGTCCATCTACCACTACTCTTATGAGCCTATCGGAGAGAAATGATTTAATGATTGAGAAAACATTTCCAGTTATACCGTAGCTGGAAATCTTGTGAAGTAGACCCTTATGCCATACCTTGTCGAAGGCCTTTGATATGTCAAGAGCAATTGCCCTAGAAAGGAAGCCTTTGTCAAGAGATTCACTAATCCTGTGGGATATAACCGTCAGCACATCTGCGGTAGATCTTGCAGAGCGGAAACCATATTGTGTGTCACTAAGAAGGTTATTCCTGCTGAGGTGGTTGACTATTTCTCTATTTAATATGGATTCCAGCAACTTACTCATAACACACAGGAGACTTATTGGTCTGTACTGAGAGGGAGATGACTTATCACCTGAATTCTTAAATACAGGGCAAACTGATGAGGTCTTCCAGGGAGTCGGAAAGCACTTCTCCTTAAGGCAGCGCTTAAATAGTTTCGTAAGTATGGGAGCAAGTTCTGGTTGAAGCTTTTTTTAACACTATAATTGGGATGCCATCAGGGCCAGTTGCTTTACTGGAATCTAGGTTCTTTATTAGCTTGGCGACCTCATGCACGGATATTCGTATGTTACCTAGCTTGTTCTGTGTTATAGGAGGAAATATGGGGAGTTGATGGCCTTCGTTGCATAGGGTAGAATTAGCTGCAAAGTTCTTTGCAAATAGTTTGGCCTTGTCTGACGCTGACGAGATGACCTCTGGTCCATTGATAATGGTTGGGATAGAACGCACACTTCTGTTCAGGATCCTATTTGTTATTTGCCAAAACTGGTGGGATCCAAGCCGCAGATCAGCTACCTTGGATTTAACAGACTGGGCATATAGCTCTCTTGCATTTTTTTCCCTGACCAGGGCTTTAGGATTCCCTCTTCTAGTCACCTCCCCACTTCTTTCACAAATTCTTTTCTTGTCTCTCCGTGCAATGTGCTCTCATAGCAATCCACTTTATTTCATAGTTTTGGCGGTCCAGAGATCCATCGTCGCTCCACTGTCCACCTCTCACCATCAAACTTTGAAAGCTTGCCAAATGCCTCAAAGGGTCACTCTGTGAATGCTAATTTCAGTCGCTGTTCTGCCAGGGCATCTCGATTGATGATGGACAACAATGATGGACTGATGGGACAAGAATATTCTACCTCTGTGGATTAAATGAAAGGTTCCGTTCAAAATTTTATGCAGATTCCCGGAGTTCAGCAGAAAGATTCCAGATTTTGACGAGATACACTGGCATTAACCAAAAAACATTATCAAAATCAAAATCAAGATAAGAACAGTAGTGCAGAAAATCCAAATAATACGAAAAATGTTGACATGTAATAAATTGAGAAATTCTTAATTTCTTTCAAATTCAAATTGCATTCATTCTGTAAAAACAAGAACGGATATTCTTAAAATACTTCCATGTATGTTTTAACGCTTGATAGACGGATCAACATAGTGTGAGTACATTTAAACATGCCATACAAGCAAAAATGCTGTGTTAAACTTAGTCTTGACAGACTGATAGTGTGTCTGATAGAGATGGTTGAGCAGGTCTAAAAACCTGTCTTGCTTCATAAAATCGATAAGAAGAAAATCAGACATTTTTATTCTGGGAAGAAAATTAAAAAAAAACAAACTTTTATTCTTTACTCTTACATGGCAATAAATATTTTTTAAAAACTTATTTTCAGAATCTGACACGGCACTGAGTGTAGCAGTACCAAATAAACGACTTCTCTTTGAAATCTCTGCCAGCCAAGCACAAGCCATTTGCAAGGAATTAAAACGAGCAAAAGATAGTAAGTCATTTCTAATTTATTTTTACGCTTATCCAATTTCACCCTAATATTAAAAAAATCATAATTGCATAAAAACTTTATTATGTACATACCTGTTAGGTTAAAAAAAGGCTGTACACCAAAATTTTTGAAAAATTATCTAATAATTTTGTTTTTATCCAATAAAATCAAATTTGATCTGTAAACGATTTCTAGCTGGTATCATTATTGACTGTGTGCTGAATTATGTCCCTTGGCCGTTGACCTTATTATAAGCACAAAATGGCGGATACGACATTGCACCTTTAAAGTGTGCTTATTCTTATTTAAAAATACTTGATAAATTTGTATAATTTTTAATGTACTATCTTTTTTAAACCTAAGATGTAGTGTTTTTGTGCGATTTTGTTTATTTTGTTTTTATAAGAAATTATTTGATATTGGGGTAAAACTGACTAGGCTTTTTTCTATTATTTTCACGTTTCAGTCGATAGGTGTATCTTGTCAGACTTGTGAATTTGCATGGAATTTTGAATAGAACTCTTTATTTAATCCATGGGGGTAGCATGCTCTTATTCTGTCAGCCATAACTAAATAGAAGTCTTAAGTAATTTGCAATTGTATTCTTAATATTGTCTGCCCTGAGGATTGAACATTCAATCTGCAGAAGAGTGTCACTTTACAACTGCATTTTACCAAGTACTTTATCTGTTATACCATGAGTTCGTGCAGATTCCTGAGTTTGACAGAAAGTTACCAGAGTTTAACAAGATATACCTGAAGAAGGCTGAAATGTGCAATTAACACTCAAGATGAAAACAAGTTTGAATAATCCAAATAATACAAATTTGCCAGTTTTTATTATGACAAACCACAACCAATTAACTGATCAATGCGCATGGCATTTTTGAAAGACATTTTCCCTTCCTTCCATGAGAAATGCTGTTTGCTTTATGTTGTGTCTTGGGTAAGAGACTGTTTTCTTTTTGCATTACAGAAAATGCTGGTCATTCTGACTCTAGCGATTATCAAGAATTTCCAACAGAACAAAAAAGGGATGAAAAAAAAAAAACTCCAAATAGTCAACAGATAACTGTTACCAAAGGCAATACAAGTTTCTACTTACTAGCTTAATTTTCTGTGCTTTTAAAATTATTTTAAAGCATTTTTATTTGCATTTAATTTTCCATTAAAATACTGTCTGATTACATGCCAAAAATAAAAATGGCTACCTTCAGTTTCTGGAAACCATTGAAGTCTCTGATTTATTTTATTTTTTTATTTATTTATTTATTCTTTTTGTATTTTCTCTTTTTAAATAAAAGTAAATTTTATTGTGTCTGCAACAGTTATATATATATATATATATATATATATATATATATATATATATATATTTATTACCCAAAAAGATGAAAAAGGCATCACTCAGATTTTGATTATTTTTGGGAAACTGGCATGACCTAACAACATAATATTTTAAGGAAAAATTAAATTCAAATAAAAGTACTTATAGAAAAATAACATTGTTACTGCTTTTGATAAGTTATTTTGTTGACTATCTTTTGCTGTTTTTGTTTTTTTACCTTTTTTTTATTTTGTTGGAAATTCTTAACAATCACTGACTCTTTTTCAGAGTATGTTCTCAAAATGCATCCAGTGGTGTGGCCCCAATTTGGGAGCTTGTAGGGACTATAGAGTTACCTCTTAGTTACTATTAATCTCCAGTTCACCTTGATTAGGAGTGGTACAATCTATCAAAGTATCATTGATGCATTATATAGAATCAACCACTAAACTGCTTCAGATACCTTTGGGCAACATGCTCATTTCTATTCCGTGCCACCACCCAAAAATCCACCTTTCCAAACCCTGTGGACATTGTGTTTTCCGCGTACCCGACTTCTTATGTTGATTGAGGAGGCTTTCATTTATAAAGGAGAACAGAATTGATTTGCTAGTTTTTTTTAAAAAAAATTTATGAATGAATTACTCCTTACCACTAGTATTACCAAATCAGGCTGTCTGAAGATATCGGCTTCCTGACTTAAGTGCACCAAACATTGATGGTTTTTTTTTCCTTTCCCTTTGCCAAACTTAATTATGTTCTGCAAAACCGAAAACATTTTTTTTTCTACAAAACAATTAAACCATGAATAAATATTAGAATTTATAAAGAACTTGAAGCAAAATGATTGAAACTGAAACGAGTTGATATACAATAAAACAGAATAATCAAACACTGTAAATAAGTATTTGAAAATATAAAAAACTTGAAGCATAAAACTTTTTCCAAAATTATTTGTTTCGGCATTAAATAACATGAAAAAGGGGGTGATATGCTGTAAAACAAAACAACCAAATCAAATCACCTCTTACCAAGGTGAAAAGCTACTCAAGAATAAGGATTAATTAGATTCACAGTTGAATGATGAACAATGTTATAAGAGGCTTGAAAATTTTTTACTTGAATGGACAAAATTTGATCATTTGAGGGGACTGCTTGACAAGTATTTTTATAAAATATGACTTTATCTGCCAAGTATTTGAAGAATTCTGTTTAATTTTTATACTTATAAAATCTAGGATTGGCTTTACTATTTTTTGTATTTTCTGCACAAATTATTATCTTCTCAGGATTTTAGTCTGCTCATTTTTCTCCATTCTATTCACATACAGTTTGGTAGATTGAAGCGAAACATGGCAGTGTCTTTTGAACATATCTGAGAATAAAATAGAGATATTGCAACCATCATGTTCTCCCCTATTAACAGCCATTCTATTGAGAGCAAACTAAACAGCATCTCTTGATTCCAATACTCATATGTCAACTATAAAAAGCAAAAAGCAAGTCACAGTTCTTGCATTTCTAATTATATTAGCAAGTATTTATCTGATTCTAGAAGAACTATGATGATAAAATCTTTCATCAACAAATTTGGAATGTGGCCATCAACCAGCTGGAGAGGATAGTTACCAACTTGATATCAGCAGATTTCCAAGGTCTTTTGTGATATTAAAAAAAAAAAAAAATAGAATTCCAGATTTTCTTTCTTTCTACATTGTTGCTTCTAAAAAGAAAATTGCTTTTTCTGGTCATGTGTAAAATTTTGAATTGATACTAAAAAGCATATCGCAAACTATAGATGTTTTTTACTTGATGAATAAAACATGTATTTATCTGAGTTGATATGATTTTGACAGTTCTATAAAAGTTGATATGAGGTTCTATCTATCTAATATATATATATATATATATATATATAAGTGACCTTATCAGCCAGTTTGCAGAACGATCTACCAAACTGCACCTAATATATACATATATATATATATATATATATATATATATATATATATATATATATATATATATATAGTAGCTTCCTTCAGTCTTGACAGACTATGGATATCCACTATAAGGGTGCCTGCGCATGGAATTTTTGTGGCAAGAGTTGCACAATCTCCAACCACACCTCTCCTGAGTTGGCGTTGTTAAATACGAGTGGCAAGTGGAGGTTCAGGACAACTGGAAACAATGCTGAGATAAGTGGAGAGCACATACAGCATCTAGAATTCTCCATCAGGTACTAGCCAGGCTCAACATTGCTTAACTTTGATGATCTGATGAGAACCAGTGTGATTATGCATATACACATATATTGTGTATATATATATCTCAGTATTTATTTCAACAATGATCAGTACATGAGTACAGCTTAGTAGTTGTATGAAAATATATCTATAGCAAATAAGATCAGGTTTTAGTCTGACGATTTTCTGCAGAAATAAAATGTAAACGCCTCTGTGTAGCTTAGGTGTCATAAACATATTTTCATACTAATATATATATATATATATATATAAACTACTTAATTTACTCACATAAAATTAATATACGAAAGTATAGATTTATGCGTAAACTTTAAGTATTTACTTCAAAAGTGCTCAATACGTAGGTAGAGCTAGTTAGTAATTTATAAAATATATATATGGCGATTAAGCTACACTGAATATTCCGCGTTTCATCCACTCTAGGACTCTTCAGGCTTATGTGCGAATTCTGTGGTTGTTTATCGTTTTTATATGCTCCTCTTCTATTGAGATTTTAGTTAGCCAATCAGCTTTCTAGTATCCACCGCGCCCCTCCTATCAGCCAATGAGCATGCATTTATCGGACAAAGGCCTATTTGGCCTCTGGTTGACCTGTTCCTTTGTGTGTGCTCTATTTAGTTTCTTGATCTGTTTTAAAACTAAGTTAGTGTTTTTTGTTTTTTTTAATGCTAGTTTATATATAAATATATATATGTACAAAATAGACTTCGTGGCTTAGTGGGGGATGCTCTTTTCTCTACCCTGCAACCTCTCTCCCACAGAAGAGACGTTGCGAGCCTGTCCTTGTTTTATCGTTATTTCCATGGCAGATGCTCGTCTGAACTCCAATCTCTGGTCCCCCTTCGCCAATCTTTCACGAAAAACACCCGTCTAGCTGAATCCACTGTGAAAAATTTCCCCCACTCTATATCTGTGCCTAAATCAAAACGCGGATTCCATGAACAAAGCTTCTTTCTTAGAACTGCACGCCTGTGGAACTCTGTTCCGTCTGCCTGCTTCCCTCCGGACTACAACTTGGATGTCTTCAAGTCCAATGTTAACAAATTCCTAATGAACTGCCCCCTTAAGTAAACACTTCAGCAAATCTCCTCACTAACTTAATGTACTTGCAATAACCCTTATCCCTGAGTGGCTTCCGGGCCTTGATAAGTGGTGATCACTGTGTAAAAAAAAAAAAAAAAAAAATGTGTACATACATATATGCACATATATATACATATATATATATATATATATATACATACATATATGTGTGATCGTTTATGTATATATACATATATAAGCCTGAAGAGTCCTAGAGTGGATGAAACGCGGAATATTCAGTGTAGCTTAATCGCGATATATATTTTATGAATTACTATATATATATATATATATATGCATATAAGTAAACTAAATTCCAGTGACCAAGTTTTGATTCTTTTTTTTAGGTTTTTTAAATCCCAAAATTTCAGAATTAACAAAGAATTCATCACCCTTTCATAAACCTCCCAGCATATGCAGTATTTCCTTATGGATTTGTTTTAAACTGAAATCACCAAGTCTGAAGTACCCATAGTAATGTCAAAAGTGAATTCCCTATTTTTCCTAGGCCATGATTTCCTTTTGTATAGTAGTGATGTTCTTCTAGTTAATTTAATATCTATTGCTTATTTTGTTGTGCTTGTTTCTTTTTTTTTTATCTATATCTAGGGTTTATTTAATAGTAAAGTATAATAAGAGTCAGTATAAATTTTTGGTACTTGCTGTAACTTTCTAAACTATTTGAGCACTTTTTTAGAGGGTGGCCATAAATGGAATACTTTAGATTTAATGTGAGGTAAAACTCTATCTAAAATCCTTTTACTAATTATACCTATGTTTGATATACAAAGGCAAATTAATCTGATGGCAAGGTTATTATTAAAATCTACTTTGTGCTCCTTAAACACAAGTGGTGTATACTTTAATGTTTTTATCAATATTGATTCTAGAAAATATTTTCAATGCATTGTGAATGTCATTCTTGTTCGCTATTCTGTAGTTTTTGTGAAGTTCCTTCATAACTAAATTGTTACAAATTTCAAAGTTCATACTGTATATCATTTTGTCTGAACTATCAAATTAAAGTCATTTTTTTTAATATTTTTATAAAGTTTGATTAATTTTATTATTGAGTGATTAGTGTATTGACTCTGTGTTTTAGCTTTTCTGTTTTTTTTATCATATTAATCATGTCATGCTCAAAAATATCCAGTGCCATAATAACAGGTGGACTTCTGTGTGTTTCGATTTTATAGAATTTGAAATATGAATTATTGGAGAAAGTGGTGTCTGTAGTTGTATTATAATCCAGAGTGTTCAAGTTCAATGATGTGAGATTATCTGACTCTTGTTCAATTCCTTTACAGAACTGATAATGGAAAACCTCCCACCAAATCCTTTTCGCAAATGAGTTTATGACCTAAATCATATTCATTATGTATGACTTATGATTTGAAATCTCTTGGCGATAAAGTTATTTTTCCCTAGTGAACATATTTAGAAAGTTTAGCAAAAGGTTCAGCTCAATATTTGAAGCAATAAAAGTGTAGAAATATATATATTTATCTATATTGCATTTCAAGAACTTGTGTAAATTGATCAAGTGTTTTTATAAAGAAAATCATTTTTAAGCGATTAATAGGAATGCATAGATATTATGAAGATGTACAAGGCTGATTCTGAACCCTATTTCTGAAGAGTTTATTATTTAAAAAACTAAAACAAAAATCTCGCAAAAGTTTAAATTATTTGGAGTTGTCTCCCTTGTCTGTCAGACTGTTTTCATGATGGCATTATGAGATCGTCGCTTGTTGTCTGGTTATAAAATTTGACTTTCTTATTTAAAAATAGAACTATCTGATCAATTTACATGATTTTTGGTGTACAATATATTTTTTCCATCACGGGTACATATGAGAGGTGTGCAATAAGTAATGCCCCTGACCCACTTCCGATAGCAGGAGAGCAACGAAACTTGGCACAGTTATTAGTCTTTCTCTACATAGGAACCACCCAGAGTTATGCATTTCTCACCATCGTTTGATGCAGCTCTGGAGACCGATTTTGTAGAACACCCCAGGTTGGTCCTCCAACCACAACGTGACTTCAGAAATCAAGGCTGCATCATCTGGGAAATGCTTTCCTTTCAGAAACAACTTCATGGCTGGGAAGAGGTGAAAGTCAGAGGGTGCAAGGTCAGGAGAGTATGGAGGATGGAGGGAGGATTTCATAACCACACACCCGTGCTTCTGATCTGGCGATATGCAAGTTGTGGACCGGAGCATTGTCCTGCAGGAGAAGGGTAGCTTTGCTGATCTTGCCACGCCTGTTGATTTTGATAGCTTCCCTTAAGTTCCTCAAAAGTGAAGCATAATAGGCTTCTGTAATTGTAGTACCCTTTGCCAGGAAATCTGTCATCACTACTCCGTCCTGGTCCGAGAAGACTGTGAGCATGACCTTGCCAGCGGAGGGCTGCACCCAAGTGCTTCCACTGCATTGACTGGGCTTTGGTCTCTGGATCATAGTGATGGACCCAGGTTTCATCCTGTGTATTCAGTCTTTTGAAAAACTTTGACTCATCTTCTTGGCACATCTCCGAATTCATCCTCGAGTACTCAATGCGGTCTCGCTTCTGGAATGGTGTGAGCAACCTGGAAATCCATCTGGCAGACACCTTATGCATATGCAAATGGTCATGAATGATAGTTTCCACAGACCCTGTACTAATCTTGACATCTTGAGCTATTTGGCGAATAGTAATGCGCCGATCTTCCAAAATGGCATCCTCAACTTGACAGACAGATGCCTCATCAATGGCAGAAGGTGGGTGGGCACCAGGTCTGGGAGTTGTTTCCACAGACTTCAGGCCATGTTTGAATTCACAATGCCAGCGTTTTACAAGGGGCATTATCACCATAAGTTTCTCTCATTTCATCAAAAATCTCCTGTGGTGTGCGTCCTTTCAAATACAAAAACCGGATCACTGCTCGACATTCAACAGGCTCCATTTCACACCTGACTCAGTTCAAACACCTGTAAAACAGAAACCAAAATTAGTTCAGAGCTGTAATTTGCCACATAACCCGTAGAGATATAAATCATTACACATGCAAAATTTCAGCTAGATCAGACAACTGGAAGTGGGTCAGGGGCATTATTTATTGCACGCCTCTTGTACATCATACATATTTTTTTTCAATTTTTATTTTTTGATGGAGGTGAGTGTTCTTTACAAGCATCACTTTTGCTGTCAAAATTGGTGCTTTATTAATTTAATAGCAGGCCGCCTGGCAGTGCCCGATCATAAAATATGCTTAAATATGATGTTTTGATTAGTGCAGATTTCGTATTTATTATTATATTGGACCGAATATATAGTAATGATTTTAAAAAGTTTTAAAAAATGACTTGTGTGCTATTTAGAATCAAAACCGAAATGTTTAGCTTACGATTTACTTTTTCCTTTGACATTAATGCTAGAGCTATGAAGACGTATTTGCTACAAGGCTAAAAATTAAAACATAGACCAATAGCTATATATTCGTAATGCCGTCATTCGACCTTCACCTGGCAAATTCCAATTTTTTCATTTTCACACTTTTGCACCAATTTTCCCCAGCTAAAACCCAAGTATAAAGTTTTGCATGAGTTCAAATACCCTATATATTCATGTCTGTAGACCAAAAACTGACTAAGGAGTTTGGTAGGCAAAATTTTTTAAACAAATATATATACACATACATAAATATATATAGAAAGAGGTTTGTACTTACTATAAACTTTTTACGCAAATATTACGCAAGTATAAATAATGTAGAATATCTGCATGAATATAATTACACGTAATAGTTAACTAAAGATGGTCATCCTATAAGAAAACCTAAAAAACTAATAGGGAATTAATTAAAATGAATGTTTAAAAGAATATGAAAATGACCTAAATCTTTTGCAGATGAATGCAATTCCACGACCCATATATAACAAAGTTGTATTTTCTTTTTAAATAAATAGAAAAAAGGGGTTTTAATATGAATATCAATACACAAAAAAGAAAAACAAATTTATAGGAGTATAGACATGTATTTGACGAAAGATTGAAACAATTATTTCTTTTTCTTTTTAGTTTTGACACACACAGTTGGATTTGGTCTTCCTTCCTCCTTCAGTTGGCTTGAAAAATACAATACTGGAAGCAAAGGTGGTGACAATCCATTTGAGACAGACGTTTTTGATCCTCTCAAATATATGAATATTCAAGATGAAGATAAAGGTAAACAAAGACATTACCAAACATTTAAATGTTATTCTCTTCATTTTTTTTTTTTCTTTAAGGCCTCATTGCATGATTTACTAGCAAGAAATTATTTTCTTTTTCTTTTTTATTTGATAGAGCGAAACACCGCTTTCCTCCCCCTTGTTCTTATAAGTATATAATCTTTTGCAGTAAAAACATTAATTCAAAGCATGATACAATAAACATATAGAGATATGAATGAATGAAAAGAAAGGATTTAATGAGACAATGGATATGCTCTGCAAGGATGCCTGTGCAAAGAAATCTATAGTAAAACCATGGTTGAGTAATCTATAACCACATCCCATATGAAACAGAGTTACTTTAGTCAAGTAGCAATGTAAAGGCCATGACGATTGAACACAATGCCAGGATAAGCATTTAGGAGTTTATCTTCTATTAGCCCCACAATTGCATATGAAGTTGGGGAAGGTTTGGCTCACAACACACAAAGAAATGGCAGTTGCACATGCCCCGAAACAAAACTGCTATCTATATTCCATGGACACATTCTTTCTTGCTACAAATGTAGAGATGAATAGGAGGACATCCTCCAAGATTACATTTTTTTTTTATTATTATTATTATTATTATTATTTTATTTTATTAATTTCAAATTATTTTTTTTAATGTAAACTATTTGGTTTTTCTTTTAATTAAAATTGTGCACAACCAATCTCTGGGAAAATTGAGGTATGTCCTTTACAGGTTACGGTATCACTTTAGATATGCATCAGTAATGCAGGACATGTACAAACGTACAACCCATAGTGTGATATTAAAACTCCCTAATACAAAATGAATATCACTGTTAAATTCCTCATAAAATTTTACTTGAGTATCGAGTTTTGCTTTCAATTGCATCCCCAGAGAAAAAGAGGAGAGAGAGAAAGATGAAGATCATGTTTATATCATATTTATTTTAATATATATATATATATATATATATATATATATATATATAAATTTTAGCTTTGGTAAGTATTTTAGTAGGCGTTAGTAGTTTTTAATTAATTATTTTTTTTTTTTTTGTATTTGTGTCTCTTTTTGTTGTTTCCTTACAGATAAGTATTTGAAATTTGGAAATTTGTCTGCTTTACACAAATGAACTTAAATTTGGACAGAGGTCATCTTCAGCTGTCAACTGTCTTGATGCCATGAACAGCTGTCTTTTGTTATTTGTGTAGGAATAACACAACAGAAACAAAACTTCCGTCAATGATGTATTGTATATCAGCTCGTGACAATAGTTGAAATGTTTCTAGAATTTAAAATTTCGTTTACATAAATATTAGGCAATATGAGGTTACCAAGTTGCTACCTTTGTTTGGATTTAAATGTTTTAAAAATTAATTAGATATGTAATATATATATTTTTTTTTTATGATTACGTTATTTTTAAAACAAAAATTGATCTTAAATCATAGATTTAACCATATGCTATTCATATTTAAATTTTTTTTTTAGTTTGTGGAGGAAAAAGGGTGCAGTCTTAAGTATAGCTATATTATAGGGATGGTAAAATGTAACAAAGACCGGTTTTATAAATAAGGAAATGTACGTTAGTTGACAGGCCTTTATATTGTACAAGAATATTTTTTATCCAGATCTGACATGAAACTGGAAACCATATATTACTTCCAATCAACCTTTTTATGTGTGTGTATATAAATACTGCTATAATATATTATATATGTGTGCATGTAAATACCGTTGTAATATATGTGTGTGTGTGTATATAAATACTGCTCTAATATATTATATATGTATGTAAATACTGTTATGATGTGTGTGTGTGTAAATACTGTTATAATATATCACTTTACTGAGAACAAACACTCGTTTTATGCTCATATCAAAAAAGGTTCAGTTTTATTTACTATACAAGTGTACAATTGTTTTGCCCTTCTGCTGATATTTTTCTATATAGATCTATGCACATTTTTTTTTCTTATATCAGTAGGGCATTCATCAGTGCTAAGAACATACATAAATTAACAAATAACAAAGTCACATCAACCTAGCGATAGTTCTCCTCACCAACAGTCCAGTAGATTCACAATTTAGATTTTTTTGTTTTGTTTTTTACATCCTATCATCATATGCTACATGCCACGTAAATAATCCAGAATCATCAATATAATTGGTTCATAAGTTTTACAGTACAATTATTTCAATAAATGCACTAACCTTAGAATATCATATTTCTGGTGTTATTTTCCTTTGTACAGGCATAACATTATTTGTTTATATATTTTTGTATTGCTAGGTCATGCAGTATTATTAAAATTACCAACATCCGGTTTATTATTATTATTCAGCAATTTGTAGCAGTAGGGCAAAATAAAAAACAAAAAAACTTTTCCTCATTCCATGTAAACACTTAAACCCATCTATTGTTTATATTAATTAGATTCAAGCATTAATACATATATATATACATACACTTATACTAGCATACAAAATCACAGTGTACAAGTTCTGCTTGTGTTACAGTTTTGAATCCTCCTAATTTAAAGGACCTTCCGCAGGATGACCTTGTTGACAATCCCTTTGCCAATGACATCTTTGATCCATTGAATACTCCGCTCATGCAACGTAAGATTGAAAATGCTGTAGCTTATTCTCCTAATCCAAAATGGACACCTTTCTTTTCTTTTGCAAAAGCTGCCATACTTTTTTTTGTTCATCTCTATTTCATCTTTTTTTTTTTTTCTACTTATGTGCTCCTTTCTATTTTTCTGCCAATGTTTGTCAATAGTTGCAGTTACTCAGTGTTTTTGTTATTGTAGGATTTTTTTGCTGAATGCAAGTTGTTTAGAATAACTGCCATATTTATTAGTTGTTTCTGTTTTTTTTCTTTTTTTTTTTTTTTTACTTTTTAACTTAAATCATTTTACTTTGTTGTTTAATGTTTGGATTATACCATATTGCAAAAAATATTCATTTCTTCAAATTTTTTTAGTTTGGATTCTTTTTTGAAGAAACTGTATTAATTGTTAGTGGTCCTTTACTCTAATCTCACCATCCCAAAAATAGCTTCTTTTTTTTATAATCCAATTTTTGGCACAAATACTCAAATAATCATAAATTCTTAAATACATTTCACTAACAACCAAATAATTTGAATTATTCGAACATCTATTCTTATCTTAATAGTTATTTTTCACTTTTTTTTTTAGTGTAATCTCTAGTTTTCTTAAGTATATCTTTTCAAAGAGTCTGTTGAGCATATTGAATTTCTAACAGAACTCTTTAAGATGCATTTGGATGTCAGAGGTTACACCAGTCTAAAGATTGTGAAAATAGCAACAAAGATGAGGATAGTAGTTTGAATAATACAAATTACCAATTTTCATGTCCAAAATTCAAAAACAAACAAGTAGTTTCTATTTTAAATAAAATTTTTGCTTAATACAAGTTTTCAGATGTATTGTTTGTATCTGGACGAGACTACAGCAACACAAAAACATTATTTTTACATTTATGAAGTTATTTTTCAAGATTTTCATTTTGGAAATTATAAAATGTTAAAGAAAAAGAAAATGAGAAAGATGTAAATAAGGTATTTAAAAAGTATTTTTTTTTAATAAATTATAGAATTTTAAAGATATAGTTATACAATTTCTACGAAAACTGTCTGCATAAAGCAGCTAAATTTCTAAATGGTGGCCATTTTTGTGCCGTTGCAGTCTAATATAGATTTCTCTCAGAATAATCAGTAAGATTTGAGATTAAAAAAAAAAAAATTAATTTGCATTATCAAGGCCTTCAATATGTGATAATTTGAATGCTTCACACAATACTTAAAGTGAACTCTGACACTTTCTTATTTGTTTGTTATTGAAATCTTCCAAGATTTTAAGTTTATATCTATTTTACTATCCATATCCCAAAATTGGTTTATTTAAATAAATACATTTCTTTTTTTCATATAAAGTTTTTTTTTTTATTATTATCTTATTAACAAGTTACCACTTATCAAGATCAAAATCTAATAAAGCTTTTAAAATACTACCAAAAATTTACTTTTAAACAT
This sequence comes from Euprymna scolopes, assembly GCF_053919585.1. NCBI lineage: Eukaryota > Metazoa > Mollusca > Cephalopoda > Sepiida > Sepiolidae > Euprymna > Euprymna scolopes. The sequence goes on along the minus strand of NC_136494.1, from coordinate 102,688,826 downwards.
TAGAAAAATTTTATTTTCCTTCACACAATCCATGAAAAAAAAACTTAGTTTTCTCTTTTAGTTTTTCATTAAATCAACAAAAATATTTTTTTATGCTGATTTCATTTTTTGTCTTCAGAATAATTTTTCATCTTGATTACTATTTTTAGTCTGGAAAAATGTCATTTTGAATATGTTTTACATATATTGTTTTGGATTTTATTTTTGTACTATTTTAATTTTTGAATTTAAATCAGATCAATTTTAGATGAATTCATGTTGAAAGAGCTCCATACTCTATTAGGTATAAAGTTAGATATGTGTATATATTTTTATATATAGGATTCATTCCAAAATTAAATAAAAGATCATTATGAAATTTGAAACATAGTTGTAAGGCATAAGCGTCCATAATGTTAACTACATTTAGTTTGCTTTGTTTTAAAGCAAAGGAAGTAAAAGGGGACTTGAAGCTCTTCATGAAAATTCAGATATCCCCCATTTTTGTGAAATTTTAACAATAAGTATTAGATATCAATTAATTAAATATTCCCTAATGTTCAGTTTTTTTTTTTTTTTTTTAGTATTTTTGTGAAATTTTGTCCGATTACAAAATTGATCAAAATGATGCATCTGGTTTTGTTAAAAAATCTTTTTAATCACCTTTTTTTTATAGAAATGATTTGAAAACTTTGACAAACATTGTCAAATTCTGGCAGCTTTTCTCTTTAGCTTTGGTTTTTAAAACAGTTGGACTTTGGAAATTTATTTCTTCAATTATTTTGCAATTACATGCATTTTCCATCTTTCCTTCAATGACTTTTGCTATTTTGTTTTAGCTTTCTTTCATATTTATGCTTTTTCTGAAAAAAAAAAAAAAAAAAAAAAAAACAAACCCAGATTTTTTTTTTTACCTTACAGTTTTTGCTTCATCCTATTTGCCCCCCCCCCTAAAAAAAAACATGATTGAAATTTAATGAGGAAATAAATCATATTGCGACTATTTCTACTGGTTTTGTCGAAGAAAAATAAAACCTATTCTAAGATTGGTTGACTTTTTTTTCTTTTTTTTTTTTTGAAAATTGGTAATCAGTTGCATTTACCAATCTAAAATCCAAATTATGTTTTTTTTTTTTCTTGAATATTTTATATTTTGATGGACTTATCTCATCTGTTACATTCATCTTTTAGCCACTGAATGACAGTGTCTTTTCAACATTCTGTTGCTCATCATAATTAATCAGCAACAGTTTGAAATCCAGATTTCTTGTGTCTTGAAAGATGTTTTTGGTGTATTGATACATTACCACTGTCAATAGTTAGTTTTCAGGATATTCCTATCCCAACTGTATTATTCAATCTTATACTTCCAAAAACCAAAATCTTATTTCCTGACTCAGTGGCTATGATTTTTTACTGGTTTCAATAAAAACCAATGATCTTCTTGATTTCTCTTTTAACTTACTCATTTTTTGTCTCTTTAAAGATTGATTCTTTGGGATGTAAAATATCATCATTATGCAGGAATTTGTCATCATCTTATCAAGTTTATGACCTAATCTATGGCAACTTTGCGTAAACATCTTCTGGCAATTTATGTAAATAATCTGGAAAAGCTGAAGCAAAGATTGCCAGATGATTAATTCCAAACGCCCCCCCCCTTCCCCAGGTTAAGAATGGCTTTCTAAGTAGAAAGACATTCTTGACATGGGTAGGATTTCACATTAAAATGTTGAAACACATTTTCAATTTTAAAAGTTTTCTTGAGTTAATGAATTTCATGCTTTCATCAAAACTTATTTTCTGACAGCTGATTGGATAATTGCTTAAGTATCTTTCGGCTGCTTACGTGAATTGCCGAAAAATACTTATGCAAAGTTACCAGTGATTAAGTTGCAAACTGGATAAGTACCTTTAATTTTTTGGAGATATTTTGATTTTGCTGTGTCTTTTTTAGACATTTAGTCAACATATCATTTTACTCATTCTCTGTTGTTATCTTATCTGACCCGCACAGACAGAAAAGGATATTGTCACCTTTTTTTTTTCGTCATTGTCGGACAGAAATGAACTGCTTAGCTTTCAATGTTAGTATTGTTATGTAGTTCTTAAAATTAAAACAAACTTAAGAAATGCTGTTTCAATAAAGAACACTTTCAAAGTTTTGAGCTTAAATTCTTTGAGCAATATCCAAACTGTGATTGTTCAGAGAACGAATGCTGATGAGGCACAATGGTCTATCGCAGTAGCAGATACACATATTAGCCAATCACAGTTCCAACGGCAAACCTCATAGAGATGGGGGACCAGGATCAGCTTGGTATTATGTTTCACTGATCTGAAGAAGGTTTCCAGCTGACCTCCACATTATCTTCTGAAACCTTGAAAAGTGTGTTCAATAACTTTCTGGAGGGTGCACATATATATATATATATATTTTTTTTTTTATAACATTTTCACCCCAAACAAGGCACATTGCCACTTTGAAGTAGGGGACTACTATCAGGGATATAAGCTATGTAGGGAGTTGGACAGCAAGATGTTGGTTCACGCTACACTTGAACTTCTGCATGTCAGTACAATTGGGGAAGCAGGATCCCGGAAGGGAGTTCCAAAGTCTTGCAGTTCTGGGGAAGAAACTACTGGAGTAGAAGGCTCTCTTACATCTAGGGATCTCTATTGTGAAAGGGTGGGATTTAGCTGCTTGTCGGGTCTGTCGGGGGGTATTTACTTTGAGGGGGTACAAGTGCTTGCAGTTCGTCAGAGCATTCACTGTTAAAGTACTTGTAGAACAGGCAGAAGGATGCAACATTTCGTCGATGGGACAGAGGTTGAAGCTTAGATGACAGTTCAGAACCTATCAGGTTGGAGAATCTCTTTTGGACCTTGTCCAAGAGTTAGAGACTAGTAGCAGATGCAACAGCCCAAATATGACAACAATACTCCATACATGGACAAATGGTGACCTTATAGAGGTACAGGATACTTTCGGGCGTTAGTAGCTTTCTAGCACAGTAGAGAGAACCCACCTTCCTCGCAGCGGTCCTGGCAATACTCTCAATGTAATTGTTCCAGCTCATGTTTACTGTGAACGTTAGGCCAAGGAGTTTAAAAGATGTACTTTCAGATAAAGAGTCGTTGGCCATTGCTATTAGTAGAGAAGGTTTTTTGTAATTATTGAAGGAAACCAGTTTAGTCTTGGCAGCATTGAATATGGCCATCCATTTTTGTCCCCATTCCACTACAGATCGGAGGTCATCCTCTAGTGTTTCTGCCATTTCTTTAGATATGTGTTCATTTGTTTTCCTGTCGTGCCTGTTATAGAGTGTGGTGTCATCAGCATATATACCCATCTCAGAGGCAATTTTGTCAGGGTGGTCAATTATGAATATTAGGAACAACAGGGGTCCAAGGATAGACCTTCATGCCATACCCTGTCAAAAGCCTAAGATATATCTAGAGCTACCGCTCTACCCTCCCCTGCTTTATCCAGTGTATGGTATCTACATTCAGAGATTACAGTTAGGATGTCTGCGGTGGAACAGGCCTGCCTAAATTCATATTGTTGGTCGGTCAGATGTTTAGTATCTGTAAGATGGTGGACCAGAGCCTGGTTAATTATGGACTCAAATATTTTGGTAAAAAGTGTGAGGAAGCTAATGGGGCAGTAATTTACTGGGTCGGTTCTTTCGCCAGAATTCTTGAAAACTGGTACCACAGAAGCAGTTTTCCAGCAGGCAGGAAAGCAAGATTCATTAAGGCATTTGTTGTAAAGTTTGGAGAGAACTGGAGCTACTTCGGCAGAGCATTTTTTTAATAGCACAGTCGGGATGAGATCAGGTCCACATGCTTTTGAAGTGTCAAGATTTTTTATGATAGCATACACCTGAGAAGGGGTGATTTTTCAAATCGTCTAGTATGACGTCTGTCCGCAAAGGAAAGTCAGGGAGGTGGTGGTTAGCAGGGTCCAGTGTGGAGTTAGAGGCAAACCGACTGGTAAGCATGTTAGCCTTCTCGGTTGCTGAGCAAACAAGCTCATGATTGTTGGATAGTGGGGGAATAGTTGATTGCCCATTATTTACTACACTGTTGTAGATTTTCCAGAAGTCATGGGTTCCTAGATATTCTCTCTTAGCTGTCGCTATTTCTTTCTTACGGTTACTTCTGGCTTCTATATACTTCTGTCTGTTTGAACTAAACTTATGTCAGTTAAATCTGTGGTATGCATGCTGCCTTTTTGCAATGGCAGCTGCACAAGTAGAAGTAAACCATTGGGGAGAGTGGGGCTTGCTATAAAATTTCCGTGCAGGAACATGTGCTTCAATTGCTATTTTGAACCATTCAGTGGTCTCCTTGGCTCACTGTTCAGCAGGAAGTGAAAAGATATTTCGACATGGGGTGTCTCTGAGGAGATCCCTGATGGCTTTCCAGTCAGCTTTTTTATGATATCTCGTTTTGAGCTGTGGCTCTTCAGTTTTGGCTCTAGAGTTTAGGGCGATTTCAACCATTATCACTGCATGATCGGCGTTCCTGAGTGGGCTGTGGGCATTCGTTACAGAATCATCAGGAACTGTTGTCAGAAATAGATCTAAAAGTGAGGCATGTTGATCTTGCTGATCTGGGAAATGTGTCAGAAACGTAACCGTCTGAGATAGGGAGTGAGATATAGAGAAGCTATGTGTTGTGGTACCAGCTGCATCTGTGTAAGTAGAAAATCCAAGCCAGTTGCTGTGGTGGACATTGAAGTCACCAAATACATGAACTTGTGCGCTAGTATTGAGGGAAAGTGCTGTATCTATGCTGTCAGAGATTTTGTTTATTAGGGTACAGTCCTGGGTCGAAGTAGAGCGGTAGAGAAAATAAAAGTAACTAATGTTGTGTTGCATGTTAAGTCTAAAGCACATAAAGGCTTGATCATCCGATTCTAGTTTTGTTTCTCTAGTCAAGGGGAGGGTGTTACGAATATAGACTCCAAGCCCGTGCATATGTCTGTCAGAGTCCTTACGGCAGAGTGGGAGATATCCGGGCATGTTAAAGTAGTTAGAAGGGATAGAGGAGTCTAGGTTAGTCTCACTTAGTGCTAAGATATCCGGGGTGTTTGTTAGGAGAAATGCTTCAACATCATCTAAATTAGTTCTAAGCCCACGCATGTTCGTAAATGCAAGCCTCAAGGAAGGAGGCAAATTGGTTTTGTTTGAGTTTTGTCCTGGTTTAAGCGTAATTTTTGATTGTACTTGTTAGCTAGTATTAAAGAAAAAAAACAAAGTATTTGCATTTGCCTATTTTATTTTTTAGTTCCAACATTATATATATATATATATATATATGTGGTTATCTTTTAAACAGATCATCATTTTTGTCAGATATATCTTGCAATAGTTCACTTGCAATTTTGAAAAGTTTACATATCATTTTGAATTGATTAATTCTTGCATGTAATTTTGGTCGTTTTTCTATAATTTATAATTTTTCTTGTTGCATGTTAGAATTTCAGTCTCTGTTTTTTTGTTCTTTAATCACCTCTATATGCACATTGGTCCTAAGAGTTAAATGAAAAATTTAAAAATTAAATTAACAATATATTTCTTTAAAAAAAAAAAATGTAAAAAAATTTTTTTTTTTTTTTTATTAATTTTTTTTTTTCCAAACATTTTCTGAATTTTGTGACTAAGTCATTCAATAAAAGTATCTATTTAGAAATTTTGTTTTTAATTTTAAAAATATTTGAAAAAAAATTGTTCATTTTTAAATTCTGGATTCATTCATTTAACTTCCCCCCCCCCTATTTTTATTCTCCCATCTTTTGTTTTTTTCCCATTTTTTTATCACATTTAAACCTATTTGTTCTCTGATATGATTGATTTAAATTTAACCCAGTCCCAAAATACTACTCCTACTACTTTATTGACAACAACAAAAATGAAAATAAAATATCATTTCTTTTACTCAAACCTTTGTATTTTCTGGAATTGATAACTCTAAACTTTCATGTTTTTTTTTTGTTTTTGTTTTTTTTTTTTTACATGGGGATCACCACTTATCAAGGCCCGGAAGCCACTCAGGGATAAGGGTTATTTTGTGTACAATAATCAATGGGATATCGTAGTAACAGTTGGTATTGGAGATTTGATAAAGTGTCTTACTTAAGGGAGCGATTAATCAGGAATTTGTTTATGTTGGACTTGAAGACATCCAAGTTGTAGCCAGGTGGGAAACAGGCAAACGGAAGAAAATTCCACAGGCGTGCACTTCTCAGAAAAAAGCTATGTTCATGGAATCTACGTTTTGATTTAGGCACAGATAAAGAGTGAGGAAAATTACTGATAGTGGTTTTAGCTAGATGTTTATCATGACGGATTGGTGAGGGGGGACAAGAGATTGGAGCTCAGACGAGCACTTGCCATGGAAATAACGATAAAACAAAGACAGACTCGCAGCATCTCTTATGTGGGAGAGAGGTTGCAGGGAAGAGAAGAGAGCATCCCCCACTTTACAAACCCAAACATGTTCATTTTCGAGATATTAACAATTTCTTCTAATTGTGTACCTTTTCAGGGCCATTTATTCAAACATAACAATCTTGTTTCGGTTTTCTTCAGTGTTCTTAGAAGTCAAGAGGTCCCTTTTTGAAGCTAAGTTTTTTTACTTAAAAATAAAGATAATGTAAAGCCTGTTTGGAGTTAGAATGACAAACAAAATGATTGTCCCATTCAAGTCATAGTCGAGATTTGAAGATTTAATCTCTATATGAGATATGTAGATATTTGAATGTTCCATTAATTATCCTTTGTCTTTCTAATGTTCAGTTAGTAAAGAAGTAATCCTATGTCGAGGTTAAAGTGCTCATCCATATCTGGTTAGTCAAAATAACCTTTCTGTTCGGTGTACAGAGTTAAAAAAGAAAAAAAAATTGTGAAAATAAGTGTGGCATTTGGTTAAAATTTTTGTGAGAAAATCTGTTATTGTGTTTTAAATCGCTTTTTAACTTTTTGTTTCCCCTTATTATAGATCATGCCCACTAAAAATGGGGATAATGGAGCTCACCAACTACCTCTAAATTTTTGAAATGCAACTTAGAGTTTAAAATATATCTTTACACTTCCTTTAACAAGTCTTCTTATAGAGGTGACCTCTTCTTAATGACCTGGCCTTTCGTCAATTTCAAAATATTGCTGTATTTATAAAAATGATAGCTTTTCAAGTTTGTTTTTTGCCATCTGGAGCAAAGGGAAATTTTTTTCTAATTAGTTGACAGCAAAAGTTAACCCTGGGTGCAAGAAAGACAAAGGCAGATTTTCTTAAAGTTCTTCATTTTCTTTTTAGTTGCTTTATGCAATTCCTTATAAATATAGTGACAGAAGTAAGCTTAAGACAATGAGAACTGTTTTACAGTTATTTGAGTTCCTTCTTTAGCACTACCATACATGGTTATACTTTATGTTTGAAATATTTGGTATCATGTCATACAAATGGGTTTATCTGCCTTCATATGTTTGTGCCTACCATCATCATCATCATTATGCAGTCCATCAATCTTGACAATGACTAGTTGGAGCCTCAGTGCTTTATCTCTCGGTGTTGGCGTAGTCTCACTCCATCACCACAGGACTTTCCACCTTGGCTCCAAACTTGCTTGCGCTGTTTAGGTGCAGAATCTGTGGCGTATCAGATAGACACCCTCTGAACCTCCAATGCTCATGTCCAGTGGAGCGAACCTGCGACGACTGGCAGCAGAGGAGGCTGCAGCTTCTGGCCAAAAAGTGATCTCAGTGAGGTAAACAGTCACCCTATCGTGTCCGCTACTATGCCTTTTCTTTCTGGATAAGGTCCATAGCCTTTTAAGAAAAACTGCAAGGCAGCAGTAGGATTTGAAGTCAGAGTTCCCATCTCTTAGCCATTTGTGGTGATTGATTTTGGGGTTGGTCTCCTCTAGTCTTTGCCTAACCAAGGGCACCCACAAGACAGTGAGGTAAGGGTTGGTAGTGTGCCAGGGCATGTCCACATATCGGTGGGCAATAACGCACTACCTCTGGGGTCCCCTACTACTTCGAGATCTCCTACAAGTTTAACCTTGAGTCACAAGGCACCCAGTTACTGTGTGTGGCTAACATGGAGGCACTGTACAAGTCTTGATGATGGAGAGACTATGTACTGGCAGGGAAGACTTATGCATAGCTGCTCCCTTTTCACCACGAGATTAGCCAGCGGTGTTAGCTGGAAGCAGGAAGGCATGCAAGCATGAAGTTAACACTAACTTATACCTAACACACTAGACGCATCACATCCCTCTGCCGGATTAAGAATCCAAACGCACACACACTATTTGCCTACCATGGATAAGTAATTCGTACAATTACTTACTTTCCATACTGACAAGCATAAAAATGTGAAACATATATGCCTATGGATATAAAAATATCTATTTATTGAATCCCAAAAATAATTATATATAAATGAAAACTTGGAATTAAATTCAGTAAATTAAAAAAATATGACAAAATTATTATTCAACAAGGAATACAAAAATTAAAATTTTTTCCTTAATCCATGGATTTTCAATAAATGACTCATTTCATCAGAGGAAATTTTTTTAGCAAAATATGTTTATAGCAAGTCATAAATTTTGCTATTTAGCACAGATTGAAAAACTAAAAAGTGTGCATGAAAAGCCTAAAACAAGCCAAGCTTATAAAAAAGGATACTCCATGGTGTAATATTCCATGAAGAAATTTCTTCATTGAGCATGACTAAACCAATGGAAAATCTTTTCTTTTAACTTTTTTTTTTAAAGTTTTGTATCTGAATGTGTCTGACAAGTATCGAACATCAATAATTAAGAAAGTCCAATTTGGACCAAAGTTAACACTTTTATACAACCTAACATCACAAGTGCATTGAGGAAGTTTTATTATTGTATAAGCAGAAAAGCTCAGCCTATAAAATCAACTGTAAATTCTTTTATAAAACAGGGGTGCATTCAAAATGAATATTTTGTTTTAGAACACAATTGAACAACAATACTTGACTTTTGTATGTTTAACTTTTATTCAGGTAATTATGTAAAATAACTTCATAAAATTAACAGTTCGTTTTTTTTATAAGACAGGGGTGCATTCAGAATTAATGTTTCTGTAAAGCACAATTGAACCATGATACTTGACTTTTGCATTATAAACTTTAAGTAAAGCCATTATTTACAGAGAATTTTATAAAACCAACAGTAGATTCTCCACGGTGCAATGTAGACTACAATGTATTGTTGACTAAGTTACTGCGCGGAGGCATGTGAACCTTCCTCCCGATACACTATGAGGAGGGGGGAGAGGTTGTCCCTAACTAGAGCAGACAATCTATTTGATTAAAAAAACTAGGCGATTTCACCAATTTCAATGACTATAAAAATATGGGAAGGTGGAGCATTTGTTGATCCTCATTCAATTCTAGACAATGTCGAGTCTTCCTGCTAATATATATATATATATATGAATGAGAACTAAAAGAAATTAAACCTCAAAGTTTTAAAAAGTTTTCATTAAACAATAAAGATGAAGATGTTAGTCTAAGCAAAATCAATGTTTTTGTAAAAGCCAAAACCTATTTCGTCTTGTGTCAAAATTGAATTTCCTCTGTTGAAATACGAAGCAAAGCAGTCGTTATTTAGATACATGATGTAAATATTTGTTTTTTTGTATATATAAAAAAATTGTAATCTATAATTTGGTTTGGAGTTTTTTTTATTCGTTTTTTTTTTTTTTTTTAATTTGCAACAAAAAAAAAATCTTTCAAAAATGTGAATTGTGAGTTTTTACAGACTAATATCCTCATCTTTGCTAAGCTATAACATTATTTGATATGTAACTTTAATTTAATAGTAATGTTTTTCAAAGGTTAATAAGAATGAGTGATGTGGTACTTGATGGCAAGGCAGCATCTGATTGGTTAAGTTTAGTCATATAGCTAGAGAATAGATTGAAAATGATTTACTTAAAAACTTGCAGTTTAGGAATTGGACAGAAGAAGAAAAAAAATTGTTAAGAAATAGAAAATATTGGTACTATGTAACTCTACAATGTGCCTTCTGTAACCTTGGATGGTTTCAGGCATAGTAGTCGTTTTTTGTCCCAATCCAGAATATCCTTTTTAAGAAATTAGATATTGCCACATTAAAAACTTACCTTGTGGGTAGACAAATAAATAGTGATTCTTTTTCTATAGACTCTTCTTTGGCACACGTCCAATAATTAGAAAAAGTTTCAGATCATCAACAGAAGTGATATGTTGTAATATTTTATTTAAATCTTATCACCCATTTTTTTTTTTTTTTTTTTGCTTTGTTGGTTATTCTTGAAAATCAAAAAATATGACACTAGTGTAGTATAAAATGTTGAGTGATTGTAATCGTGTTCATTATTTTTTTCATATTAAACTAGAAATTGTGTTTGTAACAGTCTTATTGAAGTTAGAGTGTAAGCAGTGCTCTGATTTAGTTTTAACATTATTCTGTTTCATAATGAAAAAAATGTTTTTAAGATAATTGTTTTTTTTTTTTTTTTTACTAAACTTTTCAGTAATCAAAGCACAGATTTTCTCTCATCCAGTCATTTTTTTTTTTTGTTGTCTCAGCTTTTTTGTCAATATACCCAGCTTCTTCCTTCTTTCCAATGCTGTTGCAGTGTCATTATGAAATACTTATGCTATCCCATTTTAAGCATTTAAATTGTTGCAATATAAAATCTCCCACAAAAAAGTTTTGCTATTTAAAAAAGAAAGGTTTTATTTATAAAAAAAATCTTATTTAAAAATTTATGTATAACAAAATATGCTTGTAAATAAAATTGTTTGTAAATAAAATACTTTTTTTTTTCAATAGTAAAACTTTCTTTTTCCTTGAATAAAAATCTGTGATCTAAAAGTTATAAAAACACATGTCCTTCTGTTTATGATTCAACTCAATTGAAAATTAAAAAATTCAATATTACTGAAAAATGTGTCCTTTTAGGTATCGCTTATTTTGTGGGGCTTGACATCCATCGGGTTCAAAAACAATTGTTAATGAAGCATTTTTTTAAAACGTAAAAAAAAAAAATACATTAGATGAGATTACCTTTCTGAATTTTTGAGATGAGGATTGGTTATATGTATTATTATTCATCGGACTACTGTTCTAATCTTGAGTGTGATTTTCACAACGTTTCGGTCGATATAACCTCCGACCTTCTTCAGGTGTATCTTGTCGAACTCCGGAATTTGGACAAAATTTCGAGCGGAACCTTTTATTTACTTCATGGGGGTAGCATGCTCTTGTTCCGTCCTCCATGACTGGATAGAGGTCTAAAGTAATTCGCTATTGTATTTTCGGTCACCCACATTGAGGATTGAACCTTCAACCTTCAGGAGAATATCACTTTTACAATTGATTTTTTCCAGTACTCTAACCACTGCGCCACGAATCACTCAACATTTTATACTACACTAGTGTCGTCCGCAAGGACTCGTGGTGCAGTGGTTAGAGTACTGGGAAAAATCAATTGTTAAAGTGATATTCTCCTGAAGGTTGAAGGTTCAATCTTCAGTGTGGGCGGCCAAAATATACATTTGCGAATTACTTAGGATCTCTATCCAGTCATGGCTGATGGAACAAGAGCACACTACCCCGTGAAGTAAATAAAGGGTTCCGCTCGAAATTTCGTCCAAATTCCCGAGTTCGACAGAAACATTCCTGAGTTCGACAAGATACACCTGAAGAAGGTCGGAGGTTATATCGACCAAAATGTGAAAATCATACTCAAGATGAGAACAGTAGTCCGATGAATAATAATACATTAGATGAGATGTTCAATATGCTTTCTGTAAGTAATTGCAGAAAGATGTAAATGGTTAAACGAGTTTAAGCATTGATTGCTTCAAGCTTCCATCAGCAGTTTTTAAGAATTTTATGTCTGTGACCTCTCCCCTTTATAATTGAAATTGGCATAACAATAAATATGAAATAGTAAAATCTATCACATAGATATTTACACTTTGAAGTAAGGAGTATTGGCTTTGAGCCAAGTAATCATGTCCCTTTGGACGCATGATGTATGGCCGTTACTCCATCATATTGTCTAATCCGTCATTTTCTAAAATAGATGGGAGAAGAAAAATACTTTAGCACATGGTGAAATGTTTGTGTAAATTATGTAAGGTTAATCTAAATTGTATGGTTTTTATCATCTACTCTGTAACAGCAGCATGCAGAGGTCCGGTAATATTTGCAATCAACTCCTTGATTGGAATCCTTAAAGATTCCAGTATAAGTCCTAGTTCAGAGAAATAAGTGAAAAGGAGATTGTTTGAATGTATTGGACCATCAATTTGGATGCCTGGAGCTATGGCCTTGCTCCACATTGCAAGCCATTTGACGTTTATCTCCCTTCCACACAAGATCAAGAAAGTGGAGTTTGAAAAGCCAGATCTATAGTGGAAGCATTTTGGCCTGCAAAAATGCCTGAACAATCTCATTAATATTTGTGTGTGATGAAATCAAAGTACATTTTGAAGCTTTTGATTGATACAACTTTAAATTTTAAATGATAAGCCTTGAAATTTCATTTGATGCAACTTCAAATTCTAGTTGATAAGACTTGAAATTTTAATCGATACAACTTGAAATTTTAATTAATACGGCTTCAAATTTTAATTGATATGACTTTAAATTGTAATTGATATGACTTTAAATTGTAATTGATATGACTTTAAATTGTAATTGGTATGACTTTAAATTGTAATTGATACGACTTTAAATTGTATTTGATACGACTTTAAATTGTAATTGATACGACTTGAAATCTTAATTGATACGACTTGAAATTTTCTCATTTTGTATCAATTTGACAACGATTTTAAATTATTCAATGATAAAGTCTAATGAAATGGATGATTGACAGTTGAATGATGATGAATACTATGAAAAGATTGAAAATCTCTACATATTCATTCAAAACAATAGGAAATAATTTATTCTCCTTTGTTAGAAAAATCACTTATGAAATATGAGGACTAATGAACGAAATAGAGAAGCAAGAGTTATGAGACTGACAAAGTAAACCCAGGGTGCACTTTCTAATCAACATGGATTTCATCTTGTTTTATTACTTAAATTATTTAACAGGAAAAAAAAAACTGATTGAATTGATCCCCCACTTTTTGTTTCACCTTATTATAGATAACGTCCGCTAAAAATGGGGATAATGGTCTGAAGGAGCTCACCAACTACCTCTAAATTTTTGAAATGCAAACACCTTGAGTATATGATGTTTGTTTTTTAGTTTTTTTCTGTTTTTTTTTTTTCATTTGTTCTATCTTACAATTAAGGCCACCATTGTTGCTAGGTTGCGACACACGCACACAGCCAAGATGAGGCTCGCTGCTCTCTCACCCACAATCTGCTAACCAGGTGACCCTTCAAAATGCTAACCTTCTTTGATGTTTTGCTTTTGGTTGCCCAACACACATGCTTATTTTGGTGATACCTCCCCTCTTCCTGCTCGCCCCTTTCTCTCTCCTGCATGTTCTATGCTGTCGCCAATATAACTGTTGACGCTATTTTTGTTTGTTTGTCTCTATTTTAAAAAAAATAACTACATTCATAAACTCTTCATTTTAATGTATCAAAATGAATTATTTTGTTGTTTTTTTTATTTTTTATGATAGCCATTTTATCCGGATCTTTCATAGCTTCTGATTTTTCCCATAACATGGTAGACTGCTGAATCTATTATCAGCCATGGTCCTTTTTTTTAGGATGAGAAGTATAATTAACCATATATCAGCAACATCCATATTTTTTCAAAGATATCTATAGTCTCATTTATAAAACTTGCTATGTCTGTCTGTCTGTCTGTCTCCATTTTTCAAATTGCATCTCCACCAAAATGGTAGGTCACAGAACGATGTGAAACAGCTCAAATGATTGCATTTTTTGTCAACCATTTTAGGGGTTTTTAGCCAGTTAAGCTGTTTTTAAAAAGTCAAAAAAGGGATAAAAATTAAAGGAATCAGAACTTCCCAAGCGTGAGTTGATTAAAACTATACTTATATGCATGCACAAATCATTTGACATTTTTTACATTTATGTTTATTTTTAATGATTTCATATCCGAGTGACAATAGTTTAGTGCTAACGTCATTAGCTTTAATGCATCAGTTTTGCGCCAGTTTCAGCTTCGATTCTAGCTGATGACACCCAAGTCATATTTTCTTTTTTTACTTTTGAAATCATGACTATACATTAGGTACAATATCATATGAAATAATCGATAGAGAATTGACTTTATTATAATATATACAAAATCTAGATAAATTAAAATATATTTTACTGCTGGGCAACTCCGGGCGCCACTCGCTAGTTGGTTATAAAGATTAGAGTGTCTTTTATACCTACTGTCTGATGCGTATTGATTATAAAAATGGTGAAATAGACTTACTAGTTCTTAGACACCGCACATTGAACTATGCTTCCCATCGATATCCAATTCACCGCAGGCAATATTCTAAGAAGCGACGTATTTGAACTGACAAATAATTTGCCTGGTAAACAATCTGTCTTTAAAACTCCAACATATGTCTGAGTCTGAGTAACTGTCCATCAACTGTAATTTTATTATTTTCTACTCTTCAAAATTTTTTTCTGTCAAAATATATTTGGTATTGCATTTAGTTTTCATCTAATTTAACTTTGATTTTCTTTATGTTCTTCATTTTGTCAACCACAGCGACTATAAAAATGCTAAAGTTTACAAGTTCTCACAACCTTGGCTACTGAATGTTCCTTCTGTGCACATAGCTCCACATGATCCTCCTAGAATGAGGGCTTACTGCCCTGCAACCAAAACTTATTTTTTACTTTCAAAGGGATCCCAAACTGAGGGAAGACAAAAGTCATTTGTTCAACTTGATCTTCCTCCCAAATCACTTACCAGTGAGTAGAGGTAGACAGAGGGATTGAAATTAATCTTGTCATCACGTCATTTCCACTTCTAAATACTCAACATATCTTCCAACAAACTGACTTTTATTATGCAATGCCATAATCACTTCTATCCCCACGGTCCAAGCGATCTTCAACTTAGCAATCCTAATTTCCCATAATCCTTAACTACCCAAGCCACATATTAGTGGATCTACTCACTCTATATGTGACATTTCTATACAAAAGAATCGATTTAACTCGACGATGGATTGAGTTTAGAAAAGTTGACCCTGTTAAAATCATCCTACTGTAAAATACATACATTGATTGTATTCATTTTTCAATATTTTTTTGCATGTTCTCAATGAAAAGGTTTTCAGTAAATAATTTGAATAAATGTATATTGCTAAGATTTTCTTGTGAGCACATGTTTGCGTTCTTTCCAAGATACGCAGTCGCCATGTTGTCTGTGCTATGTTTTTTTTTTTACTACACATGATGCTGATATAAGTAAAAAGGATATTAAAAATAGGACAGTTAAATTTTCACACACACACACTTATACAGATATATATAGGTGAGAATTTAATGCCTACCAGACATCACCTTTTAGTGTTCTTGGTCTTTCTGTGAGGAGTTTGTCAGAACAACCTGGCATACTTCACCCTATAAGTATATTCTGACCAAATATTTAAAATCGGTCTCTTTATTGATTCTTTGCCATTGATGGGTTTTTTTTTCTACAAAATTAGTATTAGATTTTGGTCCATCAGTTTTTCCTGGAGATTATTGCAGCATGTTGTTAAGATTAATAAGATGCAATTCGATTTCATTCCTTTCTGAAAATATATTGTAAAAATCAAAATTATTTCCAAATAGCTACCATTTTTTTTTCAAAGAGTTGTAACTCTGTATTCGTTCATGCAGAGTTATTTCTCTTTAATTGAAACAGATAATATTTTGAAAAAAAGAAAGTATCTGGATTTCAAACACTATCTAAAATAAGCAACAACCAAAAGGATATTTTTTTCAGTAACATTGGATTTTAAAACTTTTACTTCCGATTGAATCATAAACTTTGCTATTTACTTACCTCCACACGAGGGCTCTTTTTTATGTAAAGAAGGAAAGGGGATTCTATTAAATATTTATTTACAAACATGATAAAATAAAATCTTAAAAATACATAGTCTTACTTGCAAAATATTTTAATCAACAAATGAAAAGTATATTTAAAATAAAAACATTACAGAAATGTCCTAGTAGGGAAGCAAAAAGTTTGTACAACACCCCCCCTTTTTTTTTATTAAAAATGTTTTCTTTTTATCTAAATTTCTAAGGTCCACTCTGGATTTGGGCAAGAATAAAAGTTGCCTCAGTCTAGAAGAATTTCTCCTTAAAATAAATACAAAAAACTAACAATGAGGAAGAGTTTTAAAAAAAAGTTTTGTGCATTTCTATCTGCATGCAAGATCAATGACAACACTATAAATACATACTTTTATTTACAAGCACGTTTTGTTATATCCATACGTTTAATTAAAAACCTTTTTGTACATAAAACTTTATATTAAAAAAAAAATATTTGATAAAAATCCTGTGATAGAAAAGTTAGAAAAATGCATATTCTTTTGCATATGATTCAACCGGAAATAAAAGTTGGAAAATTTGGTGTTACTAAAACAAGTGTCCTTTTGGTTGATGCTCATATTTTTGGGGTGCTTGAAATCAAATGACATAGTTTTAAAAAATATTGCTAGTAAATACATTATCAGGTATTTACTGGCAAAAATGCTATTTCAAGCTGAAGCATGACAGACAAACCAAAAGACTGAGCCTCTTATAAAAATGTGAGGATGCATCTGTTGCTATTTATTTGCCTCCTCACAAGAATAGCGTTGGATACTAGGTTTTTAATGTGTGAAGAAATCCAGCCGCCTGAAAACAGCTAATCCACTTTGATCATAGTCTGAAGGCCATGTATATTCTAAAGAAATCTTGAATAAACTTGTCTTTCTTTTTCAATTTTCCTTGCAAAAAAAATGTTTTTTCTTGTATAATATCATGTTTACACTAATTTGATTCGAATATTGTCGTATACAGATAAATCATATGGCCATGTTAAAGGAATGGATGAGAGTTCTAGAATTAGTAGCCCAGCTGGGGCTTTTCCCTTGGTACCAAAACTAAGAGAGTCTAGGCCATTATTGACATAACTTTTTCCCTATTAACTGAGGTATGGCTTTAATCCTGCACAGTTCTAAGAGGTTCACCCTTCCAGGCTTTACCTTCTCCCGTTGAGGAGGTTATTGCTTATCGCCTGAGGTGCCCAGCCATTTTTTACAGACCAGAGTGCTCTTCCTCTAGCTTGCTGACTCTTTAATTCCACTGCATAAACCTTGTGTTACATAATCGCACTGTAATGATTTAGATGTAGAACAGTTGAGGTAGCAGGTTCAGTTGAGAGGGAATGGCCAAGGGATGAAATGATAAGAATAGACATGGGAGAAAGAGGGATAAATAAAGATATTAAGATATACAAATAAGATTTTTTGTATAGCTTAAAGATTTTCTTTGTCGTTTTATTTTATTTATTTATTTATTTTTTTTTCAAATTATGAATACATCTTTATAGATTTTATGTGAATATATAAAATCATTATAGTCTTTTAATTAATAAATTCCAATGTCAATAAATTAATAAAAATTTTTTTTTACATTTCTGTATTTTTCAGATGAGGATTAATAATTCGTATTATCTGAGTTATTTGAACCTCTGTTCTCATCTTGGGTGTTATTCTTACTACATTTTGGTCAATGTAATTTCCGGTATTTTCCAGGTGTATCTTGTCAGACACAAGGATCTTTCTATTGAACTCTGGGATCTGTACAGAATTTTGAATGGGACCCTTTATTTAATCCATGGGGGTAGCATGCTCTTTTTGCGTCATGACTAGATAGAATTCTTAATTTGCAATTGTATTCTTAGTATCACTTGCACTGATGATTGAACTTTTAGCATTCACAGAATGCTAATTAGAACTGAATTTTACTTAGTACTTTATCTGTTAAGCCACAAGTCCTTGCGGGCGGAAAGATTCCAGAGTTAATACAGGTACAGCTGAAGATGGTTGGAAATTACGCCAATTGAAACATTGTGAAACACTCAAGATGAGAACAGTATTCTGAATAATCTAAATACCCCCCTCCCCCAATACAAATTTTAATTTATATTTTTCATTAATTTTTCATAAAATTTAGCAGGAGAAAAATTGAATATTTGTGTATGTTATTAATATGTTTTATTGTTTGTTTACTTATTCTTTTTAATTGAATGTTTTCTGTACAATTTATTTGGATGAAGGTGTGTCTGCTTTTTTTAAAAAATTTTTTTAACTTTTTTTTTCATTTAGTGAAAATTTGTTTTTATTTGCTATCTTTTTTGTTGCTTTTTTAAATTTATTTTTCTCTTGTAATTAGTGATAATTAATTTTCATTTTACTGCTGTTTTTTTTTTTTATTGTTTGTGTTGTCAACAGTTTAGGCCTTTGAATATTTGCTTTAACAAGCATGAGTTTTCTGATTGTGAAACGCCATCACCACATTTGAAATTTAATTTTTTTTTTTTTCAGTTTTACAAATTTCCCATAAACTTTTTTTCTGATTTATGAAGTATAGCTATCATTTTTTTGTGGGATCTTACATATCTATGAATTGTTGTGCATCCTGTTTTAAGACTCAATTTAAAATTAATTTCTTTATAAATTTTGTTAAACATTGTCTCTGCATATTTTTACGACAATAAGCAACAGTGAATGTTGTTGTTTTCTTTTAGAATTCAATTCCAGATCATAGAGCAAATAGAAAAATCCACATTAAACAAAAGCTTATACTATTTTGACTAAAATTCAAATTTTTCTTTTTGAATTTATTGGCATGAAAAAATCGTAAAGTATAATGAGCCACGTAACAAGATATTTTTTTTTATCTATATACGATCTATATATTTTTCCAAAGCCAATTTAGAATTAATTTTTTTATTTGTGAGACCTGTGGAAATTCCACAGTGTTTTGTATATTAATTTGTATGATTCGCTCTTAATAATATTCCTTTTCGAAATAATGTTTATCAGTAAATAGTATTAAGACAAAAATGACCATTTCTTAATCTGTTAAATAATTTCACTTAAATATATTTTAAATAAAACGAATGTGTTTTTTATTTATTTAAATTTGCAACAATTTTAATTCTTTTTAAGACAATATTCTTTGTCTTATTATAAAATAATTGTGAGCTAAATTATTCTCTAAATAAATAAAACAAATGTCACTTTTTAAAATTTATTTAACATTGTAAATAAATAAAACAAATTAAAATTGCAAATAAATAAAACAAATGTCACTTTTTAAAATTTATTTAAAATTGTACTGTTTTAGTCAATGTGATGTCATTGATTTTGGAACAATTCATTTTAAAATAAGTAATGTCAGATTTTTTTGTTTTTTATCTGAACAACATAAGATAACCAATCAACTATGTTGAATGGATGATCTCATTTTTTTTTTTGTGTGTGTGAAAGGTGATAACGTACATACAAACATGAAATGCCTTAGCATATTATATTATACAGATGAATTAAAGTTTAGTATTTTTTTTTTCTCCTACCCCCCCCCCCCAATGAAACAAATGTATCATAAATTTTTAAGTTTAGCTGAATTTTCAGTATCAAAGTAATTCGTTAATTTTTAAAATCTTAATATAAGTAATTTTTAGATAAATTTGAAATTTTTTTTCTTACGTATATTACTTTTGTTGACCCCAAGCAAGGCATATTGCTGCTTGGATAAAAGGGGCTACTATTTAGTACCATGTCCACAGGGGACTATGTAAGGTGATGACCAATATATCTGTTCATATTACATTTAAACTTTTGCATGTTAGTACAGTCAGAGAAGCGGGAAACAGGAAGGAAATTCCAAAGCCTAGTAGTCCAAGGGAAGACACTATTAGTATAGAAGGATGTCTGTCATCTAGGGACTTCTGCAGTGAAGAGGTGGGATTTTGCTGCTAGAGAGGTTTGTCGGAGATATGCATGTTGAGGGGGTACAAGTGCAATGATGGTGACGTTACCACTGTACCAACGTGACATGCACATGAACTGATTAAAAATTAAAAATAAACTAAGATGAATGTACAAAATGTATAACAATTTTTTTTATTTTGACCCTTTTTGACCCCTTAAAAACTATTTTAACCGGCTAAAGACCTATAAAAGAACGGTCCGTAAAAAATCCAATCATTTGATGTCTCTAGTGCTGCTCTGCGACTTTTTGTTTCAGAGGAGATAGAGTTTGAAAATATGGAGACAAACAGACATATATGTGTTTATTAGGTGACTTTATTTTAAATGTTTTTAATCATGAATTTAAGTCTTCCCTTCATTTTTGCGTTATATATACATACTAGCGGGGGGGGGGCTTTGCCTGGGCGTAAAATATGCTTAAATATGATATAATAATTTGTCCAGATTTTGTATATATTATTATAGTCATGATTACAAAAGTAAAAACAAAACAAAACATATTTGGGTGCCATCAGCTAGAATCGAAACCAAGACTGTATCATTCAAAGCTGGTGACGTTACCACTTTACCAACATGACACGCATATGAACTGATTAAAAATTAAAAATAAACTAGGATGAATGTACAAAATGCATAACGATTTTTTCAATTTTGACCCTTTTTGACCCCTTAAAAACTATTTTAACCGGCTAAAGACCCATAAAAGAACGGCCCGTAAAAAATCCAATCATTTGAGGTCCCTAGTGCCGCTCTGTGACTTTTTGTTTTGGAGCAGATAAAGTTTACAAATATGGAGACAGACATATAACTGTTTATATATTAGATGAGAGAGAGAGAGAGAGAGAGGGAGAGAGAGAGAGAGAGAGAGAGAGACTAGCAGGGCTACCTGGCATTGCCTGGGGCAAAAGTGTAATATATTTCTATTAAAACTACTATTTCTCTACCTCTCTATTTTTCTCTCTTTCCTCCGTTTTCCCCTCCCTATCTCTAAACCCCTCTTTTTCCTCCACTTAGCAATTTTTGTCTAAATGGATATACACACACACACATACATACATACAAGTATCTCTTCTTTTATATAATAGATTCCTCATTGAATTAGCTGTCATTTTCTTTCCAAATACTACATAATAACACTGCAAGACTGCTGCACCCCTGATGAAACTCGGCCCAGTTAAACCTCAGAGAATTAATAATTTTTTCGAAATTTTAGTTATTGTTCATTCTGGACAATGCCAATAAACAATATATCAACTTTGTGGGTCTTTATTTTTGTATTTCTTTTTTTTTTACTTTTAGCTGAATATACAAACATACAAACACAAACAACTGCCCATTATATAATAGATGATGCATAACAAATTCATAGATTTGTAGCTAATTGATCCCTTTTTCTCAATATAAATATATATATATATATATTATAACGTTTATTATTATTTCTTTTGTTAATGGATCTCGTCTAATGATTTCAGATTCTGTTAAAAGTAAAGAAAGTTTGAATGTACCGGGAAAAGAGTCACCTGTGCATCGAGCCCGTACTGATGCAAGACACCGTAGCAAATCTCCATCAACCCAAAACAAAAAAGGCTCTTCAAATCGATCGAGGACAGCATCTCCAGCTCATCGTTCAAGAACTAATTCTCCTCCACACAAACTTAAAATCAACTCCGACCTTGCCAAGAGTATAGATTCCCTGAATGGGCCAAGGTATGGATCATGTTTATATATATATACTGACTAGATGGTTTTCTAACGAATGATAAAAAATATATATTTTTTTTGTATAGTTTTAAAGGTTAAAAACTTCAAAGACTATATATATATATATATATATATATATATATATATATATATAGATGATGAGGATTGCAATGTCTTGTCAGACGAGTGCCACTCCCTCAGACACTTAGTCCATGAGCCCTAACATGACTTTTTTTTTTTTTTTTTTTAGTGGTATTGGCGAATTCACACACTCAAGCAGACATGACACTGAAGACGGTCATTGCTATACATACATATATATATATATATATATACACGCATCCATAAACATACACGTGTATATACATATATACAAACACAATACATATACACACACATATACAAATACAAACACACATATACATACACATACAAATACGTACACATATATGCACATACATTTAACTACATATGCATACATATCTATGCATTTATACACAAACATACACATATGCATATATACACATACATATACATACATACACACACAAACATATATATACATGCAAACACATACAAACATATATATATACATACACATGTACATATATAAACATACGTACACATATATGTACATACACACACAGATACATATAATGATGGCAGATCAATTATTACATGCTTCCCGCATTTCAAGCCTACACGCGTCACAACTTTTCCATTGCTGTAAGGACTATTTTTTATAGACAAATGCCTGAGGGAGTATCTATACAAAGGTGATGTTACAGAGATTTAGCTTTGCACGACAGCTAAATCTCTCTCTCGGTTCAAAATGTTGAGATCCAGCAACAAACAAGAGCAAGATAGCCAGCAACAAGTTAAACTGCAGACCAGCTTAATGCGGGTACTGGTCTCCCGCTTTATGGTTTTTTAAATCAGAGATTTGCTTCTCCTAGAGCGGTTGCCTTCATCACGGCTTACAGGAGCCCTTTCCACCCCACATACACATGGAAGTATACACAGAATGCGCGCAAACATACATACACATGTATACACACACACATAGAGGCACACATATAAGCATGTACTTACATATGAATACACACACGTACACATGCATGTAAAATACACATGAAGGAACGTTCCAAAAGTCATATATCTTCAATGATCAGGATGAACGTGATGGGTACAATTCAATGAGTTTGATAAAAAAAAAAAAATCCAAAACAAATTAAATATACAAAGAATCAGACGAAAAATCCAAATGAACAGAATAGCGTTTCAAACGGCTGGAGTTTTTAAAAAAAAATTTTTTTACCCTTTTTCCTCCCTCCCTTCCTCTTCATACATACATACATACAGTCCCAAAAGAAGTTGACGGATTTTAAACTTCATTAAATTCCTCAATATTTAAGTTATGCTTACCAATTTTCATACATAGGTAGATGAGCCTCTCCCTGATTTCTTTGAGATATAGTAAGATATCATAGTCTACTTATTCTAATTTTATTTACACAACTTAATCTAGGGTATGTTTTTAGTTATGAAAAATGATGTTACTCAAATGTCCACCATTTCCATTTTCACACTCTTGTGCTCTCTGCAGGGCATCGTCCAGCACATCACTTAATGTTTCAGGGCTTATGTCCCTAATTTCCTCCTCTATATTGTTTTGAATGACATTTATTGTGGCTGGTTTGTTTGCATATACCTGCTCTTTGAGGTAACTCCAAAGGAAGAAATCTGCACATGTGGCAAGCGGGGTGACCAATTTATCTCACAGCCACGAGAAATTATTCAGTTGCCGAATATGTCCTAGAGCAGATTTAATGTTTCTCGTGCCGTATGCGCCGTTGCACCGTCCTGCTGGAACCACATTGATCGAGAGACCCCAATTTGACTTAATCTCCTTCTTACTGATGTGGATGGATCCTCGGCCACACTCTCTGCTAATCTCTTACGATTCTCATCACTTCTTGCCGTACAGGGTCTACCAGATTTAGGGAAGTCACATACAGACCCTTGCTCATGAAATCGAGCCACCATAGCTTTTATTGCATTGGGACTAGGGGAATTTCTTGTGTTGAAGTTTTGTCGAAATTCTCTTTGAGTTTCTGATATTGACTCATTCAACCGAAAATACAACTCTATGATAAATATCCACTCCTTGGAAGGGTTCCTCTAGATGATCTGGAAAAATAAAAGAAAAATATAAAAAATTAAGAAAGTTATTTATTTTTTTTATTTTTTATTTATTCATTTTTTTTTTTTTTAAACCATCAGCTTCTTTTGGGACACCCTGTGTGTGTGTATATATATATATATATATATATATATATATATATATAGATATATAGATATATATATATATATATGCCTTTCCTTTCAAAATATTGTTGAAATAAGAGAAGAGCCTATCAGGTATGTAATGTGATGCATAATAGTGAAACTTGGCCAATGAGGGTTGAGGATATGCATTGCATGGTAAGAAAAGAAAAATGAGAATCATATGATAGTTGTGTTATGTGAAACTTAAGGCAGGTTTAGATTTGATGACCTTAGAAGACATTATGGGGAGATGTGTGCAGAACAGGAGATTTTGTTTGAACGACAAAGTATTTTTGCTCCAGTAATTGTTAAAAATTCTTCCCTCTCCATCAATTTTTCGTTTTTAGTTGCAGAAATCTTTACATAGATAAAATATGAAGAAATATTACTAGTCTATGATAATAGTATAACTGATAAATTTTTAAAATCTATCACTACTATTTAAAAGGAACTGTGAATGTGAGTTCATTCCCTATTGACTCCTAAACAGTTAGGCTGGGTTTTTTTTTTTTAATTTCACACAAACATACTTTGTGCCCAGCAATGTTCTTAAATAGGTTTTGTTTGGGAATGTCTTTGATAAATATCAATAATTGAAAAAAATCCAATGAAAGAAGGAACAGTCGATTTTGACTAAAGTTAACGCTTTATACAGCCTTATACATCACTGGTGCATTTGAGAAGTTTTATTACCACACAAGCAGAAAGGCCCGGCATATAAAATCATCAGTTAGGTACTTTGATGTGACAGGGGCTTGTTTGAAATGAATTTCTCTGTTTGGAACACATTGAACCATGATACTTGATATTTGCATTTTAAACTTTAATCCAAGCCATTATATAAAAATAATTTTATAAAATCAACAGTAGGTTCTTTACAGTGCAATCTAGACTACAATGTATCATGAACTAAGTTACTGTGGGGAGGCATGTGAAGCTTCCCTCGGTGCAATGTACTGAGTCCCCAACTAGAGCAGGCAATTAATCGATTTGATTGAAAAATGGGTGATTTCACGATTTCGATGACAACAAAATATGGGAGTGTGAAACCTTTGTTGATCCTGATTTAATCCTGAGCAACGTCAGGTTACTCTGCTAGTAATGAATTAAAAGTTGACCAATAATGTGCCTTGCTATTATTGAATAGAGTTTTAAAAATGTTTTTCATATACAAACACTTTAACAGTATATAAACTAGCATATTAATATCTATATTACTCTTCACCTGCTGGAAGGATCTGTTTTACTATTTTTTGGTGAAATGTATCTGTTTGTTTGATATACCGGTGTTTATGCCCATTCCTCTGTTTGTCATCAGTCTGTTTGTTTCGTCTGTTTGCTGCGTTGTGCTGTTTTGTTTCGTGGGTTTAAAACATTCGGATGGAAAAAAACCTACTGAATAATTGAAAATCCAACTAAAACCTCAAGAGTGTGTCTAAGAAAGAAAATTTTTATCTTTTAATTTTTTTCAAATTAATAAAAGAAATATAATCTAAATTAAATAAACAATAGGGAATAAAGTAAAAAAAACAATCAGCTATGCTAATTACTTAAAAAAAATAATTTAGAAAAATTCCTTATGGGCTTGGAATAAACAGTTTAATCAATAATCTTGATAATATCTGGCTTAATAGCATAAATTAACCTGTGAAACGACCCAGGCTAGTAAGGGTATAAATGAATAAAATTATATTATAAAATTGTGTACTTTACAGTCTATGTTAATATATAAAAGTGAAAATGTGTGTCTACATTTCCCTACAAAATAACTGTCAATTTTCAGTCTAGAGACTCGAGATTTTACATAAGGTGTATTGAGATTTGGGTAAAATCTTTTTAGTCAGAAATTTGGCTATCAAGGGGTCAAAGCTCAACGATTTGACCCTTGAAAACTCTACCAAACTCCTCTGCCAATTTTTGGGTCTAAACACTTGAAATTTTAGATGTAGGTAACTTGGACATGGATAAAACTTTTTATTTTGATTTGAGATCAAACTAATAAATGTTAAGGGGTCAAAAATTGGGGTCCAAGTTATAAAAGATTTACCTCTGCAATCTCTACGAAATCACTCACACAATTTTTGGTCTAAACATTTAAAATCTTTTATAAAGTGTATTCACATGTAGGGCAAGTTATGAACAGTATATAGAGCCTGAGCAAAGCCGGGTTGAACTGCTAGTATTAAATAAAATCTGATTTGAGCAAGTAAATATTTATTGATAAATCTTTACTATCAATTCAATGTAATAAAAATAATTAAACATAAATCTTTGTATTATATTCAGTCGAAACAAATTTTTATTTACTTTAATAGTAAAAGTTAACCAATCAAAAATCAACAGTTTGGTGATGTCAGAAAAATTACAAAATTTTTACATTTATAACATCCTCACGATTTTCTTGGCTATATATATATAGATGGCAAAAGTCAAGCATGGTATGAATGCAAAATTCGAGTGACGTTATTGTATAAATAATGGATCAATAAAAACTAAACAAATGGATGTTTTACTAACCAACAGGCGTGTTTTTCCAAATAAACAAATTTGAAAATAAGGTTTGAAGTTAAAGTTCAAGGTAACTAATTATAAAACAACTACAAACATTAGTATTATGGCCCCCAATACATACGATTAAATTTATGTTTAAGAAATATTGGTATTGTTGGAGCTTCTACACTATTGGGACGAGATTTTGTAGTCAATAAATGGAGTTTTCAGATAAAAAACAATGGCTTCAACTTATTTTTTTTTCTTGTCAGTTCTGATAAGTTACAATGGTAGCTTCCAAATTATGCAGTCGGAATTGCCTGAATATTATTGAATTATTAAAAACAACTTTAATCGTGATAGCAGATGAAAAATTGCCGCCATCTTGTTAAATCGAAACGGAAAATTACCTCCCTTTTGAACTCTCCTGTGTCTTAGGATCGTTTTCATCAAATTCTAGTTTTTATTTTCTTTAATAATTTTCTATCTTATCGATTTTCGTAGTTTTTGGATATAATCATCTTCAAAATACAAGGAATATGTAGATACCACTGCTTTCATGTAAAATTCAGTATTACGATTTCCGAAATTTTGTCCCAATAGTGTAGAAGCGCCGTATTGTGTTATGATTCAATTTTTATACTGTAACCAAATATTGACATTTAAATAAAGAACTTAACTGAAATAGTAATGATGCATAGTTTTTACATAAACCTGCTTGAAAATAACTTTTGTCCACCTTGTTTTAAAATGAAAAGACACAACGTTTGCCAACTTATGTGATATTTTGTGTAGTGAATTCAAAAATGATGAAATTAGTTTTTATGATCTTAAAAAAAAAAATGGAAATTAAAGTGCGTAATTATAAAAAACAAAACACTATCTGAGGGTCACATTAACTGGTCTGGCAGGCCAGGTTGTGGACCGTGGACCGCCTGTTGCACACCCCTGAACTAATACAACCATGTGCATGTCATGTAGTCATTATCCAGGCATGTTTGGTAAAAGATATAAAACTTTATCTTCTTTTTTTTTTTTTTTTTTTTTTTTTTTTTGTATTCTCAGAAAATAGTTCAACAAGTTGAAGACAATAATATGACCATGCATGCATGTGTGTGTGTTTACTGCACAGGCCACGGTTGTCGTACTTGTTATGCCAGTTTAAAATTTTTATTTGATTCAGTCAATGCTGCAATAAAGCAATCCTTCTGCCAAACAAAATCAACAATTCCTATTTTAAGCAACACAAGTTTTTTTTTTCTTTGGAGATTAGAATGTTATTCTTTTTAGATTGAATAGCAGACTTGCGAAATGAGATTTTTGCCTTACTAAACTAGTCCTATCAATACAATTTAGCCAAGAGCCTCAAGGATCCATCTTGTTCCGATAGGCACTTTGGCCCAAACGGACTATGGACCTTCAGAAAAACGAATTGTGTCCTCGGACTCCAGCTGATTGTCTAACCCCATGGAGGACCTGATTCTAATTACTTCCCCTTCCCATCTCCTTGAATCTTTTCACTCCTGACTAGATTCTGACCTTTATCAATGGTCACCATTCACCCATCCAGAGGTTTACTACTTGAGATATCCACTGGAGATAACAGCTGGACAACGTCCATACAAAGGATTTATCTGCAAATCATTTTAGACATTACTTTTCTCAAATGGGTCAGTTTCAGCATTATTCCCCACTTAATAAGGTTCTTATTTGTCTCCCAGTTAAGGAGGAATCGGACCTAGTAATTCACTTCTGGTCATTTTTTCGCACTTTTCTCAATAACCACACCTTGGATTTTTTTAAAAATTTGCACAAACATAAGTTATGGTGAAAGTAAATTTTTACCAGAACAGATTTTCTGGGACAACTCTGGTTGCCTCCCTAGGGTATCATTATAAGAGTAAAATTGCCCCCAAATTGTTTGTTTGTTCACACTTTTCTCAATAATCATGCTTTGAATTTTAAAATTTTGCACAAACATTAGTCATGGTGAAACTAAATTTTTATTCGTATACTCGGCTTGTTTTATTTCAACCCAAGATAATTTCAATTCTCTGTTCTCCTCCCTCCTTTTCTTTTGGCCAAATATCTCTCACTTACAACATCTACCATTCACATGCACCACTAAAACATGCAGCTTAGCACATGTTTACAATAAAAAAAATATCAAGAAAATTGTGTAGTTTTTAATCAAGCCTGCTTGGATATGTGTTTGTGTGCATATGTTTATATAATTGGCAAATATTTTTATGTCACTTAAATTTCATATAAGAAACATTTTTTTATCTGTTTTTTCTACTTATTTTGATATTCTTTATTTTGTTTGGATTTTCAAGTGATTCTGACACTCAAAAGTGGGATGACATAGACATCATTCAAAAACAACTCGGTTTTGTGAACACTGTTGATGGGATAGACGGTGGCCTAAAGCCGCTTACCGCACGTGAATGTTTTGTGCGCCATTTCATGACAGAAAGAGAATCTGAATACACTTACACAGAGACAGTCAAGTAAGTAAACTTTATTTTCCTCCATTTTCTGAAGAGTTACATTTATTGTTATTTTTGTGAAATTGACTGATAAAAAAAAATTTTAATTCTGAGACCAGATTAAAAATTGACCCACAAAACTGCATCCAAATGAAAGGACAATAGTGTGTTATTTACAATTAACAACATTTATTAATTTGAGATGAGATTTCTTGACACAATCCATAGAATTTGTTTTATATATTGAATAGTAATACACACGAACGAAAAAAGCGCTTTGGATAATCACAGATTTCAAGGTAGTTCTACTAAAATAGCCATATTTTTCAAACCAAAGCACTTCAGGACTTCAAAATACTACTATTTTGTTCGGAAATGAATATACTTTCAAATGAATTAATAAATATGAATGTACATTATATATTTTAAGAGTTTTAAGCAAATAAAGTGATAAAAATGTGAACGTCATAAAATGGCGTTTTCGGTAAGGTTTTGTAATGACCCTCCCTGTTTTCTAAAGGCCCGTACCGTGATTGTATGAAGAATTTCGTCATGAAATTTAGGAAACAATCAGAAGAGGTGTTAATCTTGTCAAGTGTCCGAAATATTTTTGACCATTTCTTTTTTTGTCGTGTTAAAAATAAAACTTTAATATGATGAGTATCGAACATTTTGAAAAAAATTTCATCGGACACCCACTAGTAAGTAAATCATTCTTTTTACTATCTTTATCAATTAAAAGTATTATTCTATGTTGAGTAGAACCGCGGTAATTGATAATAATTTAAAAGGACCTACCCGAAAAAAATTGTTTCTATTCCTCGAGTTTGGTCAAATTAATTTAGTATTAGTAGCAGCAGCTGTAGTAGTAGTCATAGCACTATATAAACACGTGTTCTTTAATTTGTATTCACAAACAAATTAAGAAAAACATGAAAATATGAATATAAATGTTCTGATATGTTTAATTAGAGCTATTTTGTTATCAGAATAACATTAGTTTAGAACTATTCAGTTTTCAGAATGTATAATAACAACAATCTCAACCAATTCAACATTATGAATCCATTATAATTTCTCACATTTCTGGTCAAATTTAAAAACATGGTTAAAAAACAAAATAAACTTTTGTAGATATATAGCTTGCATGCACTTTTATTCATTGCATTAGTTTTGAATAGCGAATCAAAACAATGTTTTACTACGAACAGCCACAAATGTTTTTTTCCAAATCAAAAGATGTATGAAAATCCTGTTTGTATTACTATACACATAGATTTGAAAAAGTTGTCAAAAAGCAAATACATAACAAATAAATGTTATCAAAGGTAAGATAAGTTACTTTTCTACCTAACTGGATATGTTTTTAGTGTTTTTATTTAACATAACTTGTTTATTCAGCTCGAAAAACATACAGTGCTTACCGATGTATTGGAAAGTTAAAATGCCTAAAAAAAAAAATTGTAGAATCACATTTTGGAGAGGTGGTCAGAAGGGGTTGGGTGGCGTTAAACAGAAGGTGTTAATCTACAATAATACCAAAGACATATTGCAATATATTCATTTTTAAATGGTCCTATGTTTAGATTTAAGTTTTTTGTACATAAAGCACATTACAATTCAACTTTGAGTTCTCCAACTTCTTTTCTGTTTATGGATACATGGCATTTTTAAGGAATTGCAGCACATTTACTGCAGATTATTTGGAAACCATGAAATTTTGGAGATTTTCAGTCGCATATTCTGATTCCTTGTACAAAAATACACTTATATGGTAAATTTCATTTCTTAGTCTTGTGTTTTAACAAAGATATGACAGTTTTACTGAAAAAGTAGTGTAAAAAATGTGACGAAACACATATGGTCTTAAATAGGGGAAAATATCCAAATGTGTGAGGCACAAAAATAGTCATAACTTCCTTGATTTTAATCAGATTTAAAAAATTTAAAAAGATTCTTTCTTAGCTTATCAAGCTCTTTCCATGTATACCAATATTGAAATATTTTAAACTATTTCAATTTTTTCATGTGTATTGCTATATTAAAAAATATGTCTCTCAAAAGGGATATATTTGTTTCTAAGTGGTCTTGACTACAGTAATCAGGTAAGTGGCCTTAATGAGCGTATGTTCGTGAATGTAGTTGATAATATCATTAAGCATTCGGCTTTCAGCTTATCTTTCAACATCTCCCCCAGACTGCTACATCTGTCCATACTTATGACTTATGTTAGACAATCATATTCTTGTGAGGAGAAAGATGTTCAAATTAGTTATTGTAATTAAAAAGAAAGAGAATAGATATTCTTATGATGCATCAATTTAATCTTTGTGTTTAGATCTAAAAATATTATTTCAAACTTGTCCATGACAGACCGATGCACTGATCAACAAACAAACAAAGCCTTTTATAGAGATGCTGGAATGAGGGTTGAAATGGAGAAGTTGTTCATAGAAAATATTAACAATCTTACTAAAAATAAATGTTTATTAATTTTAGGGTATTTTGTGGTACATGGAATGTCAATGGTCAGTCTCCAAGTGTCTCTATCCACACGTGGTTGGCGGCTGATCCTGAGCCACCTGATATTTATGCAATTGGGTAAGTATTTTGAATAATAGTACTTCTTATGACTATCTTTTTTTTATGATTTAATTCAGGAGTAACCAATCCTATTGTGTATCACATGTATCAATTTCTTTCATTTTTAATTTAGATGTTCTACTCAAATTTCTACCCCATTTTAGTTTCCTAGAGTATAATATCAACATATTTGGTTGTTATACATTCATTTAATATATATACATATAATGTCTCCGTTCAGTCTCGAAAGACAAAGGATACTCCCCTGTAGGGGCAGCTGCACGTGTAATTGTGAGGCAAGTGTTGTGCAATGCTCAGCCACACCTCTCCTGAATCGGCACTGTTTGAATCCAGGACAACTAAAAACAATGCTGGGATAAGCAGAGAGTACATCAATTAGTTTTAATCTTCTCATAATTCATTTTGATAATCTATTCATCTTATTAACCTTCTAATAAAA
This sequence comes from Euprymna scolopes, assembly GCF_053919585.1. Taxonomy (NCBI): domain Eukaryota; kingdom Metazoa; phylum Mollusca; class Cephalopoda; order Sepiida; family Sepiolidae; genus Euprymna; species Euprymna scolopes. The sequence continues at coordinate 102,656,759 of NC_136494.1, read as the reverse complement.
ATGAATCGGTACATGTACAGTTTAATCAAGACTTTAAAAAATGAAAATATCAAAAAAACAAAAAAAAAATTTTTTAATTCTATGTATCCGTTATGGAATGTGAAGTTCTAAAAAAAAAAATTTCACTTAATTTCATCAAGTAGTTTTTGTTTTACAGTGAAAAAAAAAAAATTGTTATGATACCAAGCAAAAGGTTCGATTTTTATTAAAGATGGGGAGGGAGTGTCGGCGCTTTAACTGGAGTTATCTCCTGTTACGTTTCTAAACTCCAAACAAAAATTAAGAAAAAATACTGCCTTCAACGCGCTCTCATAAAAACGTTTTTCCGCTGTAAAAAACAACTACTCGATCAAATTAAGTGAAATTTTTTTTCGGAGATCTTCAGTTCAAAACGGATATGTACAATATAACCTTTTTTCAGTGTTTTCATTTTTTAATGTCTTGATTAAACTGTACAAGTGCCAATGAATCAATTAAAGACATCAGTTCTGGTAACCCTGATAATCTACAAATTTCCTTGAAAAATCGTCATAAAAACACACAGTTGCTTTGAAAGACATAATTATCAAACTCTGAAATGAAGACAATCTTGGGGGGGGGTCTGTTTTTGATTCAAAATGATTTGCTCCTTCATTGACAATTATTGCTTTCTCTTCAGATAAAAGCTGCTTTTTTTTGGCGGGGGGGGTAACAAAATTAAAATTTCTACAAAGATGCTTCCAGAAACTTCTATGATTACTATTTTTGTAATGTATTTCATTTAATGAAAAAATAAGAAAACATTGTAAAATTCATAAATATATAAATTTTTCTGCTCAGATTTCAAGAACTGGATTTGAGTAAAGAAGCTTTCATTTTTACTGATTCCGTCAAAGAAGCTGAATGGTTGAATATGGTAACTTCCTGCCTTCATCCCGATGCTAAATACAAAAAGGTAATTCTTTTCTGTTTATCCTTCAGTCTTAAGATAATATCATTTTCATAAAAATTTTAGGTCTCGTTCAGAATTTCTCCTACATTTAAAAACAAAACTAAAAAAAAACTTATATGATGTATATACTCATATGGAAACAAAAATATCATATTTCAAAAATTATATAAATTGATCAAGTAGTTCTATTTTTATAAAGAAAATCACTTAATAAATTAATGGGAATTTGTAGGCATTACAATGTAAATTTCACAAATTTTAAGTAGTTAGTTATTTGCCTTTGTTTTATTTATTTTTTTTTTTTTAGACTGTTTTCAAAATGGTGCACAAGACAACCATTTTCGATTACTAATGTAATTTGATTTTCTTATTTAAAAAATAAAACTACTTGATCAATTTATATGATTTTTGGAATATGATATTTTTGTTTTGTCACGGGCACATCATACAAATTTTTCTTTATTTTTGTTTTTGATATAGGGGACATTCTGGACAAGAACAAAAATTTTATTAAGAATTTTCAATTAACTAAGTTACGTCAGACAGCAGCTAAACCTGAGCAGTGGCTCAGCTTAATCCAGCTGTTGACATCATGTTCCGGCCAAAGCCGAGCAAACACTGAAATACATCTGGTTCACAATATGTAGTTAAATGAGTTTTCAATTTAGTTAATTGTACTTTTATAGAATTACTTGATATTTTTTTTTTTTTAATGATAACACTTGCATAAAAGTGACGGCTTCTAATTTTGATGCATTTGGATAACATAAAATTAGTTTATTTTGATATGAAGTTTTACTTAATAGATTAAATTTATGGATTTAAGGATTCTTTTGGTCTGTAATTTATAAATAGAATAAATATTTTGAGATTTCTTTAAAGTATTTTTTTGCCGATTTTGTTAAAATTATTCGATTTTATCTTCAAAGTCCTGTCATTTAAAAATGTCATTTAAAAAAAAATACTTTTGTTTTTAATATATATAGATTCATATATATTAAAAACAAAATTTTTTTTTTTTTAAATGACATTGGTGGTTATCTAGAATTCCAACAATAAATAACTCCCAATATAAACTATTTTAAGAATATCATTGAATAGATAGATAAATAGATAGATAATAACTAATTATCTTTTAACAATGTTAATTATTCAACACATCTGATTCTCTTGAAATATCATACAATACAGAATTCTATCTGACCATGCAAGTATGAAATATAAGAAAAAGATATGTATTAATAAAAGATGTGTGCATAGCTTATTCCGCTGTTATATATCTTAATTTCTCCCAGTTCTTGTCTATCTGTTATGTCTCTGCATTGTATTACCTTCTATAAATTTTCTCAATATAATTTTTTTCCATTTTAACAAAAAGTTTGTAACTTTTGTAATGCATTTTTATTGTTTTTACATTTAAAAAATATCGCTTCTGTTGTCGTATTGTCTGTCTCTCTGTAACGATTTGTCTGTTTATCGCTCACGTATGTATAAGCATATTTGTTGCACTTCTACGAAGATGCATGCTGCTAAATAAATATATACACTCTAGCTTGTTTCAGCCGTTTAAAAATCAAACACAAAGACGGTTTTATAACAAAACAGTTTTTTATTTAATAATTATTTTACCCACAGTAGTCATTGGACGTATCAAGCAAAGGTGGAGGTGAGGTTAGGGTTGACGAGCTAATGACGTAACGATCGTGCGTCTCTCTCTCTCTCTCTCTCTCTCTCTCTCTCTCTCTCTCTCTCTCTCTCTCTCTCTCATTGTCCATCTTTTCTTTTATTGACAAATCCTTTCTTTGTTTCATCAGAGGTCAATATATGTGTCAAAGTTCAACATGGTATTTTCTTTGTTCTCTGTCTACCTGAAATTTGTGTGTGGGCACAATCTCTAAGTTCCTGTGGCTTTCATTTACATCTTTTTTCTTTCTTTTCAGATAAAATTAGTCCGTTTAGTTGGAATAATGCTAATTGTATATGTACGGCAGGAATTGGCCTCTTATGTCTATTGTGTTGATTCCGATTTAGTGGCCACTGGCATCATGGGATTTTTGGTGAGTATCCTTGATTGTGCTGCTGTCAAAAATTGCAGAAACAGAAAATTTCTTAACCAAATAAAAAAAAATTAACATTAGCTGAATTTTTGTTTATCTCTAACAAAATTCTCCTTATACTAACTTGTTAAAAATTCTCTCCGCTTCTGGATCCAGATATTCCCATGCATATCACATTTGAATGCTATTCTCAGTGACAGCAAAATCTAATCTTGGTCATCTGATGAGGTGGCTCAAGGTCTCCATATTGAAATACTACAAACCCTTTTTCGTATCTGGAAAACTGCATTTAATTTAAAAAAAACATGCTTCAGCTAATGTAAATGCCAAGGTTGCAGAATTATAAGGCGATAGTTTGACGATTTAAAAAATTTTTTTACTCCGATTCTAAGATTCTTTTTTTTAAAGTCTTCCAATATTTAGATTGTTGATTCTTTGGAGATAAAGATCCAACTCTGATTTTTAATACTCTTTTTTATATTGCAACTTGGAATGTAAGGGACTACTGTGTGAGATCATAATTTACAAAGAACTGTGGGGAGTTAAGCAGCGAGAACTCTGTTCACATAACATTTAAACTTCTGCAGGTTAGTATAGTAAGAAATGCAGGAAACAAGGAGGGAATTTCAAGGTCTAGTAGTTTGAGGGAAGAAACTATTAGTGAAAGGTTTTCTGGCATCTGGGAACCGTAACAAGGAAGAAGTGGAATTTTCCTGTTTGTCAGCTTAGTTGGGAGTATGTAAAGGGGGCACAAGTGCTATGAGTTCATCAGAGCACATTCCATCAAAGTACTTGTAAAACAGGCACAGAGATATAATGTTGTGTCGATGGGATAGAGGTTGGAGCTTGGCCTATAATACGGGAAGTATTAGATTTGAGACCTTTTTTTTTTATCCTGTCTAATAGTGAGATATTTAGCAAACAATACTCCATGCATGGATGAATTATGAGTTTGTAAAGATATAGGATACTCTCTAGTGTGAGTAATTTTCTAGCATGGTAGAAGGAGCCCACCTTCTTTGCAGTGGTCTCGGCAATGTCCCTAATCTAATTGTTTCAATTCATTTTGCCTATGAATATTAAGCTGAGGTGTTAGAAGAATGGACTCTCAAGTATTCTTACAAATTTGATTTTAACTTCTTCCAAAATCTTGGATTCCGACTCTGCAACTCTGATTAAACTAAAGGCAGATTTCTGTTATAAAAATATTTCTGTGTTCTTTTTGTTGGTCTTTTTCACATTTTCTCTTTTTTGTTTTTCTTGTGATTAGTGATCGACGATGCGTTGCTTTTGTAGGGTAATAAGGGAGGTGTGGCTGTGAGAATGACCATCCATAACACTTCGGTGTGCTTCATCAGTTCCCATTTGGCGGCTCACCAAGATGAATTTGAACGGCGAAACCAGGTAAAAACTTTTGCTTTCTTTTTCAAAACAAATGATTCTTGGAAAAAAAGGAAAAAAAAAAAAGACGTTTATTTGGAAAATAAAAAACTGTTCATAATATATTTTTTAATGACTGATGAGTGGGGCTATGTCAAATTTTTTGAACCTCGAGTATATATCCGACACAGTTAATCAACCGAGAACCACATGACTCTATATAAAAGCATATAAGATAGTAAGGGATACACACTCGAGAGTCAAAACAACGAAAAGAGTATGCTGTTGTCCTAGCACTACTAATGAGTCACTACTTATCAAGACTAGAAGACACTCAAGGATAAGGGTTAATGGGATAAATAAATTGACAATTGAATGATGACAATTACTCTGAGAGCATCGAAAATCTACGTATAGCACCCATTTAAAACGATTATTTTCCTTACTATTTATCCATGCCTGAAACTCAATGAAAATTCCATGCATAAAGTTTCTTTCCTAGAACTACTCACCTGTGGGATACAATACCATGGGGCTGCATCCTAATAGACTATAACATGATCATTTTCAGATTCAACCTAAACAAGATTTTCTTAAATAATCAATTTCTGCCCAATTTCCACTATCACCGATCATCACAGTGTTGTCTTGCTATCTACATGGTATTTTTTAACCTTTATCCTCAAGTGGCCTTTGGGCCTTGATTAGTATTGACTCTTTTAGTGTAGTCTTTTTCATATAAATAAAGCGAAACTATTCGAACACAACTGCCTAGCCTTCGGGCCGGGTAGTATCTGTTCTGTAATTCGTCCTTGGTCAATGTAGGGGAAACCTTTCATTCTGAGACAATTACTATTTATTTGGATACTGCCAGAGTGACCCCTTTTTTTGAAGGAGCTGGTTTTGCCCCCACATTAAACTAATTTACTTTCGTGGGAGGTTTAAAAGCAAAACCATTTCTGCAAGTCATCTTTTGTATTTGATTGACTACGTTAAATTTGAATGCTTTAGACTTCCGGTCGCGTCATGGAGTAGCGGTAAGACGTTAGATTTTTCACTTTCTTTTCAACCTTCATGTCACGGGTTCGAGCCTGTCTGCCTACTACTACTTTTTTTTTTTTTTTTTTTTTTTTTTTTTTTTTTTTATGCTCTACACCCGGGCAACGATGAGCACGCAGGCTAGTTTTACATAAACTGTCTAGAAGATTCCTATTATAGCACAACCCTTATTCTGCATAACTGCCCTTTGCTGTAAACATTTTGAACTTACTGGAGACAATAGAAAAGAATTCCAGATGATGCAGTTTTAAACTGCTTTAAGATACAAATATAATATATATATATATACTAGCAGGTCACCTGGCTGTAAAATATGCATGAATATTATATTTTAATTTATGTAGAATTCTCATCTATTATAAGCAGAAATACTGTAGGTATCATACTCAAGCTGAGATCGAAATAAAAATCTAAAGGCAGTGAGTCAAGTATGATAACCATTAGGCTAGCTTGACAAGATTTTTGAAAAGTGTTTTCAAACCTACCATTCATGCATGCGCATTCGTGAAGCAAACAGATGAAAATCTTATGACTCCCCAATTTTTCAATTTTGACTCCTTAACAGCCTTTTTTCCAGATGAAACCCAATTAAAAACTTCTCCACACGTCTGAATACCCTATATACCAAATTTCAAGTCTGTAGATCAAAACTTTGTTCAGTATGTAGGTTGAGAAATGTCCTCACATACGCACACACACACATTCTCATAAATATATATATATATAGAGAGAGAGAGAGAGATAAAATCTAGGATTGTTTTTTTTTCTACTACAATTCTCCTTACTAGACAATCAACACTGCTATTTTCTTTTTTTATATACACAATTAACTATATTGCTTGACTCTAACATTCAATCATAACCGTAGATGCTATTTTTTTTGTTTTTTACTTTAGTTGGTTTTGTAACAGGTCGTCCACTTTTCCATGTTTTTTTTTTAAATTTTCATTTTACTTAGAATTCTTTCTCGTACCCAACCTAAAAAATACAATCCCTGACCAAAATAAATTAACATTTACAGTTAGCATTGTTTTTTCTTTTTGTTTGTTTTTTTTTTACACAGGAATCACCACTTCTCAAGACCCGGAGGCCACTCGAGCTTAAGGGTTAATGGGTATACATTAGTCAATGTGATTTGAGCATAATAAACATAAGTACTGGGAATTTTGTAAATTGGATTACTTAGGGGGGGGGGGCGGTTCATACAGAACTTGTTTACATTGGACTTGAAGACAATCAGATTGTAGTCAGCTGGAAAGCAGGTAATCAGAAGAGAGTTCCACAGGCGTGCACTTCTAAGAAAGAAGCTTTGTTCATGGAATCTACATTTACATTTAGGCACAGATAAAGAGTGGGGAAATTATTGATAGTGGTTTCAGCTAGACGAGTGTTTTTTGTGAAAGTTTAGTGAGGGGGACCATAGAATGAAGCTCAGCTGAGCATTTGCCATGAAAATAATGATTCTCCTTACCAGACACTCAACAATGCTATTTTCTTTGTTTTTTTTTTCTTTACACAACTATAATGCTTGACTCTAACATTAAATCATAACCATAAATTGACATTTTATCTACTTCAAATTCTTCTTGTGTGTGATTTTGAAGCCTTTAAACTATCTATTCCTTACTTTTTGCGAAGTGTGTGCATGTGTGAGTTTGTGCGTGTGTACATCAGTGTGTTTCTGGGTGTGTGTCTGTGCGTGTTTGTGTTTATTTTTGTGTATGTGTTTTTTCTGTGTGGGCATAAGTTTGTTTATGTATGTCCTTGTGTTTTTGTGTGTGCGTATTGTTTGTACGTGTGTGTGTGCGTGTGTTTTTTGCACAGTTATGTGCATTTTTGTGTTTGCATGTGTGCAGTTTTGTGTGTGCGTGTATGTGTTTTTTTGGTTTGTGCTCCCGTGTGTGTTTTGTTTTTTGTGTGCATATGTTTTTTTCCCTGTGTGAGTGTTTTTTGTTTGTGCTTCTGTGTGTGTTTGCGTGTGTGCGTGCATATGTGTGTTTCTTTCTCTGTGTGTATTTTTGTGTCCACACGCATCTCTGAGATACAAATCAATCTAATACTGGTATCAACCACACTCAAGCACAGCAATGCATGGCCGGACAGGTACAGCTAGTATATAATAAAGATGAAAAATCTAATATATAAAAGGCTACATGTCTGTCTGTCTCCATATTTTCAAACTCTATCTCCTCTGAAACTAAAAGTTGCAGACACCGCTAGGGGCCTTAATTGATTGGATATATTACGGGCCACTCTTCTATGGGTTTTTAGCTGGTTAAAATAGTTTTCAAGGGGTCAAAAAAAGGGTCAAAATTGAAAAAATCGTTATACATTTTGTACATTCGTCTTAGTTTATTTTAATTTTTAATCAGTTCATATGCATGTTACGTTGGTACAGTGGTAAAATCACCAACTTAGAATACTACAGTTTTGCTTTCAGTTGAAATCACGACTCTGTAATAATCTTAACAAATTAAAATATATTTAAGTGTATTTTACGACTGGGCAACCCCCCCCCTCTCCCTAGTGAGGAACAAAAGTTATATATAACTTTATTATATCATCAGAACAATAAGGAAAAGTTAAGGGGAAAATTAATAATAAAAAAACTCTTTAGGCTATGGCATTTCGAAACTAAATGCTTCTTATCAGACAAGGAGAAATGGCCAGAATTATACAAAATGTAAATATAGAAAAAAAACTGGCTTAAAACATTTAGATATGGAATGAGAATAAAGGAATAGGATAATATGGTAAATAGCAATTAAAAGTAGATGCAACATATAACGGTAAATAGGAGAGGTAGTATATCTCCATAGATGATTTTCCTACTTTTATTTCACTCTCGTTTTTTTTTGTTTTTGTTTTTTTGATTGTTTTTAAAATTTCTCTTGAATTTCAATTTTCTAAAGTTTTTCTCTAAAATCGGATCTGAAATCTGTATTTTGTATTTTTGTTTGTGTTTTTGTTTTTTGGATTTTTATGTTTTTGTGTTTTTGTGTTTTTGTGTTTTGGATGTGCTCAACCTTTGTTTTAATTACAGATTTTCCTTCTTGGATTTTATTTAACAAGAACATGACCTTGCCGGCTTTTTGGTATTATTTTTTTTACTGACCTCCTTTTCTGGAAGTGGTCTGATATATGCCTTTTGTCTGATACACCAAATTTTATATCCCAATATAAATTTCTTGATGAGATTGAAACCTACCAATTTTTAAAAATTCCACTAATTACCTTCCTGTTTTGAGAATTCCTACTTGGATCTTTCCATTTTCACATCAATCCACAAGGTTATGCTATACTTTTCAAATAGTTTCTGGATTTATGAGGATTATACTAAGACTTGATGCTCCACAAATTTTATTTTACCTCGTGTTTGTAAACAATCGCCATATTCTTCACTTTCTGAACCATAAACTAAAGACTTCACTGGAACTTGCATCATTTTACTTTTATATTATACTAGCAATCGGTGCCCCGCGTTGCCCAGGTGTTTTGAAGTGTATGCTGAGGGAAAAAAAAACGGTCAATTTTTTTAAACTTTGACCCCTATTATGACCTCTTAACATTTATTGTTTAGGGATCAAGTAAAGTTAATAAGATAGATCCATGTCCAAGGAATCTATATATAAAATATCACGTGTTCAGACCTTAAATTGTAGGAGGAGTTTGGTAGAGTTCTCAAAGGTCTAATTGTTGAATATTGACCACTTAATCGCCAAATTTCTGTTGAAAACCTATCACATCGATTTTCCCAAATCTCAGTACCCTGTATATCAAATTTCGAATCTGTAGGCTTAAAATTGACAGAGTTTTAGCGTAGGGAAATGCACACAGACGCACAGACACACAGACACTATCACTTATACATATATATAAACATAAACATCATATATATAAGGATAATAGTACGCCATATATATAACAAAAGACCATTATTTACTGAAGTGAAAGGAAAACCCGGGGGAACTTTACCCAAAAATAAATCTATATTTTTTTGTGTGTATTGATAGTCTGGTACTTATCCAGTTTAGTGACGACATTAAAAAATGGAAATATTGAAAAAAAATTTTTATTGTACGTAACTGTTATAGACTGAAGTTCTCCGAAAAAAAATTTCACTTCATTTGATCAAGTAGTTTTTTTTTTACAGCGAAAAACAATGATTTACCATGGCTACGTCAACGTGGCCATTTTGGAAATGTTATTGCAGGCCCAGGAATTCCTCAAGGGCAGGTGACTGCCGTACATAGCAGAATACCTCCATTTTAGGCCAATCTAGCCCTTTTTCCCCCCACCAGAATGAGATTTTTTTTTTTTTTTTTTTTTTGCGAAGACAGATGCCATTTTTGGGGTGTTTTTTTTTTTTTTTTAATTTGTAACAGAAGTAAATAAACGAAGTTTCGAAGTTATCCATGCGTGTCCAACTGAGCATGTTTCGAAAATAATCTCGTATAAAAATTCTTCAATTCTTTGCATTCTTCAATTTCTTTGCATATTCAATAGTATTCTTATTTAAAAAAAAAGAAAACGCAAAAAAATTGCAGATTTAAAAAAAAAGAAAGAAAAAAAACGTAAAAAAATTGCAGATGTGTTGTGCGCATCTCAATATGGCGAGAAAAAAAAGGCTAGATTGCGAAATTTGGCCTAAAATGGAGGTATTCTGCTAGGTACATTTCCAAAATGGCCACGTTGACGTCGTCGTGATAAATAATTGTTTTTCGCTGTAAGAACAAAACTACTTGATCAAATGAAGTGAAATTTTTTTTCGGAGAACTTCAGTCTATAACAGTTACGTACAATAAAAATTTTTTTCAATATTTCCATTTTTTAATGTCGTCACTAAACTGTATAAGTATCGATAGTCTTATCAACACCCCTTTTTTCTATTTATTTAAAAAGAAAATACAACTTTATACAAATTCCCTATTAGTTTTTTTTTCGGTTCTCTTATACGATGATCATCTTTATTTAACTATTACGTGTAATTATATTCATACAGATATTCTATATGATTTATATTTGCGTAATATTTGCGCAGAAATGAAGAAAATCAAATTTACTGTGTATTTATCGTGTTGCCATAACAACGTGACGTAGCCAAGGACGGTAGTGGACGTGAGTGTGTGTGCGTGTGTGCGCGTGTTTTTGTGCTGTATTGTTTGTAGTAGTAGTAGTACTAATAATCTGTCCAGCGTTTGCTTTCCTGTTGTGTGAATGGCGGACGTTGAGTCGGAGGTTGGATTGTGATGTCTGTAAGTTTCGTATTTTTGTAATTTGTAAATGGCAAGTTAGAAAAAAATTAAACCCTTCCAAGATGGACAATAAATAAGACCAAAATATTTTATGGTAAAGTTAAGAGCGTAAGAACTATACTTTTTTAGGAGATGTGATTATTGGATTAACCAATCAGAAATCGTCTGTGGCACACACATCTCTGTTTTTATAGATATATAGAAGATTATTTTAAGTTTTGAATTTACTTTGAACACTTTTTTAATCCCATTTTTCTCCACTTTCAGATTGTTTTATTTTTTATTTTTATTTTTTTAAATCTATTTTTTATCTATTTATATATTTCCGTCTCCCCTGTTTGCTATTTCTGTCTCCTCTCCTTTTTTCTCCACTTTCTCTTCTATCCTCCCTATTTTTTTCCTTCTTCTATTATTGGATCTTCTTTAGTGTTACTGTTTCATAGTGACCTATAATTTTTTTTTGTACTATTACCTACATATATATTACCCCTCCTATTTACCCTTATGTGTTGTACTTATTTTTTGTTATTTTTTACCATTTTATCCTATTCCTTCATTCTCATTTCATATCTAAATGTTATTAAGCCAGTTTTTTTTTATATTTGCATTTTGTATAATTCTAGCTCTTTTCTGACAAGAAACATATAGCTTTGAAATGCCATGGTCTCTGAAGAGTTTCTTTCATTAAATTTTCAATTAAACCTTTCCTTATTATTCTGCTGATATAATAAAGTTATATATAACTCTTATTCCTCATCTTTCATTTTGATTTTATTGCTTGCTCCTCTTAGTAGTGTTGAGCTTTTCTCATCTTGATAAGTTTTGCCTTGTCAAAGATTTACTATTATATTATCTCTCGCGCTCTCATATATATATATATATATATATATATATATATATATATATATATATATATATATATATATATATATATATAAACTACATATATTGCTCAGGAATTTTTCCAATTTGTTTTGCTTTAAAAAAATTTTACCAAATATAAAAAGAAAAAGTAGATTTTGAAAGTTAAATTTAATTATTGCAGCAATGTTTAGTCATTAAATTATTAATTGGACCAAATCCTTATAAAATTATAACTAATCGTATTAAAGTAATGTTTTAATTTTTTATTAATAAAATGTTTAGATGTAACTAGATTCCAAAGCTTTCAATCTTTAAACACATGAAGATTTGCTAAGGATTTTTTCAAGTGGTGAAAGGATTTTCTGAAATGTTGTCATTTTTAAAAAAAAAAAACCTTTCCAGGGTTTCTCAAGTTTTTATCCTTTGTTTTTGACATTGTCGTTCTCTTTCAGGATTATCGAGATATCAGTTCTCATCTCCGTTTTCGTCAGTTTGTTCCCCACCTCTCTATGGATGATCATGAGTAAGTGTTTTTTGTTTTTTTAACACTTCCTTTTTTTTTTTTTTTTTTACTAATATCTTTGCTTTTTCCTTTTTCTGCAATAAATAATTACAAAACTATTATGATGCATATGGAAAATTTTTTTCTTAAATAAAACCATTTCATATTCTTTCAATTATTTCTAATATTTTACCAATCTTCCTCTTGGGTATTTCTTTTTTTTTATTGGAATCTTTTGAGATGAGTAATTTATTTATCCTCATCTCTATATTTGTTGTTGTTTCACCACATTTCGGCTTACTCATCTGCTGACCTTCTTCAGGTGGTTAACCGCAACGAGATAGAAATGCTGAGTCTTGTAACTGTATCTTCAGTAATTACTGCCTTCCATAGTTGTTGTCTCACCACGTTTTGGCCTAGGATTGAAACTGCTATCTTCAGGCAATGCTCACCTGAGCCGTAGAGACTTAATGCCTCTATCCACTGCATCACGGACCTTGGAGGGTGATCAAGGTTGGATTTTTTGGTCTTATAAATCCAAGTTTTCGTTTTTATCTGTAAATGGTTGTCTACGGTTCCAAGTGAGCATTGTCTGAAGATAATGGTTTCAATTCTACCCAAAGCAAGCCAGAGGATTAGTTGGCCAAAACATAGTGAGATAACAACAACTATGGAAGGCAGTAATTACTGAAGATGCAGTTAAGAGACTCTGCCTTCCTATCCCATCATGGTTAATCACTTGAAGAAGGCCAAAGGATAAGTTGTCTGAGAGGTGGTGAAATAACAACTATGAAGTCTGCAAACAAATAAATATAAAAATAACTCATCTTGTTTGGTACATAATCTAATGTTTCATTTCTTAGCCAAGACCAAATATCCTTGACTCAATAAGACACATTTTTAAATGCTGATAAGTAAAAAATCAAAGATGGCTAATAAGTGTGTGTTGATTTTCTGAATGTTTGTAAAATGTACTGATTTCATTTAATAAATTTTTTGTGAAATTACGTATTTACCCATTCATGTGTGACAGACTAATAAAAATACTGTTACACACTTATGAGTGATAGACCAACGAAAACGCTATTATTACAAACTCAGTCATAGTTGTGGTATTCACCCTGGGTCGGTTCAGCCGACTCTTTCCAACAAGTTCACCACATCCTGAAAATTGGCTGACAAGACACAGTGATTCAAGGCTGCTTCTGTTATGAGTGCAAGCTATTCACAGTTCCAACGATGGAAATTGTAAAAGTAAGGGGCCCAGAATCAGTCCAGCATCCTGTTTTACTGTCCTGAGCCAGGTTTTGAGTTGACCACTGCAATGTTTCTTCCAACCTGGTGGTGGAGCTGGATCGATGCTGGAAGAAACATTGTGGTGATCAACTCAAAACCCATAAAACTGTCATTACAAAGTTAAATGTGACAGAACAGTGAAAATGTAATTACAATTAACCCGACAGACTAACAAAAATTCTATTATAGATTGTCAAAGTGATCTTTGGATACAACATGTTTTAGATGTGTCCATTGGATTTGTATTTTTAATAATGAAAATACTATTTCAAATTGAAACCTGGATGGCAAAATCAAATATTTAAAAGTTTTCAGAAGTAAACGGTGTCAATTCTTCATTTGAAGATCTTGCTGCATTACGTTCTTTTTATCAATCTGGAAACTCCAAAAATATGATATTCCTCTACTTAGTTTATTATAATTGTTCATATATTTTTTTTAATATTTATCATTTTTCATGTAAATTTAAATAATTTGCATTCAATTTCACATTGATTTTTATAATTTATTTTACTTGATTATATTCAAAAAACTATTTCACATTCAATATTATTTCTGTAAAAATGTTTCTATAGATGAACATAGTTTTTAAAAATAAAAATGAAAATCAGTTTATGGATATTCTTATTTATTATACTTAAAAATATATTTTACTTTCAATATTAATTATTTCTGTAAAAATCAGTTTACGGATATTCTTGTGTTTTCATATACATTTTCAGTGAGGGTGGTCAAATTAACTACCACCCTTTAATACTGGGAACTTTCAAAACTGGAACTCATTTGGATGGGTAATACACAATTGTGTCAATTTTAAGTTCAATTTACTTACGATAAACTCACTTTTCTTTTTAAATGTAAAATTTTGTTGTAAAAACCAATGTACAAATGCTAAGAAATATTCGAATTATATTTTGATAAGACATAAAAATAGACAAAAGTTATAGCCTGTTGACTTAGAACAAGTTCTCTATGCCAAGCTTCTAGTAAGTTGTATTGTGGTGACTAATGTCTATTAATCCTTAACTGTGCATTGAATCGATACCATAATACTTAGTTTGCTGTACCTTATCATAACAAAGGTCCATACAAAATTTTAGTTAGATCAGCTTAGTAGTTTCCAAAAAAAAGTGGAAGAGGCAGGCAGATAGATAAAAGAAATGTAATATAGATGGTCAAAGTTGTGTACTACTTTTCACAATTCAATGGCAAGCTGTTAGACTATATATTGCTTCACAATAAGTAATCCAGATATTTGCTAAAATTTAATTAAAATAAGGCCAAAAAAATTTCAAATAATTGTTATAGGTAAAAATTGCAGTAATTAATGACTTATTTTCTTTCGACAATTTTTTTCTTTATCAGAATAATTTTCTGGATTGGTGATTTGAATTACCGGATATCAGACATCGACATTCTTGAAGTGAAGAAATACATTGACAACAAAATGTACAACAAACTTATTCAATTTGATCAAGTAAGTTTTTAAATCGGTTCTTGTACAGAATTTTCCCAACAAAACAAAAATAAAGAAAAATCTATATCATGTACATATCTGTAATGAAACAAAAATATCATATTCCAAAAATTATGTAAATTGATCAAGTAGTTTTATTTTAAAATAAGAAAATCAAATTTTATGAGGATTTAAGACATGATTGTTTCACCTGTCATTTTGAAAGACAAAGGGAGATAACTCGACAATATTTTATGCTAACTAGATTTAATTCCCATTAATTGCTTAAAAATGATTTTCTTTCATCTGTAATCTTGACTGTTAATGGTTATTGTTCAGAAGTTGGCTGCTCGAGACATTCACTGAAGATAACCTCTACTGGTATCCATTTCTGAAATCACCCATAGAAGAACCTGGACATTGTTCTTCCCACTCAATGAGTTTTATTTTCTTCAAACAAAGAGAATATCTCTTGGGTGGTTTGCCAACCAAGTGCTCCAATGGACGCCCGATAGAAAAAGAAGAGGAAAATCAAAGATGAACTGAAAGAAAACTATTGAGAGAGATTTGATTGTGACAGGAAGAAATTGAAGGGACGTTGTGGATTTTGCTTCACATTGAAAACAATGGTATACTTTGACTGCCTCATGCGTCACAAGATGTGAGAGTTCCTAAGTCTGTTTTTTTCTTAACTGTTAAATCACATTTATACACCAATTCTCGGATAATAAAGTTAAGTAATTTTAGCCTGATTAGTACTTCAGTGAGTAGCCATTTTGTAATACCAGATGTTGTCGGCAAACACTTCACGCAAGTGTATAAACAGTTACCATTGTTACGAGGGGTATAATCAATCACATACTAGCATCCTGTCAGTCTATCGGTTCTGGGTTAAGCATCATGCCTAACAGCTTTTAGACTTAGAAGAGAACTTTGTGCTTGTCCAAAATTCATTTTATGTTAAAAAACAAAACTAAAGAAAAATATGTAAGATGTGTGTACCCCTGACAAAAAGAAAATATATTCTAAAACTAACATAAATTGATCAAGTAGTTTTATTTATTTATATAGAAAATCATTTGAGTTTTTTTAATGCATCCCTCTTCCTCATATCAACAATGACTTTCTAAAATCTCATAAGTTTGAATTATTTGGAGTTTTCTCCCTTGTTTTCAGTTTATTTCCAAGATGGTGTTGCAATATCATCATGATTTGTTAAGCCACAAAATTTGATTTTCTTTAAAAAAAAACAAAAAAACTACTTGATCAATTTGTTATTTTAGGTGTGTGGTATTTTCTTTCTATCATGGGTATGTACTTTATACTAATTTTTTTTTCTTTTCTTTTTTTAATATAGAGGGAATTTATGACAAGCACCACAATAAATATTTTGATATTAACTTGTCTTAACAGTTAAATCATATTACACACTGGTTCGCATTCAATCATTGAAGTTAATCAACTTAAGCCTGCTTAGTTGCTTCAACAAGTAACCATTTTCAGCAACATATTGGTCTTATCACAGGAGTGGTTCAGTCTATTGGTTCTGCATTAAGTATCTCTTCTAACAATCTTTAGACTTAGGAGAGAACTTAATTTTTTTAAATTTATTTTTTAGTATTGCTTGAATATTTAATATTTGTTCGCATTATTAACATTTTGTGACTCCTATGTAACTTGGAAAAATGTTTTGATTTGAAATTAATAAAGGGAGACAACTTGTATGCACAAAGGAAAAGAATGTTAAATTTTTCTTTCTTTTTTTAAGAATTTCCTTAAACAAAAAAAAATTTTTTATTCTTTATTTTCATTGCTTGCAGCTTTACAGACAGCTCGGACATAGTGACGTCTTTGAGAATTTTTTTGAAGGGGAAGTAAACTTTAAACCAACCTACAAATATGATCCAGGTACTGACAATTGGGATTCAAGGTTAGAATTCATTTTCTTCCTCCTCCCCCTTCTCCATTGTTTTCTGAAGTGCAAATCTTTCAAAATGTTTATCAAAATTTTCATTATCTTGCCTTTTGAAACTCACTCGATAATAACTCATAAATTCTCTTTTATGTAGATTTTGTTTTTCTTGCTTTAAAAAAAGCAATTAATGTCATTCTTTTAATTGTCCATACTTATTCAGTTTAAATATTTGCTATTAAAAGTTACTATTACATAATTTAATACTATTGAATATTTTAAATGCAGTGAAAAAAGTCGAATTCCTGCCTGGTGTGACCGAATCTTATGGAAAGGGAGTTGTGTGTGCCAAACTTCTTACCAATCTCATAATGAATTGAAGATCAGTGATCACAAACCTGTCAGTGCAAGTTTTAATGTTGGGGTAAGTGAATTTTATATATCCTTGTGAATAAATATATATATATATATATATATATATATATATATATATATATATATATATATAATACAATCATGAAGGGAAGACGAAAATTCATGATAAAAACATTTAAAATAAAATTAATGGGGTGAAGAGAATAAAAATGGGAAAAAAATGGGGGATTCAGCTGATCGGTTTCACCCTCGCTTTATCAAAGCTGAGGGATTTGAGTGAAAAAAAAAAGAAAGACACAAATGGGAATTGAAATTATGTACAGATAAAAATAATGTTATGTTATGTATGGGGAAAAAAAAATTAGGGAAAGCAACTGAAATACGTTATATTGCTCGAAGATCCTAGAGACTAATCACGCTCAAACCTAAGAGGCATTCCTTCTGTTTTCAGAGGGAAGACCTTCTCAACCGAACAGGAACCGTCTCTAAGATCTTTAAGTAGAATGATGAGTGAGCACGACTCAAGATTGTAAAAGAGTTTGTGTTAAAGTTCACTGCATAAGACGAGTTTTTTTATAAGGTGGTTAGTAATTGAAGACCCGTATGTATTGGCAATTATGTCTGTTGTTTGGTATATCATATATATATATATATATATATATATATATATATATATATATAAAATTTTATTAAACATTCCGAAGTCACAAAAGTATTCACTTAATTCACTTTCATATTGTCTTATTACTTTGTTTTACATGTTTCAATCGATGGCGTAAATATACCAAGCAAATCATCAGAGATTTACACGAGTTCCTCAGGAAAAAAAAATAGTGTTTTTTTGTTTGCTTGTTTTTTTTCTCTTGCATTGAAAAAGATATGTAATGTTAAAATGAATTGGAAACTTTCAGAAAGTATAAAAGAAAAGATAAAACAAACATAAAAACCTTTCTAAAATTAATTATTACCAGTGATTGCTCACTGCTAACAATAAGTGCTATTCCCTGGATTTTGTAGTGATGAGACTCATCAGATTATCACTACTCTCTACTTCTTTTGATATTCATTGCAAATCATTTTGCATTATTGCAACAACTGTTTACCATTGATTTCTTACCGATAATAACACTTTTTTTTTTTTTTAATTTGAGTGGCAATAAGTCTCGCAAAGATTCCAGTGTGCTCTTCACCCTTTCAACCTTTGACGTTACCACTTTTGTTTTTATGCTTAGATTATGTGATTTGTAACAGTTTCAGTTACCTTGGATTCTTTCTCTATATATTTTTTTACTCTTATTCGCCCCCCCCCCCAAACAAGGTATGTTGCCACTTGAATGTAAAGGGGTTACTATTTAGGACCATATATACAGAGGACACTATGTAAGGAGTTGAGCAGTGAGATGTTTGTTCATATTACATTTAAATTTCTACATGTTAGTACAGCTAGGCAAGCAGGAAACGGGGGGGGGGGGGGGGTGATTCAAAGTCTAGCAGTTTGAGGAAAGAAACTATTAGAGTAGAAAGCTTTCCAGCATCTAAGGACCACGGCAGTGAAGTGGTAGGATTTTGCTGATTATTGGGTTAGTTAGGGTATTTACCTCAAGTAGGTAAGAGTTGTTATGGGCATTTGTCACACAATCTTCAGGAATTGTAGTCAGGAATAGGTCAAGAAGTGAAGCTTGCTGATCTTCATTATTTGGGACGCTGATCAGGATTGTGACAGCCTGTGTAAGGGAATGAGATATTTATTATTTTCTTTTTTGTTCTATTTTAGCTAAAAGTGATTGATCAAGAGAAATCCAAGAAGGTTTATGAAGATATTATGAAGCGATTGGATAGAATTGAGAATGAATATTTACCCCAAGTGAAGATTGACATCACGGACGTAAGTATCATGGTCATAAGATATATGTATTTGAAATTTTAAGGAGTTCTGACTTCATGGGTCATTTAGATATTTGGCACATAGTGTAACGTAGAAATTCAGGACAACTCCCATATATAGTTATAACATTCACGCTGTTAATCTGGATTTTGATATATATCTATAGATATATAAAAATGTAATTCTTGGTTCGTTCAAAGTGAATAAAACCATATTTCTATGTTACCAATTTAATTGAAATTTTCAGAAAATTTATCTGTAAAGTCAAGGAATGTTTGCATGTTATTAAAATAAATTAAGATCGCAAATTATAAAAAATATATTAAAGAAAATAAAAATATTTTTCGTAACTGCGAGACTGTCCGCCATTTCATTTCCGGTAGAAATGAGCCTTTCACGTGCACCACACGTTGACGACTTTCGAATTACAACATTTATCTATTTAATAGATGGGTAAAAAAAAAAAAAAAAAAAATCCCTATTTTTTAAATTATATATATATATATATATATATTTTTTTTTTGTACTTTTAACCTTACAATTGAATAAAAAAAACATATCATAAAACTTTAATTAAACTTGGAAATACGATTTAAAAAATAGCACGGATCGGTAAGTGCACTAGCACCATTTGTTTATCTTAATTTTTTATTTTTAAAAGCTTTCTAGGCGAAGCCTACCTAAAATAAATTTGTCTATTTCTTAATTTCTTGTGTTATTGAAAAAAAAAAAAAAAAAAAAAAAAAAGCATCCCGGAATTTTGATAAAATTTTCCATTAAGGCGCGTCTCACGTTCGTATATAACAAAATACTTTCCTGGCGAAGCCTACCTAAAATAAATTTGTCTAATTCTTAATTTCTTATGTTATTGGAGAAAAAAAAAAAAGAAGGTAAATATGAAGAATTACTCCACCCTCGAAAATTCCTTTAAAATTACCACTTATAGGTTTTCGGGGTCGCTGAAAACGAAAATAACGTTTATAATTAAGGCAAACGAGTAGTTTCCAAGATATGAAGAAATGTTAGTTTAAAAAAGTGAAGGATCACTTTTCCATAATAATTTAACGTAAAATGATCACCCACTTTGTGGCCACGATTTTGGTGGGGGGTGGGGGGGCTTCCTTTCTACCCTTGGAAAATCCTTTAAAATTACCTGTTTAAATTGGTTGGAGGGATGGGGGGTGTTTTGGCGGCCGCGGCTGCCCCCCCCCCCACACACACACATAGAAAAATGCCCCTCTCTCAGGTGCCCAGAAAGTGGGTGCTCATTCTAAGTTAAATTTACATTGAAAAGTGATTTCTTCATATCATGAAAACTTTCTTTTTGCGACGGAAACAGTTTGCAGATTCGTTTTTAGTACACTGAAATCTACAATAAAATATTTCGTTATATACGAACATGAGACGGGCCTTAAAGTAAAATAATACCAGATTTTTGGGGCAGATTTGCCGTTTAGTTGTATAATATCCTCAAACCAGGTAATCACTAAAAGGGACTCTTAAAAGTCATCATCTGTATCAAGCAAAAGTTTAAAACCACTGATTATATGTCCGCCTACGTCACAGTAACATATATTGAGTGAGTTCCTAACAGTATTTTGTATAGTTTTTTAGTTTAAACTCATTTTCCCAAAATTTCCCCAAACTTAACGTGTTCGATACAGTCTGCCGCCATTTGTATTTTTCAAATATACCGATAAACACTGCATGTTTTTGAACCGATTAAACATTACATTACATAAAAACACTACAATCTTATCCAGTTAGGTAGAACATTTACTTTTCTTGCCTTTGATAACATTTATTTGTTATATATTTATTTTTTGACAACTTCTTTGTATCTGTGTTTAGTAATACAAACCCTTTTCATTTAATGTAACGTTTAGTCGGCTTGAAAAACAGTGTTTATCGGTGTATTTGAAAGATACAAATGGTGGCAGTCACTGTTGATTACGTTAAGTTTGAGAAAGTGAGTTAAAACTAAAAAGCTATACAAAATACTGTCACAAACCCACCGATTATGTCAGCCTATATCATGGTAACATATATTCAGTGGGTTTTTGACACTGTATTGTATAGTTTTTAGTTTTCAACTTACTTTCCCAAACTTAACGTATTCAACAGAGTCTGCAATCATTTGTGTTTTTCCAGCCAATTAAACATTTTTACATTACATAAAAACACTAAACAATTATCCAGTTAGGTAGAAACGTAACTTACCTTTGCTTTCATTTATTTGTTTTTGGACAACATTTTCGAATCTGTATATAGTAACCCCCCCCCCCATCACTAAATATTAATTACTCACATTTTTGTATACAGAAAACAAAAAAAAAAAAAAACATTTAGCGTTTCAACATTTTTGCTACGTTCAGCCATGATTGACAGTAATCTCGAGGATCAGGATCCAATTCTGCAAGAGTACCATCATTTTTTTTTTTTTTTTTTTTTTTTTTTTTTTATTACTTTTTGGAGTGGATTGCTGTACTAAGAATATAAGAAACAGGCATTTTCTTTTTTTATTAGAATTTTCCATTACACCAAATTGAGCCACAGCAACACGTGACAGGGTACACCTAGTACTATTATATATATATATATATATATACTAGTAGGTCGCCTGGCATTGCTCAGTCATAAAATATAAATATTATATTCTTGGAGATTTCTTATTATAGAGCCAATTCTCTATTGCTTATTATTCAATATATAGTAAGGATTTCAAAAGTTATAAAACATATGACTTGGGTACCATTCACTAGAATCGAAATCAGAACGTTTAGAGCTCCAGCCTTAGTCATTACTGACAGATGAAAATGGAATGTTAAAAATCAAATAAATGTTTGATTTTGCACATGTGCAAAAATAACAGCAGGAGTAATGTTTCTATTTGACTTACTTAAGTCAACTGTTTTGTTTTCAATTTTGACTCCTTAGTAGACATTTTTTTCATTTAAAAACCTAATCGAAAGTGTGCTACAGGTCCAGGTATTCTGCATATCAAATTTCTATTCTGTAGGTCAAATATTCATAGAGAAGTTTAGGAAAGACTTTTCGCGCACACACTGACAAGGTCACTTATATATATGTGTGTGTGTATATATATATATATATATATATATAAATAAATATTTCTGTGTGCTAGAACGTTTTCCTCTTAAATTCTACACAATTATGCAGAATGTAAAAACTATGCATAAATAGAATTAATTCTGATAGTGAAATGAAACCGATCATCTAATAAGAAACCATAAAAAATGAATGAGTAATTAATGAATGTTCGTTTTTCAGAGAAAAAAGCAAATTAGTTAACCTTCATGTAGTCGCTCATGACTGAGTATATTAAGAAGTTCATTTTAATAATTTTTAAATAGAAAAAGTAGGCTTTTAATATCAATGTCAGAGTAAGAAAAAACTCAACTTTATAGGTGACTAGCATTTCAACATGGCGTTGCCCAGGTGTTTGGAGGTGTATGCTGAGCAAAAAAAAAAAAAAAAAGTGGTAGTAGGAAGGCAGGCTCGGACCCGTACCGCAAGGAGGAAAAGAACGGAAAAAATCTGACGTCTTTACTGTTACGACCACCACCAAACCGGAAGTGGTGTAGGTTTAAATTAAGGCTAGACAATCGAAAGGAGAGGATGACTTTCGAAAATATCGGTGAAAAAAAAGCGACCCCTCCCTCCCCCTGTAGAAAAGTGCCCAGTTGAAGGTGAAGATATTAATGATTTTAGCCAATTTTTCGATATTTGTCATCTGCAAGGTCGAACTTCAAAACGATACTGATCTTGAGAAAATCTGTCGCCTCTGTCAAAAGTGTTGGGCAGACATGCAAAAATACATACATACATACATTTATATATTAGTAACTAAAAATTTTCGACCCAAACCGATAAAAAAGCTTGTCCTATCTTTGAATACCCTTTATGTAAAATTTCAAATGTTTAGAACAGAAATTGTCCGAGTAATTTGGTAGAGACCGCAGAGCTCAATTTTTTTTTTTAACTTTGACCCATATTATGACCCCTTAACATTTATTGTTTTGGGCTCAATCAAGTTATTAAGTTAAATCCATGTCCAAGGAATCTATATCTAAAATTTCAAGTATTTAGACCCAAAATTGTCGGAGGAGTTTGGTAGAGTTTTCAAAGGTCAAATCGTTGAACTTTGACCCCTTAACAGCCAAATAGGGGTCAAAGTTAAAAAAATTTACCCCTTTTTTTTTTTTTTTGTTCAACATACACCTCTAAATACCCAGGCAATGCCAGGCACCCATGCTAGTATAGATATATATATAGATAGATAGACTAATCGCTTAAACAAAAATATATACGTATACATAAATATATATGGAAACAATTTTTGTTTACTGTAAAGATTTTACGCAAATATTATGCAAGTATAAATCATGTAGAATATCTGCATGAATATAATTACACGTAATAGTTTACTAAAGATGATCATCCCATAAGAAAACCGAAAAAATTAATAGGGAATTAATTAAAATGAATGTTTAAAAGAGTATGCAAATTAGCTAGATCTTTTGCTAGTGAATGCATTTCCACAACCCATATATAATAAAATTGTATTTTCTTTTTAAATAAATAGAAAAGAGGGTTTTAATATGAATATAATACACAAAAAAGAAAAACGGATTTATAGGAGTATAGATTAAACAAGTTTTAATATATTAATAAAATGAATCAGTATTTTTCAAACGTGTTCAATATAAATTAGAACTTGAAAATATTGAACTTGGCAGGCATAAGTCAACTAAACATGTTACACATGCACAAATATGCATTTATACCGTTAACATTTTTAAAGTTTTTATATGCGTATGAACTTTAGCCCAGATGGCAGTGAATAATGTTGGAGAGCTATGTTTTTGTTTTGATTTCAGCTGATAACATCCAAGTCACATTTAAAAATTTTTTTTTTTTTACTTTTGAAATCACTACTATATATTAGGTACAATATAATAATGAATGGAGTATTGGCTCTTCAATAAAGAAATCTTCATAATTTAAAATATCATATTTTATGACCAAGCATCGTCGGATGGCCTGCTAATATGTATGTAAAAGTGACCTTGTATTTTTTCAAATTCTTCTGTTAATTTTTGGTCTACTTACTTGAAACTTGATATATAGGGGATTTGGATATGTAGAACAAACTCAATTTGATTTTTAGCCAGTAAAAATAGGTGCTGAGGTCAAAACTGAAAAATTGGATTTGGGCAGATGTAATTTGAATTAAAGTGTTACTCTACGTATGTGCAAATATACATTTATATGTTAAAGTTGGTTAATTTTTAAAGTTTTTATATCCGTCTGTCGTTAGCTCAGATGGTAAGAAATAATACTGGAGTGCTATAAGTTTTGGTTTTAATTCTATAATTTGTTATTGATTTCCTTTGAAGAGAAAGTATGAATTTTAGTAACTCCATGGATTAAGGATAAAATCTCTACTGTATTCCTGTTTTGAATACTTGATGATCCAATAAATTTTGTAAATTTTAATTTTTCATCATATAAATCCCTTTGTTTATATGTGTGTATATTAGTGGCCTGGTAAGGCCACAGGGAAGACAACCGAAGCAGCAAAATTGAAGCTGACCTGCAGGACATTATATATACAAATGTAGGCAAATTATGGCATATTTTATTGGTTTGAAAAAATAGTTTTTTTTTTACCAATTGTCATAAAATTTTAGCCATAGAATAGTATTATAATCTTCAAAAAGTCTGCAGTTTCATATAGTTTCATCCCATAGAACCAAAAATATGAGCATTTCAATATTTAATTTGGTTACCAGTATATATATATTCATATATATATATATACACACACACATATATATATACCACCTTTTTTGTTAATTTTATAAGTTCCATATCTCAGCAACTATTGATCAGAATTTAACAAATGAAGGCTCATTATAAAGGTAATGACCTGAATTATGTAGTGGGCTATGTGAAATTTTCCCTTAAGGTTGCACATTAAGAGGATCATCCATCGTCCAGAGCCTATTTTTGGCACTTTTTTTACAGCCATAAAATGTCTCAATCATAGTCATTTGTTTTCCTAGTTTTGCATATGAATTACAAAATATCTGATATTTCCACAAAACCTCTGGCCTTGATGGAGGGGAGACTAAAACTTGCTGTTCTGGTTTCAAATGATCTGAAATAACGGCAAGGGAAGACTAAATTCCAAATATTTCTCATATGTTATATATCCCCTCTTTGGTTTTCATACATAAAGTAAATTTCATAGTGTATAAGGATCATTTGATACTGGAGATATTCATAACCGTACCCTATTTCCAAAAGAGGGGAGACATATGAGAAATATTTGGAATGAAGACTCCCCTTGCTGTTATTTCAGATCATTTGAAACCATAGCAGCAAGTTTTAGTCTCCCTTCTGTCAGGGCCAGAGGTTTTGGGGAAATATATATATATATATGGCAGAGTTGGAACTGATACTGATTGTAGTATCATAATGACTTATTTTATTACTTATGTATTATTGATAGCATGACAAAAAACGAAGGGAGGAACAATGTACATTTGTAACAGTTATAAGTACATTTGTAAACTTTCTCAAATGCAATAATCTATTTAAACAGATCCAACACTTTGTCTTAAGTTGATCACATCTTTTGTCTAAATGAATTGATACAACAATTTGAAAAATCCATGAATGATATTTAACTAAAAATCCTAATTTTTTTTTTTTTTTTTTTTTTTTTTTTTTGGTCATTTTAATATACTTAAAATGAAAACATGCTACTTGGTTTCTGTAAAGCCTCTCTCTAAAATCAAACGGTCATTATTATTTAAAAAAAAAAAAATTTGAGAATCCTTTAAAAATCCTGTTTAAAATTTTGGTGCTTATACATTTAGGAACACAAGTGAAAATCGCAATTCCAAATAAATAAAAAAGAAAACTTTTTGATATACTTATGTATCAGGCAAAAATAGATATCTCTAGCAAAAATTATTGAGTAGAATTTTAGTTAAAAATAGAAATCAATTTTATATTTTATTGATCAGCCAATGATAAGAGCAGCAAGACGAGATATGTCAGTCTGTCATTTAACCAAATAATAATGTATAATAGATCGGCAAAATACAAAACTGATTTTTCTTTTTAATTGAAACTCTAATCGATATTTTTTTCTAATTTTTGGTGAGAATACTTATTTTTACATGATACATAAGTATATCAAGGAGTTTTTATGTGGAATATGATTTTCACTTATGTCCCACTGGATCTATAATAATAAATACAAATCTGAATAAATTAAAATATCATTAAGCGTATTTTACAACCAGGTAACGCCAGGCGGTATGCTAGTAATAATATAAAAATAAGCGCTTCTACATTATTGAGATGAGATTTTGTAGTCAATAAATGGAGTTTTCAGATAAAAAACAATGGTTTCAACTGTTTGTTTCTCAATTTCAATAAGTTACAATGGTAGCTTCCAAATTATGCAGTCAAAATTACCTGAATATTACTGAATTATTAAAAAAAAACAACTTGTGTTAACAGGTGAAAAATTGCCGCCATTTTGTTTAAATTAAAATGGAAAATTACCTCCCCCTTTGAACTCTCCTGTCTTATGATCGTTTTCATCCAATTCTATTTTTATTTTCTTTAATAAATTATTAATAATAATATCGATTTTTGTAATTTTGGATATAATCATCTTAAAAATATGAGGAATACATAGGTACCATTGTTTTCATGTGAAATTCAATATTATGATTTCCGAAATTTTGTCCCAATAGTGTAAAAGCACCTAAAATACGAATATTTACAGAATTTTATACTTAAGTAAGTTCTTTATAATATAATTTGTTATTGATTTTCTCTGAAGAGAAAAGTATGAATTTTAGTAACTCCATGGATTAAGAAAAAAAGCATGCAAATTTATTTTTACGGGGATTAGTATGAATAGTTCTCTGCCTCTGCAAAATGTTGTAAAATCTTTATTTTGTTTCTATTTTCAGTTCACGTTTGAAGATGTGAAGTTCTTTGAATCGCAAAAACAAAAATTGATTGTAGCAAACATTGGACAGGTGAGATATGTAATTTATAAAACTTCAAAAAAATTAACAAGAGTTGATCTGTTTTAATAATATAAATGTAACTTTTAATATTTTTCTTTTGTCTATTCTTCATTTTCATTGCCACAACTCTCGCCAAGAGTGGGTTGAGTTGACTGCCATCATGCTTTGATGATTTTTGAACTCGCTAGGACATAATTGTGATTCGTCTATTGTGGTCTAATCTAAGTTCAAGATTCCCTCTAACAGTAGAGAGATATGTCCCATCTTTTTGGGAGAGAAAATATCAAAAAAGGTGTTCGTCTAGAAATCCCCTGTATTAAAAAAAGATACAAAAATCTTTACAATGTCTGTACCTATGATGGAATGAAAAAATTACATTAAAAAAAATCACGTAAATTGATTAAGTAGTTTTATTTTCATAAAGAAGTTCATTTTTAAATGATTTAAAGCCATTAATGGTAAGGCTGGGCTTGCAAATTTGAATTGTGGAGTTATCTGTCTTTGTTTCTTCAAGATGGTGGTGCAAGACAGCTCCTTGATTTTCTTAGTTTAACATAAAACTACTTCATCAATTTATGTGATTTTTGGAATATGAGTTTCATTCTGTCATAGGTACATACATCATACTGATTTTTTTTTTATACCCACATCATATAGAATATGTTTTGTTTAATATAGAGGCAATTCTGGATAGATTATCAGTGATTGGCTTTCATTCATAGTTAATACTTAAAGAGTTAGAGCATGTCCAATAAAAATTCTAGTTGAGGATGACTCAGTGAAATTTAGTTATAGTTTTGAATTTGGGAAATTAATACTATTTGGACCAGTTTTTCAAGATGACCAGATGTGTTTTCTGATGTTTTTACGAACCTTTTGTCTTTTTAGATGGTCTTTAAAACTATTTGGTTCTTGTCCAGAATTCCCTCTACACTAAAAAACAATAATAAAGAAATATCTGTATGATGCCTGTAGCCGTGATGAAACAAAAATATCATATTCCAAAAATCGCATAAATTGATCAAGTATTATTGTTTTTAACTAAGAAAATCAAATTTTATGAGTAACCAGACAGCTACCCTCTTGTCTGCCATTTTGAAAACAGTTTAAAACAAATACAACAGGAGATAACTCAATAACTCAAACTTACGAGGTTTATGTTTTAATGCCTACAAATCCCCATTAATCACTCACTTAAAATTTTTTTTTTTTTTTTAATAAAAAAAATTACTACTTTATCAATTTATATGATTTTTGGAGTATGATATTTTCATTTTGTCATGAGTATGTACATCATACAGGTTTTTCTTCATTTTTGATTTTTAATATTGAGGGAATTCTGGAGAAGAACCAACTATTTACTCGAAAATTGGTGCAAGTTAGAAATCTAGTTTTAAGGTCCAGTACTCGCCATTAACCAACACTCAACTTTCTCTGTCTAGACATATTTGATATTCCAAGAAAGTATAAAATAGACCGATCCTAAACCTAGTCACATCCACGGAAATAAAAACGCAGTAAAATCAATGTGAAAATTTGTACATATCAGATCATAATTTGATATACTTAAACGGAATCAGTTGCAAGTACATTATCACTTGAATTACAAAAACTTTCCTTCAACAATTACAAAAAAATCTTCTCTCCACTAATTTCCATGGTTAATAACACTCTAGCTAAGAGTTCATCTGAGACTTCTTAGCTCAATATTCACAGTTAACATGAATACATAAAGACATTGCCAAGGCTGCTGCAAAGAATTTGTCTCCCTTTACTGTGCAAGAAAAATACTCACGCCTAACAGTACCCTATATCTCTACAAAGCCACCATTCGCCCATGCATAGAATATTGTTGCCACACATGGGTCAGTGCATCAACCACTATTCACTCTATTGAACAGGCTCCAACAAAGAGTTTTCAATCTAATAAGTCCAACACTATTGACCAAGCATCAATCTTTATCTCATTGCCACAATGCTGCATCCCTGTGTTTGTCTTACAAGTACTTTAATTGAATGGGATCTGATGAACACCTAGCACTGGTGCCCATTAACGTAAATACCTGTTGTGATCCAATCGATAACATGTTCGCTTAAGAACTCAAGTTTTATAAGTTCGTGTCCAACACGCAGCAATTTTTTTTTTTTTCTTTTGCTTACAAAATTTTGCTTTCCGTTTCGCTTCTGGCTGATGACACCCAGGTCCGTTTTTTTTTTGTTTTTTTTCTTTAACATTATTTTACAACCATGCAATGCTAGTTTTTAATAAAAAAAAATCAAATTTTATGAATAAGCAAAAAGGGACTACTTTGTGTCATCATCTTGAAGTGATGAGGGCAGATAACTCCACAATAATTCAAACTTGCAAGATCAGCCTTGTAATGGCTACGATTTCCCATTAATCGCTTGAAATTTTAAAATTTTGTTTATAAAAATCAAATTACTTTATTAATTTACTTGATTTTTGAAATATGATCTTTTCATTTTGTCATGGATACATACACATTAAAGAGTTTTCTGTATTTTTACTTTTTAATAGAGGAGGAATCTTGAACAACCACAAAAAATATTATTAAAGTCCTCATTTTTGACCAGCTCTTAATCTCTCATCTTTTACTGATGTTTTCAAATATTGAAATGATTAATTTGAACTATTTCTATTCTTTCTCATGCTTTTCAAACATATGAAGCTATCTTATCAGATTTTGAAAGCCAGGCCCATATAGCATTTAAGCTGACAAATTAAATTTTGCTTCCAATAAGGTCATTTTCATTTGCCATTGTTGTACCTTATTTCTAGCAATGCAATAACATATTTCATGGCAATTTATTTGTAAAAAAATGCATAATCCTATCCAAATGATTGTTGCTATGAAACATTTTTAAATAATCACCTAAAAATAAAAATCAGCAACGGCTATAACTCATATTTTAGATTGAAGAATATAATGGGAATTATTTACATTAAAAAATAAAAATTAAAATGATTTCACTGCATCCTAGTCAATGCCAACTACCATATATTTCAGCATATAAGGTGACCGTCAGCTAAGACGAGGTACAAAATTGGAGCAAATTTTAATAAATTTATCATATATCGGTTGTATAAGATAACTGCTAAATCACAAACTATATTTGTTTAGCCTAGGCTACAGAGAGCAAAACCCAGTATCTTATGAAATATTGTTTTTTAAAGATAATTTTTTAACTTTAATGGTCGACTTATACGTCAAAATATTCAGTTAAGTATAGTTATGAACATTTGCATACATTTTTTTAACTCAAATTCTCTGATTTATTTTGAAAATAACTGATAAGATATCTCTTTGCAGATTTCTATTTTGTTTTTTTTATTAAAAGAAAAATTTCATTAAAAAGTAAAAGCTAAAATTGTGTGTATTTTCAGGGTCCAGTTGAGTTTGAATTTATAAAGAAAGCCCAAGGAAATGATTTTTGCAAATCCTGGTTGAACGTAAATCCATACAAAGCTGTTTTAATGCCAGGTAAGATCAAAATCGTTTTAATTTTTTTTCTTGTATTATTCTTAGAGTACATTTACAAATAATCATATAGTTATTAAATTTTAAAAACTAAAGTATTCAACTTAATGTTGGTAATTATTAATCAAGATCAATTATTTTTAATCATTTCAATTTAGTGAAACTGAACAAATCTGTTTCTGAATATTTGAGATAAGCATTGATAATTTATATTATTTGGATTAATAGAACTACTGTTCTCATCTTGAACGTTATTCACACAACATTTTTATCAATGTAACCTTGGACCTTTTTTAGGTGTATCTTGTGCACTTCAGGAATCTTTCTGTCAAACTCGGGAATTTGCATAGAATGTTGAACGAAACTCTTTATTTAATTTATAGGGGTAGCATGCTTTCGTTCCATCAGTCACGACTGAGTAGAAGCCCTAAGTAATTTGCTATTGTACTTTGAGTGTCACTTGCACTGAGAATTGAACCTTCAACCTCAAAAGAGTATAACTTACAACTGAATGTTACCATATACTTTATTTACGATGCCATGAGCCCTTGCAAAGAATTGTAGTATGAATTTAGGGAGTTTGACAAAATACACCTGGAGAAGGTCGGAGGTTACACCAATCAAAATGTTGTGCAAATAACTCTCAAGCAAAAAAACAGTAATCCGGTTAATCCAAATTATCAAATCTGATCCTACACAAAATGTTCAAATCATGTGAAGATTTTTGTTTTTCTTTCTGCTGTTAAAGGTTCGAAACATAGATGAAACTGTCTCAATTCAAAGCCACAAAATGAAAAAATAATATTAAAAAACAAAAGAAAATCTCAAAAGTATTATTTCTGGAGAGATAGGAAGTCACAACATTTCTTTGACCGTAACATCAATAAAGCAAACAATGGAAAATGAGAAATACGGATTCATAAAAATTTTTTAAAAGTGATTTGGAATTCTGACTAAAATGATTGAACTGGGCAGACAATGGAACAATTAGTATCTGAGAAAAGGTAGCCAGAAGATTTTACGTGGGATGATGTAAAACAAGTTTTATATAAACTTAGACATAAATAACAGGAAGAGTAGGTCCAGGGAGTTTGCTGAGGAAAGTAAGGATGTATGGAGTTAGAGGTTACACAAACATTTGTATCGTTCAATTCTATTGTGTATGGGTGTAATAAACAAAAAAAGCTATCATTTTTTTTTTTTTTTTATGAAATGTTGCCTTTGTTTCGTTGCTTTAAGGGGAAAAAAAAGTTTGTAACTAACAAGAATGAAAGTATGAATCGAGTTATTACCCTTGCACTTGTTAAAAACTCGTCATATAACAAATGAATTATAAATCTCACTTTGGGTGCAAAAGCGATAACTTGATTTATAATTTCGTCCTTGTTAGTTTACCAATATTATTTAAGGGCAGTTCCACAAGAACTAGTTTACATAATTTGTAATTGGTCAGGAAGCAGAACAGTGTTCCACAGGTGTGCCATTCTAGGAAAGAAGCTTTGTTCGTGGAATCTGCATTTAGATTTAGGCACAGGTAGAGTGGGGGAAATTGTTGATAGTGCTTGTAGCTAGTCGAGTGTTTTTTGTGAAAGTTTGGAAAGGGGGAACCATAGATTGGAGCTCAGATGAGCACTTGCTATGAAAATAATGATAGAGCAGAGACAGGTTTCAAAGCCAGTTTTGAATTCTATCAAGGCAGGATAGAGTGCGCTGAGTAGCTCCTGCCCATATGTGGCAACAGTACTCCATTTTCGGACATACTTGGTTCTTATACAGATAGAGGACTGCATCAGCAGTGAGATACCTTCTGGAGCGATAGAATGATCCAACCATTTTTCCAGTAATCTTTGACAACAGATTTGATGTATGGAGAACTATTGCGATATCTGTTTCAATTTATAGGGAATGGGCAAAGAAAACATGAGAGTAAGTAATAAATAAAATCCTGGCCAGAAATAGGGTAATTTGGAAATCAGTTTCTAAATGCTGTAGAAAGCATGCTACGATGTAAAATGAATTTTAAACCAAATATGACAATGGACATCACCATCTCTCAAATATCTATGTATTTCGCTCGTCTACTTTCAATCTATGTTAATTTAACCACTCTCTAATATTCCTCAATATCTCTGTGCACATTTAGAAAAAAATCTATTTAGCATTTACATATTCATGAAATGACTGGCTTTACTATGTATATTAGATATATTTCTTAAAATTATTGCAGACATTGCCGTAGCGTAGGATTAACACCTAAGAATAAAGACGTCTTTAAATGCTGAATATTGTGTTTCCTTTTCTTATTCCTTGTTACTTATCTATTTAAGTGTGCCGAAATTTTCATAATGTTTGTCAGTTTTGTTTAATTTGTAGGCGACCTTCAAGAAATTGAACTGGAAGTGAAAGTTGATGAGTCATCTGTTTGTAAGTTAAACAGCAAAGAAGACACGATCGATGATATATTAGTGCTGCATCTCCACGGAGGGAAGGACTGCTTTATATCCTTTTTTATTTAATCGACCTGTTTATTATTATCATAGAATTCTTGTTGAACTCTTCTAAAGAACAATAGTATTACATTAGTAAAACTTCTTCCTTTAAGTTCTACTAGGTTGCATATTATTTGCAGTAATATGCTTTTTGAATTAAATGTAGATCAAGTTTTTAGGTTTTGCTAACGAGGTTTGATCCAAGGTTAACCTATATAGCCAAATATATGAGAACAGATAGTTGGTTTGGTTTAGTTGTATTTAGATCAGTTGCCGTTTATAAGTTTGCGAGAAAATACATGTAACGTAAGGTCTTGCTTGATAGAGGTGTTTAGAACCTGGTGAGGATGATTTCAACAGAAGCAAGTCATAGTTAAGGAAACGGATACACAAGTTAATGTTTTTAAGATTAAAAGGTGATTATCTTCCTACATGGACATTTGCGGTGGGGCATTCAAGAGAACATCATCATCCCAACCCCAAGATATAAACAGCATTTGTATTCCCTAAACCAATGAAGGATATTACAACATTTTGTTTTTCTTATATTCATGCATTGCCAAGTAAACATTGTTATATACTGCATAATAACATTGAAACACTGAAGTTAAGCAATGTTAACCCTGATCAATACCAGATGGGTGACCATTTGAGAATACCAGGTGCTGTATGTAGGAATACGTTAACACCTCCATGCAAGAACTGCAAAAACCTAATGTCATCATCTCCCCTGACAGGGATATACATGCGACTGGGAATCGCTTGTGAACATGACATTCCCGTTGAACGTCCTGTTTTGAGAGATGACAGTTCCATCTTCCCAGGGTAAATTTTATTTAAAAGCAGTGAATATTCTTGCCCAAATATACTTTGACTGGATTTAATTGGAAACAACTAAAGGTCTTGGAGAATCTCAACCAAAATTTTGTGACATCAACGAAGTGAAGGATATCCATCATAAAATGAATAATATATGAAAATTAGAGTTTTTAACTCATTTATGACAGGAAAAAGTTATGGCCAGTTGAATTAGAATGAGTGTTTTATGCCAAATTGATGAGTGAATATATTTAAATTTGTGCTGATTTTTCCATCAAATACTAATATCTATTAATCCCCAACCATGCATTGAAAGGATACCATAATATTTAGTTTGTGGCACTTTATCGTAGCAAAAGTCTGTGCAAAATTTCAGCAAGATTGGCGCAGTAGTTCCAGACAAAATAGAACAGAGAAACAGACGGACAAATAGAAGTATAATGTAAATTCATTAGACTATTAAGAGATTCTTGCAGATGGAGTAGTACTTTCTGAGATGGTTTTCTATGGTGGTCTTAATTGGTCTTCACATACCCAGTATTATTTGATATGTTTCATAGCATTTTTTTTTGCAGCTACAGACAATAGTTAACCTCTATGATGACAAAAACCATGCATGGGAAAGAGTCACACCCTTTATGAGGTAATTTTGTTAATGTGCATCAGCATAGATCACAATGGATCTAGAGGAATGTAATTTCAATAAAAAATTCTGTTTTTTAAATTCATTATATGCTTTAATTGATACTTTAATTAATACTTGTATGCTTTAAGAGTAGTTGGAGTTGCTATGCGGATCATCAACAAATGGATGCTTTAGCTGAGAATGTCACAATATTGTGGAGATCATCCTGAATGACAAGTGGAAGGTTTATTGATCTAATTAACAGAGAATTGTGGTACATCAGTAATATCGGTGCATGTAGATGTCGTCAGATTTGAATAACGATTCCCAGAAGGAAGGATTTAAAAGTAGTTGAGAAAATGCTATTTACTTAATGAAAAAAAGGGCATGTTCGAATATTCAATTAAATGTGATAATCTATGTGCGTTATGTTTTTATATTAAAAATTTATATCATTTTTCAAATATTGCTATCTTTGTTTCAATCGTTCACAAATGTTACGGATTAAAATTAATGCTTGTCGTATGAAAGTAGAACCTTGTGTATTTGTAAGTATTTCATGACAGTAATATCTTTCTTAACTCCAAGACAAATTACGATAAACGGTAATTTCGTTCCCACCAGCTTTGGTTCTTCTATTGAAGCCCTAATTCAGATGCAACGGCCAATCAGAGAAGTACCAGTTGCTCAACTTGTTGACTTGGTAAGCATCCTCTCCCACCTTTCTCTTTCTTTACTTTCTTACACTCGCCTTTTCTCTTACTCTTTCTTTATTTACTGCTTGGCAGTCTTGTTCTATATTCAGTATATTGATCGCG
This sequence comes from Euprymna scolopes, assembly GCF_053919585.1. Lineage (NCBI taxonomy): Eukaryota > Metazoa > Mollusca > Cephalopoda > Sepiida > Sepiolidae > Euprymna > Euprymna scolopes. Next base: position 102,621,455 of record NC_136494.1, on the reverse strand, counting down.
ATGCCTCCATTCAGTCTCAAAAGACAAAGGATATCCTCTGTAGGCACAGTTGCGAGTGTAATTGTGAAGCAAGGGTTACACAATCCACAACCACACCTCTACTGAGTCGGCACTGTTTAGTCCAGTGGCAAGGAGAAGACCAGGATGACTGGAAACAATGCCGAGATAAGCGGAGAGCACACACAGCACCTGGAAGTTCCAAATGGTCACCCATTTAGTACTGACCAGGTTTAACGTTGCTTAACTTCCGTGATCCAGCGGGAACTGGTGTGTCAACGTGATTATGCCGTACACATTCAGCATATTGAAACTAATACTAAGTAGGTATAACTTCCTGGTCGAGGAATCTGAAAGCAAAATTGCAAAAAAATGTGTGCGTAAAACATATAACATGCTTGGATAAAATTTGTTTGTTGCTAAAAAAAAAACAAGCCATGAATAATTTACAGATCGTTCTCTAAAGAGACAAACCAATAACAATATTTTTTAATGCTATAAAACTATATGGTAGAGATCCGTGTATAAATGTTGTAAAAAAAGTTTAGAACTTCCCATAAAACAAGCAGAAAAAGTTTCATTAGTAAAACATAATGATGACACAATTCAGTTACAATTTTATGAAAAGTCAGAGCAAAAAAAAAGTGAATGTAGAGAATGAAAAGTATTTCAAAGAATTACGATAAAGCATAAAAATAGTTCATTTCTGAATATAAACAATGATAAAAATAAATTATTGCATATTTCGACATATAAAGCGACCATCAGATAAAATGAGGTACAAAATTAAAGAAAATTTTAATAAATTTATCATATATCGGTTGTATAAGACGATTGCTAAATCACGAAAACATGTTTGTTTAGCCTAGGCTGACACCCGGTATCTTATGAAATATTGGTTTTTAAAGATAATTTTTTAACTTTAAAGGTCATCTTATATACCGAAATACACAGTAAATGAATTTCAACCATAATAAATTCAATAAATTTCAACAATGATGAAATAAATTAATTTAAAAGATGATAAAATAAATAAATAATAAAATAAATTAATAAATTTCTATTATTATTGAAATTACCATGCAGTGCTTTCGATTATAATTATTTTTACGAATTTTTCACAGTTTGCTAATGTTTTAAATATTCACCATTTTCATATAAAATTTTTGCTCAATCATTTAAATAACCTGTCTGGAATCTACCGATGATAACACTGTTCCTATTCTGCATAAGTACCAAAAAATGGATATGAAAATGAGTACATTTTTATTGTTTTGATATTAATATGTTATATGCTATTGACATAGATTTGTGACTGGGAAACGCACATCCTCAACTGCTGTTGCAGCAACAAGCGGCGGATATCACATTGGTTAGAAACAGAAGTAATTATGTTCCCTACTACAAGATGTCACAGTAAAACTAAATGGCACGTCTACTAGTTATCTGTTTACATGGCAGAAAAAGTTCTGTCTCAAGTAATGTTACACATTTCAATTGGAAGTTTATAGACATTTGGCAATTTGATTCATTTTGTTTGAAAATCTATTCATCTCTAAAGTCAAATGATTAGATAAATTCTTTGTTTGGTTTTTATGTTTTTCTCTATTCTGCAAATTTTTTGCTAATTAAAGAAATTTCCAAGAAATTCAAAATTTTAAAAAATGCAGGATTTTTTATCAAATTTTCTTTTTCAGGAACAGCCTGGCAGTTTAAAGCAAGTTGATATTGCAGCCACTGGGGGTCGTCTTTATGCAGTACCAAAAGAAATCTGGCGCCTAATTGATCATCTTCACAAATTTGGACGAACACAAGTGAGATTCAAATTTTTATTATTTTTCACTCTTGCTAATTTCTTCCACATTCAAATTTTTAATGGTACTATCAGATCAGGATATCTGAAGATGTTGGCTTCCTGAGACGAAATGCACCAAACACTACAAACTAGTAATTGAAGATACAAAGAGCTTGAAAAATAAAAACCTTCTACAAAATAACTGGATGCAACATGAATACGCTGGTGAGCATATTAGTGCTTAGCAAGCCGTTTTTCCGTTAAGCAGATTTGAATTTCTATAAAAGGTAACATTTTAAAGAAATTTCTGCACAACTAATAATTATCAAATATTTACATATTATACATGAAAATAATTCTGAAATTATTATCTATATGAAAATGGATGATATATGCCGATTTATCTTATCAATTTTGAAATATTTTTTGTCAACTTTGCTCGGTCATACTTTGCTTCCTATCATCCTAAAAACATAAATAAAAGTCCAGTAGAGATGAACTTCTATTTTTATATAGCCTGTAAAATTTCAGCCATATCCAATCAAATTTATCCCCACACATGTGTATCCAAACGTAACGTATGAAATGTAAACATTGTAAAACAGTTTCCCTTTTTGCTGTCGTCATTTTATACCTTTTTTTAATTTTTAACTTGAAGCATAAAAACATTGAACACATAAAAGAAAAATAAATTAACATCATCGAAATGCTTATTCTATTCCCTTTCCAGCAATGTAATTCTTTTAAAAATTGACCAACAAATAAAAAGATATGACTTGTTGAAGCATATTAGGTATGTAATATTGCCGAAGCCCACGAAAATAGAGCATACGCTTGTAATGCTAATTTAAATACAAAGTTACTAGTGCAGAAATATATCTTTTTAAAATCAAACTTATAAAAATATTTGTTAGGTAATTTTGTTAAAAATGGGTTTCTAAATAATATTATTTCGGTACACTCCATAAATACCAAAAACTGATTAATTAATGCATTTTGTGTTCTTATTTAGAATTCGGCTTAATAAAAATACAGACAAATCTTTATAATATGTGTACCCGTTTCATATTCCAAAATTCATGTAAATTGACCTTTTTTTTAAGAAAATCAAATTTTATGATGAGTGAGATGGAAGAAGTAGGGGCTGCCATGTTTTTTAGCTGCGTATATTAAAATTCAAGGGTGGACAACTCAATTCAACTTCCGAGATTTTGTTTGTATTCAAAATAATAAAAAACTTTTTATTTTGCTAAAAGTTATAAATTTTGATTTCCTTAGTTAAAAAAAATCTACTTGATTAATTTACATGATTTTTGGAATATGACATCTTCGTTCCATGATGAGTACATACATAATAAAGATTTTTCTGTATTTTTTTAAAAATAAAATCAAATTCTAAATAGAACTGAATTTTTTAAATGTTATAAAACTTGATGAAAATATTCAAAACTATTTGAGAATAAATATATAAACAGTTTTAGTTTACACATTTCTTTTTATAGAAATATGTTTGTTTGACTTATACTTTTGAAAAAGGATAAACATTAATTTTAAAAAATATTATTATACAAAAAAAGAACTTCCTCACAGAAATAGTAAATTTGAAACATTTTTATACAAAAATGTTTTAATGGAATTTAATAAATTTATAAGAAAGAAATGAACAAGTCAAAAATATTGTTGCAACTGTATTCGCTACAACGCTGAAGAAAACGATATATTATCATCTATATATGGAAAATCTTGGAAGGAAGGGCCCCAAACACAACAATAGTAGAAATAACCCATCAGCAGTGAGGAAAGCTCTGCTATATAAAAACCACACCTGGGACTACACGGAGGATCAAGTCCTTCATCCACCACAGCTTCACGTACAGTGACACAAGAACATTCAACTGTATTCAGCTGCAATAAGAAATATAAGGAGAGTGTCCCCCAACACTTTCAAGAAAAAAATGGATATTTGGCTTGAAAAGATACCTGATCAGCCACCAACTCCAAGTTACCCTAGTCCCAACCTAAATCGTCCAGTGGACTGGACCTCTGTAGGAAATGGGCAGGCTGGATGCAGTGGAGCTCCAGCTCAGTTGTGTCAATAACCAACGGAGTAACACAGAAAACTAAAGATCTCTACAAAATATATCAATAATACTGTGAAAAATTTTCTTTATTATTAAGAAAACAGACTTGTAAAAATTATTTAACTGGTTTAAAAGCTTAAAAAAAAAAAAAAAAAAATTTCAACTTTCTGACCAAAAATCCATTTTCTTTTTTCTTTTTTTTTTTTTTAGATCCTTATAATAAAGTATACAGTTAAAAGATAACTCAACATTGTTTGCTGTATTATAAAGAAAAAGGATCATTAAAAAAAACTAATTAAAAATTATTTAAAAACGGGTGCATTTTTAACTTAAAATTAAAGTCACATGTGGATTCGTAAATAAATACATTTTTTAACAAATGTAAAACTTGACAATATTTTCCTGCCAAAAAATAGTTCCTTCTTAATTGCACATGTCCAAATGTAAAGTAATTTTTTTATCTTCTAATAAATAAAATAGTCACTTTTCGACCAGTTTTATAAATCTCTGATTAATTTCTTTGAGAATTGAAACAGAAAATGACCATCCTTCATAATAATCAATACTGTTACGTTAACAGGTCATCTGATTTTTTAGTAGAGACGGGTACTATTATGAAACTCACGTACGAGTTCCTCAGAGCACATTCCATTAAAGTACTTGCAAAAAAAGCACAGGGATGCAGTACTGCAGCGATAGAACAGAGGTTGAAGCTTGGCCAATAGTGTAGGATCTACTAAATTTGGACTCTGTTTAAGAATGAAAGACTAGTGATAGATGCATCAGCCCTGATATGGCAACAATACTCCATGCATGAGTAACTTTGCAAAAATATAGGATACTCTCTGGTGTGATTAATTTTCTAGCATGGTAGAGGGAGCCCACTTTCTTTGCAGCAGCAGCATTGGCAATGTTCTCAGTGTATTTGTTCCAATTCATGTTTCCTGAGAATTTTAAGCAAGGAGTTTAAAAGATGGGCTCTCAGAGAGGATGTTATTTGTCATTGGCAATTAGTGTTTTTTAATAACTATTTATTATGACTCTTTTGAGCATTTCTTCTTTTAAGCCCCTTTGCCTTGATATTTTCACGGTAGATGCTTGACTACAATCTCTGGTTACTCCTCTAAAACCTTCACAGCAAGTACCCGTCTAACTACAACCATTGCAAAGAACTCTTCCTTTTCTCTCTTTGTACTTAAAACAAAAATAGTGCAGTTTTTTTCTAAAAACTTCCCATCTGTGGAATATAACTACTTCCTTGCTGGCTACAACATAGTCATCCTTAAGTCCATTATTAACAAATATTTGTCAAACTGTCATCTTGAATAATCAAATCCTGCACTTTCTACCCATCGCGTTTTCTAATTGACAATTTTATTAACCCTTATCCTTGAGTAATTTTAAGCCTTGATAAGTGGAAATGCATTAGTATAAAAAAATAAACAAAATAGTCATCAACTTTTAATAAAAAAAAAACGTTTATATATACAAGGAATTATTAAAAAAAAATCTCTTCCAAATTTCAAACTTGAGTTGATTATTTGTAAAGTTTTAATTAAAGTAGTTAAACCTAAAAATTCCAACCTATGCTTACTCATCAACAGTAAATTTTATTGAAACTCGGTTATAATGTTCAATTCATTTCAAATTATTTTTTTTTATTTCAAGATTTCCTTTTAAAAACTAAATATAAAATTTTTATTACTAAAATCAGTTCAGAATTTATGAAAAATTTTGCAAGCAATTATTTTTCTTTTCATGGGTGCAAACTGCAAACCTCTCTCTCTTAGAGTTCAAAAAAGAATCTATAATCTAATAGGTTCCTCATTGTCTACAAAGCTCCAGCCCCTGTCTCATCGTCATCATGATTTATGCCTGTGCTTGTTTTACAAGTACTACAACAGAATGTGCTCCGATGAACTTGCTACACTTATGCCCCCCCCCCTCAACATAAATATACTCGATCAACCCGACAGTCGGCTAAAACCACATTCATTGACTGTAAAGGTCTGCAAATACTGAAGGGTGTTCTACTCTAATAGCTTATTTCCTTGAACAGCTAGCCTTTGGATTTCCCTCCATACTCCCTGTAACCCCAACTGTACCAACATGCAGAAATTTAAATGTAATGTGAACAATACTCTCGTACAACTCATGATTTATAATACCAGCTATAAATCTGGCCTCTTATCACAGTTCCATCTTGTTTGGGAGTGAATAATAATAATCAATAATTTTTCTTATTTTTTTATTTTTAAATTAAAATACTTTTATTATTTAAAATGAATAAACTTGTAATTTGATAAAATTTGAAATAAGGAACTTAAAACAATGATTCAGTGGAACTTGTTAAGAGCAGAGTTTTGACAATTTTTTTTTCTTCATTTTTTCAGGAGGGACTTTTCCAAGAAACTGGTCTCATTGGAGAGATTTATAAAATCCGTGACTGTCTCGATACTGGCATGCCCGAAGTTATTCATATCCTTTTTTTTTTTTCTCTATTTTCAGTCAGTTGTTGAAATAAGTTTGGCTTATAAAAAATAAAAAAAATTCTAAAAGCATAAAAATCAAAAGCAGATAAATTGAAAAAAATATTTTGTTTTCTGAATTTTCACTTTCATTCACAAAACTTTGTTTTTGTTATTTTAGAATCAAATCTGTTTAAATTGAAATTACCTGAAATCTGCTATTAACAGTTTTCTTTGATGAAAATTATAATCAAAATTTGCAACAATTTTCTGTGATTTTTAAATAATAATACGTGACCTGTTGGGTGAATTTATAATATGAACCCTATGGATTTCAAGCACTCCAAAATAAGTCATAATCAAAATGACACAAATTTCAATAATATCAGATTTTTGAACTTCCAATTGAGTTGAATATGTGCTTTTATAACTTTTGAATCACAAATTAAAGAAAAAAGTTTTACTATTTTAAACAAAGATTTTATTTACAAGTAAATAGCAATGTTTTTTTTTTATCACAAGTCTCTACTTATACAGTGTGTCCAAAAAGTCACTGAAGGGTTTTGAACTTAAATAGATTCTTTTATTTTTAATGATATCTTTCTGTAATTTTAATACAAACTGATTAAGACATTTGGGAAATTTAAAAATAAAAATGCAGAATTCAAAATTTTTATTTATGAAAAATAATGTCTTTTAAATGTTGCCCATTTCCAGCTTCACATATTTGTGCTCTTTCCAAAACATTATTCATGACAGAATCTCTGGGTTGAGATTTAATTCCCTTATTTCATTTCTGATGTTTACCTACAATTCTTGCAGGGTTTGGGGTTTGATAGTTCGAGGTCTGCCAGCTCGCAGAACGAAATAAGGGAGTTAAATCGCAATCCAGATATTCTGCAATCTGTCAAAATGTGGGCAAAATTTAAAAGACATTTTTTTTCATAAATAAAGATTGTTTCAATTTTGCAATTTAAAAAAGAAAATTCCCAATGTCTTAATCATATTGTGTTAAAATGACAGAAAGATATCCTCAAAAAATAAAGAATCTATTTAAGTTCAAAACCATTCAGTGACTTTTTGGACACACTGTATATAAAAGGTATTTTGTGTGTCTGTGTGTGAGTTTGTTCCTTATGGAATCTATCTAAAGTCTGATCTGATTTTTCTTTGAAATTTCACAAAAATGCACTCTGTGTCTGGGAATATTCTTAGATAGATTTTGCCTCTGATAATTTATCAAAAATCGATGATCAAAAAAATCTGATTAAAGAAGAAACAGTTTGATTTTGACCAGATTTAATACCCTTATACAGCCCAAAATCACAAGTGCATTTGAGAAGTTTTATCACCGCAAAAGCAGAAAGGCCTGCCATATAAAATCAACAGTAGGTCCTTTGTTAAGATAGGGGTGCATTCAAAATGAATGTTTCTATTTAGAGCACAATCGGATCATGATACTTGACATTCGCATCTTAAACTTTTAATTCAAGCTATTATATAAAAATATTTTTATAAAATTAAGTGTATTCTCTACAGTGCAATGTAGACTACAATGTTATTGTGAACTAAGTCACTATGGAGAGGCATTTAAAGCTTCATCCCTGTGCACCACAATAGGTTCTTGATTAGAGCAGGCAATCAATCGATTTGATTGAAAAATGAATGATTTCACCAATAAAAGTAAAATAAAACTACTTGATCAATTTGCATGATTTTTAGTGTATGATATTTTCTGTCCAAGGTACTTGCATAAGAAAGATCTTTATTTTTGTTTTTTCTTAATAGGGGAATTATGGACAAGCATTCATTCATCTAATAGATGGCTTGTGATCAAAAGGGTCACAGTTCATCTTGATAAAGAATGTTTTTATCCGTTCCCTTGCTTATTTGATGGATGATGTCATCTACTGTGCCTGGTTATCTCCCATTTTTGCTTCAATTACAGAGTTCCTATTTATTTGCCCCCCCCCCCCCCCCACGAGGGAAGTTAGACACAAGGTCGGGTTTTAATATGGGGAAAATCCAGCTTCCTTTCATTTATAAAAGTATTTTAGACTTGAACCTTCAATTTGTTGTTCTTTACTGATGCTTTAACCATTGAGCTGCACATGTCTGTTTCTGTTGATGACAATTCTTGTTGGTTAGATCTTCCTTGACGCATTGTTTACCTGGTAGCATTCATTCTGTTGCTGGAGCGTTGATTCTCTTCCTCAAGTGTTTACCAGAACCTGTCATTCCATTCAATGTCCACCAAAAGTGCCTTGACGCCTGCAACAACAGCAAAGCATGCAGACAGGTAAGAAACGAAACGTCATTAAAAAGTTTCATAAAACATATCTTTAATGCTTATCAAAATGAATCCTTTAACAGTTATTAGATGATGCGACAGTTTTACTGAAAATCTATGATTCTCATATTTTTACAGGTTCATTGCTTTTTTAGTGGAATTTCATTTTCTTTTTAAAGAAATTTCATTGATTTTTAATGGAATTTCATTTCTTTTTAATGGAATTTCATTGCTTTTTAATGGAATTTTATTTTATTTTTCTCTTTCTTGCTTTGTCTTTCTCTTTCTTGCTTTGTCTTTCTCTTTCTTGCTTTGTCTTTCTCTTACTGTTTTTTTCTCTCTGACTCATTTTCTCTCTGTCTTGCCTTCATTTTTCCTCTCATGACAGTTCTCTCTGAAAACTAAAAAAAATTAATTTCACCATGAAAGGTAATATTTTAAACAATTCATGATATGGGTAGAGGAGTTAGATGGCTTTTGTTTCATCAAAGCATGACATTCTGTAATTATGGTCATGCAGTTTCTCTTATTTTTGACTTGTTTAGTTTAAACTGGAGATTTTTAGGAAAAAACACTATTCTGGGGTAATTAACACCCCTATATTCATAATATGGATTCATTTGGCCCTATGTAAACCAGACATTTCTGCCGTCGAGCAGAGAGCACTGAGGCAGTTTAACCGCTCGTAGTGAACACCAGGACTATTTCATGTTAATATTGTGACCCCTAACAAACAGTTGGGGGCTTTCATTCTTTACATGCACTTGTTAAGAATTTGTGTGAAAATTAAAAAAAAATATATATCTTGGAAACTATTAGGTTGAGAAGAAAGTTCTTACGGAATTTTTAATTTTGATTTCAAATGATGTATTTTCAAATAGGTTTTTGTTATAATAACTTTACTTTATATATCATTTTAAAGAGTATTTTTTCACTCTATCTAATCGTTTAAATTACAATTGTTTTAAAACAATTATGTCTTCTTTTCAGAACGTTGAATGCAAGATGGAAAAAAAGCAAATTCGCACAATTTTCTTATTTCAGTTCAAGCTAGGCTAAAAAGCCGCTGAAACAGCTTGAGATATCAATAAAGTGTTTGGCCCAGGAACCGTTACTGAATGCACAGCACAATGAAGGTTTAAGAAATTTTGTGAGAAGATTTGAAGATGATGAGCGTAGTGGTCAACCATTTGATGATGACAATGATCAATTAAGAGCTTTAGTCGAATCCAATCCACACACAACTGTTCTAGAACTTGCTTCTGAATTAGACATAACGTAGACAATGATTTTCAACCACTTGATAGAGATTGGAAAGACAAATATACTTGATAAATGGGTGCCTCACGAATTGAACAACAACCAAACGAAACGCTGTTATGAAGTGTCAACTTTCCTTCTTTTATGCAACTCTTAAGAATGGCCCGTTTTTCGAGCAGGTTGTGACTTGTGTTGAAAAGTGGATTTTTACAACAACCAGCGACATTCAACTCAGTGGTTAGATGCAGACAAATCCATGACACTTCCCGAAGCCAGAGTTGCACCAAATGAAAGTAATGCTGACTGTTTGGTCGTCTGCGACTATTCTCATCAATTACAGTTTTTTTAATGCAGGCGAAACTATTGCGGCAGTAAAGTACTGTCAAGAAATGGATGAAATGCATCAGAAACTTCAACAACACCCAGCATTAGTCAACAAAAAAGGCCCAATTATCCTTCATGATAATGCCCAACTGCATTTTGTTAAACCGATCCTGCAGAAGTTGAATGAATTGGGTTATGAAACTCTGCCTCGTCGGCCATACTCTCCAGACCTAACCTAACAACTACTTCTTTGTCAAGCATCTCAACAACTTTCTGCACAAGAAATGCTTCAAAAACCTAAGCAATATCATCACCACCAGAACACAAGATTTTTACGTTACTGGCATAAATACACTTGTTTTGCGTTCGCAAAAGTGTGCTGATTCTCATGGTACTGATTGAAATCAATAAATGTTTGTTTGAGACAAAATATGTTCATCTGGATTTAAAAGTTGTCAACCGCACATATAATAGAGAAACTGTTTTGATGAGTACATTCCCGTGTGTTTTTTCTTCCTTTCCTCAACAAATTTCTGGTTGCTGCCATTTATTGCCCAATAGATTTTAGAACAACAATAAAAAAAATGCCTGGGAAAAAGAAAAAAAAAAACAGATTTCATTTTTTACTAAATTTAGCAAACAAAAATCAGACGGACAAGAATGGAAAAACCTACTTGTAACAATGTTGTGATGTTAGTATTTGAATGATTGATGAGGAAGAATGCAGTAAAAGTTAAATATGTATTAACGAAAATACATGAAAATGGTAGATTGAGCAATATCTTTGCTTAACTGCTGGACTAGTTAGTGATGACTATACTCTTCACGTGTCCATCTCTGATTGACTTTTGTCAACCGGTTGTCGTTACCTGTAAGTGACGGCGTGGATGGAAGTGATGTCATAGAATAGTTCATTATTCCAGGCAATAGGGGTGCATCCCCAACAGTATTGTTTTGTCAATTCTTCAATTCCATTGTGATTCTATCGAGTTTAAAAATCGTGACCCAGAGAATGTGGAGGATATGATCCACAAAAATGAAAAGTAATTGGAAATGTGATGAGTTGAAAGATATTAAAATGCCTGCCAAAATCTTCTGAATTCTTCAGAAAGGTAGTGCTTGATAGGTAGTTTGATGGTTTCCAGGTGGACTAATGGAAGTGGTTGAGAGGAAAGCCATTTCTGCTGATTAGCTGAGTGCGATGGGGATGAAGACCAGACATTTAGAATTTCCGATCAAAACTAATGATATCTAGTAGTTAAAGCCTCGCAGAGATTAGATTGGAGAAGATCTAGTTGAGATGAGCTTCAACAGACAAATAATCCATGTTAGGTTTTGGCTGATATATGAAAACTTAAGTAAGATGTGGACAACTGTATTTGGCAATCGTTTTTCCCCGACCGTGTCATATGCACACCCAGACCACAACTACTTTATACATAATGTATTAGAGTTTGTGTCCTTTTTTTTTGTGAGTCTGCTTTGTTTTGTTTTTGTATATTTGTAAACCAGTGCTTGTGCTCTTGGAGATTATCAGACAAGATGGCCAGAACCAGAAGATTAAGAAGAAAATGTTTGGGTCAGCAATCATTGTGGACCAGCATTTTTCTTAATTGCTGCGTTTTTCGAACAATTCAATCAAGCATTGAAAACATTTTCAAATCACTACAACATTTATTTCCATGATTTCTTTTGGAATATTTTTAGTGAAACTTATTTGCCAGTTTGATTGGATAGAAAATTATTTCTAATGTGGAAGAATTTAACTTAAAACCTTCAAATTATGAAACTATTCAGTTTAAAACATTCCAATTTCCTCCTCCCCCTCCTTCTTGTTTGTTATATCATATTTGGTGATGATCATAAAGATTTCCATCGTTGTCATTTTTGTTATTGATTTGCAAAGGGAAGAACAGCAATGTTAAACTAATGTGAAAAGTTGTCAACCTAACAGAGTTGTGTTTCTGAATTTTTGAAATGATGATTATATTATTTGGAATCTTCGAACTACTGTTTTTATTTTGAGTATTATTTTCACAATGTTTCAATCAATCTAACCACTAAACTTCTTCCTTCAGCCATTGATAAGTGCTAAAAAAGTATATAAATGAAGACAAAAAATGTTGGCAAATTTTTTTTTGTTGAAGGATTTATTATTTGTAATTATTGAATTCTTCTGATTATTGTCATCTTGAGTTCTATTCTCACAACGTTTTGGTTGATGTAACCTGACTTTTTTCAGATGTATCTTGTCGAACTTGGGAATCTTTCTGTTGAACTCATGAATCTGTATGAAATTTCAATTATTTAATCCACAGGAGTAGCAAACTCTTGTTCCCTCAGCCATGACTGGGTAGAAATCCTAAGTTACCCTTATTGTATTTTGAGTGTCACCCATTGTAATTCAGTTGTAAGTTATACTCTTCTGGAGATTGAAGGTTCAATCCTCAATACGGGCAACACTCAAAATACAATAAGAATTAAGACTTCTACTCAGTTATGGCTGATGGAATGAGAGCATGCTACCCCCTAGATTAAATAAAGGGTTCAGTTCAAAATTCTATGAAGATTCACTAGTTTGACACGCCTCACCTGAACAAGGTCAAAGGTTACATTGACTGATATGTTGTGAAAATAACATTTGAACTGAGGACAACAGTCTGAAGCATCCAAATAATAACCTGTAGTTGATTATTGGAAAATTCTTTCAAATCTTGAATCCAATTGTTTTCTTGCTTTCATATAAAAAGATTTTTTTTCTGGAAATTTCCAAGATAACAATTCTAATTTTCATTATTCACACTTCTGTTATCATCTTTGATGTTCTCATTTTTGTCTGATGTACCTAAAAAAAAAAAAAAAAAAACGAGGCTACATCATTAGAAATACTGAACAGGTATCTGGATAAGCCAAATAAATACAAAGAAACTGTTGCTTGAATTGAAAATCATTTTTAGTTTTGCAGATTCGACTTTTCATTCTTTTTCTTTCTCCGTTTGCAGGTTCTCTCCACAATTCCTGAACACCACAGAACTGTCTTCAAATACATTTGCGCATTTTTACGAGAATTGTTAGAATATTCTGAAAGTAATCAGTTGGATGTCAAAACTCTGGGTAAGAAAAATTAGACATTTTTTCCTCCTCAATCAAGATCGATATTTTGTTTTTTGTTCTTGTCTAAAATTCTCCCTATAAAAAAAAGGAAGAAAAATCTGTATGATATATGTACCTGGGATGAAATGAAAACATCATATTCTAAAAATCACATAGATTGATCAAGTAGTTTTATTTTTAACTAAGAAAATTGAATTTTATGAGTAACAGAAGAGTCCCTTTTATCTGTGCATTTAAAATTTTAAATTTTAGCATGACTGACTTATAAAGCCTTTCATAAAGATGTTTTTAACATCTAAAAATATGTCAACTCAATCTGTATGTTTAGTCATGAAAATGTTATTTCAAACTTAAAAATGTGATCATCTGACTGCTTAACAGATGCTTACATCGGAATAAAAAAATTTTTTTTCAAATTTGCTTTTATTTTTTTTACAAACTAGCAGTTCAGCCCAGCTTTGCTCGATCCCTATGTACTGTTCATAAGTTTCCCTATGTGTGAATACACTTCATGTAAGATTTCAAATGTTTAAACCCAAATTTGTGTGAGTAATTCCGTATAGACCGCAGAGGTCAAATTTTTAAACTTTGACCCCAATTTTGACCCCTTAACATTTATTATTTTGGTCTCAAATCAAAATACAAAGATTTACCCATGTCCAAGTTACCTACATCTAAAATTTCAAGTCTTTAGACCCAAAATTGGCGGAGGAATTTGGTAGAATCTGCAAAGGTCAACTCTTTCAACTTTGACCTTTTGGCAGCCAAATTTTCGTCCCAAATGCTTGCCACATGTCTGAATACCCATTATGTATAAATTTCAAATGTTTAGACCCAAAATTGGTTGAGTAGTTTGCTAGACACCGCAATGGTCAAATTTTTTTAACTTTGACCCCTTGGCAGCTCAAATTTTCGACCCAAACTGATTAAAAAGCTTGCTCTATCTCTGAATACCCTTTATGTAAAATTTCAAATGTTTAGACCAGAAATTGGTTGAGTAATTTGGTAAAGACCACAGAGGTCAAAATATTTTGAACTTTGACCCCTTAAGATTTATTTTTTGGGGCTTAAATCAAATTAAAAAAGTTTGATCCATGTCCAAGTAACCTACATCTAAAATTTCAAGTATTTAGACCAAAAATTGGCAGAGGAGTTTGGTAGAGTTTTCAACAGTCAAATCATTGAACTTTGACCTCTTGACAGCCAAATTTCTGGCCGAAAATTGATTATAAGGATTTTCCCAATTGTCAATACCCCTTATGTCAAATCTCAAGTCTCTAGACTGAAAATTTGACAGAGTTATTTGTTAGGGAAATCTACACACACACACACACACACACACACACATGCATGCATTTTCACTTTTATAGATATATAGATTTTTTTCACTTTTTTATAATATTTGTTTTTTTATTTATTTTTTAAAGATTTGTATTGTCTTCAAATATTTTTATTTCATTTTTTTTTTTTTTTTAATTTGTTGATTTAAAAATTTTTTTTGTTTTTATCTCTTTACCAGCTTCCATATTTGGTCGCCTTTTCTTGCGACATCCAAGTGACGATGAAGCAAGGAGTCCTGTTGGTGCTAAAAAAACGGAACAGATGGAATTAGAAAAGAAGCGGGTGACATTTATTACGCACTTCTTACTCAGTGAATATGACGACTGATTGTGGGGAAAAAGAAACGCAAGAAAACTCATTTTCTGGACACAGAAGAACGGATGTGGTTGTGTGCAATGACCTTTTTTCTGCTTTTGGAATCCAAAATTTTTGATTCCTAAGAGAAAGACATGTTGTGATGACGTCTAATTTTTCCATGATGACCCATGACTCGTTTCATAATGACCCCTGACCGCCACTCTTTGGGTTAAGTGCTAAGTAACAGATTTTGACATATATGCATACACACACACACACATATGATATTTACAATTTTCAGGAAGAAAAATTGACCAGTGCTCAATTATCGGGGTAAGAATCTAATATTTATTAAATAAGATACTTATTAGATTCCGTCATACCAATGGTTTCCTTGCCTAGAAACGTTATTTTTCAATGACTTGCCAATCCACCTTAGACTAAGAAACCATTGGTTTGACAAAATCCAGTATATATATATATTATGATTTGTTAAAATCCTTGAATCAATAGATATTAAAAAAACCTTATCAATAAACATTTAAAAATAACTCTGGTATGAATAGTTATTTTTTAAATAAAATATAAGTATGAATTTATTTTAAAATGTGCATCAATCAGTTTTTCAAGGTAAAAATAGCTCCACTACATTTGGCAGTTATTAATCTAGTATTCTCTTTAAATGTATAAATTGCATTACATATCTTTAATATAAATCGATTGTAATTTTGGAAACTAATGAGTTTTATTATTTAAATTATCTCCTTTGAAAATTAACATTTTAAAGAAAGGCTTTGTTAATTTATCCTTTTTTTTATGAAATCATTTTAATTACTGTTAATATTGACAAACACTATTGCATATATATAGGAAATTAGACCAGTAACATTACAAATGAATAATACTAAACATTAATTTATTATAAACTGTTTAAAACATTTGTGCCAATTAATCATACAAATAGCTGTGATTGGGCATTTTCTTTCTACTATATATGCAACATTTTAAAATATAATGTTACTGATTTTAATAATTAATTATTTAAATGCATATATAGATGTGATAAACGAAAAAAAAATGCATTTATTCATTCAGGTGTAAATACAATTTTGTGGAATAAAAGTTTGCTAAAGGGTTTAATTATAAGAGTTAAAGTCTAATATATAATTGTTTAGATATCTACATATTGGATTCTGTAATACCAATGGTTTCTTTGCCCGAAAAGGCAATTTTTCAAGTTACCTATATACATGTGTGCATGTGAAAAACGAGTAAAACGAAACTCGAGTTTTCTTCTCTTTTTTTTCTTTTGTTTAAAGAAATACAAGAGGATGTCACTTTACTATTTGACCTCTGACCCCTATTTATTGTGATGCTGACAGCAAATTCATAAGACAGAACCCCCTTATTTTTTTTCACTCTATCATTTTTTGTCTGAGGATAAATCTAAAGTTCCAAACATATCAGGTTTTCATTTCCCAGCATGAGCCATTGCTTGCCTTCGACATTGATCCGTTTTAAAAAGGTGTACAGTACTTCATCCTGAAGAAGATTGATGTCGACTGGTCAAAACACTGTGAACTTTGATTAATCCCGTATTACCAATTGATCAAGTCTTTCAAAAAAAAAAAAAAGCCTCTTCCCCTTCATTTATTTGGATTAATTATACGACAGAGATGCAGTCAAAACATACTAGTTTAGGAGCGCAAAAAATAAAAATAAAAAACAGGGGATGGGGGGGGGGTTATTAAACTAAAATTTGGATCAAATTATTTTCTATTCAATAATTTAAAGGCCTCAAAATTATTTTCCGAATTTCACACAGCCATGCAGTAAATAAATCAAACCATTTTGTTTATCTGTTAATAAAAGACATGTGACACCTATGGAAATGCCACAATTGTATCTTTAATCAGTTACCAAGGCCTGAAGGCCTTTCGAGGATAAGGGTTCATGAATGTAAGATGATTGGTGAGACAACAGCGAAATTATCGGTAATGTTGGGAATTGGATAGAATTTGATTATTTAAGAGAACGGCTAAACAAGAACTTGTTTGCATTGGACTTGAAAACGACCATGTTATAGTTAGCTGGAAAGCAACCCTGTGGTATAACGTTCCACAAATGCACCCCCTCCATGATATTATTATACTATCTTTGGACAGAACAGTCTCTACACTTTGATCCTAGCCTTAAAGCCAACAAAAAATGTATTTCGGTTTGAGTTAACATTTAACATAACAAATGCTATTTTTTTGAAATAATCTTTTTTGGCATCACATTTTCACCGATCTGTTTTTTTAATAATCATCATCGTAATAATACAGAAAAACATGTATTATTACAATGATGATTATTATTATTATTATTATTATAGAGATAAAGATTGTTTGCACAGTGTAGTTACACAAAATTTGAACATTATATTGAAACCTTTGGTGCTTATGCAGTATAATACGATTTCAAAAAATGCACTTTAGGTAAGAAACACTTATGTACTTACCTGTCATGTTAAAATTAGTAAAAATTACGGAAAATAATTGAGTAAAAGATTTGCTTGAATTATCTTTTTACAAAGAAACAGATATTAGCGCGATCTGCCATTTTCTATTTTGAAATAAAGGATTTTAATATTTTGTCAAAATCATGATACTGCAGTTACCTCCCCTGGATTTATAGGACTCTTCAAGATTGACAAATTCAATAAAATTTTATAATTCCGTAAATTTTATTTTTACTTATAATTATTTTTTTATTCAATCATTTTTTGTTTTTTTTTGTAGTTTTTAAAATTTTTACTAATTTTGACATAACACATATGTATGTAATAGTGTTTTAGCTAAAATGCATTCACTTAAAATCGAACAAGCACCAAACCTTTTAAATATAGATTAGCTAGGATTAAAGTTTAGACAGAAGTCAAGTATTATGATTTAATTGTGCTTCTAAACCAAAGAAAAATCTTGGAGGTTAATGTAGTTTACTTAAAGCATTGTCTGCTGTATATATATATATATATATATATATATATATATATATATATATATATAAGTAAAATTTAAAGAACGCAATACAATGCAAAGGTGTAAAGGATACACACAGATTGAAGCAAAGCAAGACATTTTTTTTTTACCTTGTCCCTATCGTATCATCGATCCATTTACAAATGCATGTCAGAGGTCAAAACATGTAATTGGTGAGAAATGACAGTTTCTTTCTTATTAGCAAGAAATTAAATTCAAGTAGCAATTAAGATTTTCTCTAGCTCAATCATTCATTATTTGTTGGAGAAATAAATTTTATGATTTGTGAGACGAACGTGCTGAATTTTATGCCCATTTTATGTCCAAACGACAATTGATATACATTCTCATTGGTGTACAAAAAAAATGAATGGAGTAAAAATCAATGTTTCGATTATTTCCTTCGGAGTTTGGGGATCTCATACAACTTAAGATGGAGTCTTTTGTACAAAACTTTTCGTCTTTCATCATTTAATCTGCAAACCAAAATAGATCTTAAGACGCGTCCATTCAATCTTGGTATATAGCAACGAAATCGCTATTTCAAAGAATTAAATATAACAGACTAAACTTAAGCGTTACAGTATAGTGACGGACAGAGACACTTTATAGAACTGTGCAGATGCATTCAAGAGCATTAACACTTCTCATATTTATCGACTTTATTAAAAAAAATAAATGACTTTTTTTTTTTTTTCAGCTTTTTCCAAACTTATCACAGACAGATTCATTTCACATTTTATGCTTATAGATTCTTTTTATTTCTTTTGTTTATAGACATGCAAAAACATGTCTGACATCTAAGAAAGAAAGCCTTACATGCAATAGACGTTTATATTTGTAAGCTTTAGATGTTATTTATTGTCGTTTATTTGTACACGGGGAACTCTCCTTAAAATACAAATGAAATAATTTGTTTCTTGTTCATTTTTCACAAAATCTGATTGATACGAATAAAATCATTTAATTTTATTCTTTTCATTGTTTTTTTTTTTTTTTTTTTTTTTTTCATTGTGTTTTTTTTTTTTTTTTTTGGTTTTCATCCTCTTTTTCACCCCAAGCAAGCATATTGCCGCTTGAAATGTATGGACATACTATTTTGAATCATGTCTAACAGGGGACTGTGCAGAGTTGAGCAGCTAGATGTTTGTTCACATTACATGTAAACTTCTACGGTTCAGAACAGTCAGGGAAGCAGGAAACAGGGAGGGAATTCTAAAATCTAGCTGTCTGAGGAAAAAAACTATTAGAACATTTTTCAGCATCGAAGGACTTCAGCAGAGAAAGGGTGGGATTTTGCTGCTTGTCGGTGTAGTTGGGAGTATATACGTCGAGGGGCACAAGTACTATGAGTTCATCAGAACACATTCCATTAAAGTACTCATAAAACAAGCACAAGGATGCAATATTACAGTGATGGGACAGAGTGTGGAGATTAGTCAACAGCTCAGAATCTATTAGATTTGAGATTCTTTTTTTTTTTTATCCAGTCTAACAGGGAAGGACTAGTGGTAAATGCACCATCCCAAATCGGGCAACAATACTCTATGCATGGAAAAATTGTGGCTTTGTAAAGATATAGGATGCTCTCTGGTGTGGGTAATTTTTAGGGCTAGGACAACAGCATATTCTTTTCATTGTTTTGACTCTCGAGTGTGTATCCGTTGATATCTTATATGCTTTTGTATAGAGTGATGTGGTTCTCGGTTGATTAACTGTGTCTAACTATGTTGGATATACACTCGAGTGTCAAAACAATGAAAAGAATATGTTGTTGTCATAGCTCTAGTAATTTTCTAACAGAGTAGGAGCTTACCTTCTTTGCAGCAGCCTTGGCAATGTCCTCAATGTATTTGTTTTTGAGTTGTCACACATTCTTTTTTTCTCTTCTCCCAAGAATGGTTCGAAGCTGTCATTTTAATTGAGTAAATTTCGAAAACGCCATTTCCCATCAACTCTGCATGTCAGCATAATATCTTTTAGATGGTTGACTTTTCTTTTTCTTGTATTTTTGTGCCAAAGAGTGATTTCAATGACGTAAGTTTGTTTTGGGTAAAATGTGACTGACTGATCTTGTTTAAGCAAATTACATCATCCTGCTTGGATAGAGTGGCGAGAAGGTCCAACCTACGCTCACAGATTAGAGATGCACATCAATACCTACAAAACAAACGTCATGTTTTCGCTAATTGACCAAGATGCTTAGCAGCCACTTACATTGGATGGAATTCACCTAAATAATGTGGATTCCTTTGTTTATCTTGGCTCTACTATCATGCTAAATGAACAGGTAGCTGATAAGTTTGGATGGCAAATAGGATCAGCACAGTTTGCATTCTTCCATCTTGACCAGTTTTTTGGGTTCCAACAGAAAATAGACTGGACACAAAGCGATGCATCTATCAGATGATGGTGAGAACCATCTTTCTCTTTTTCTATGGCTGTGAGACGTGGCCTATGAGTAGTGGATTTGCACAAACTGGAAGTTTTCGACAACGACCGTCTTTGCAACATTCTACGCTGCTGCCGTGGAGATTGTATTTCGGTTTCTACTCTCTGTCAAAGACTAAACTTACAACCCCTACAATCTGTCCTTCTTTGGTGACATCTCCACTAATCTGGACATATAGCTCGTTAACCAGAGAAAGAGCTTATTTGCATGCTCCTCTTCCCTCCCTCTGCCTGGCTGGCAAAAACGTGTCGGTGGGCAGCTGAAGACCTGGCCAACAACAATTAAGGCCAACCTGACAATACTATTAGACCCATAAGTAGTTGGTCTCTAGCGTTGGAATTAAGAGTGGTTAGCTATTTGCTGCGACTTAGCCCAGGATCATCAAAACCAGACTGTGATGTATACTGTAAAAAAAGACTGTTCTTATTTGAGTGGGACCAAAAACCAATGAAAATTTCAATCTCTTTTGAAGAACTTTTTACCACAATACCTCTCCTTGCATTTCATGAGCAACGTTTCATGGGGGAGGAAAAATTGCTTTTTTCTGGGTCGGAATCTGTCTATCTAACACTTGTAATTAGCTAGTTTTTGACCTTGAAGTAGTAGTTTTTACTTTTTTATCACCTTACATCCAGTGGCTTCATGCTTCATCTAGAGCGATTTCCATAAAAAAAAAAAATGTCATGTTCTCTGCAGGTACCCCCTCTCCAAAAAGTTTATAATTGTGGTTTTTGTCTCAACAGAAGAAAAGTAAAATTCTCACTTTGTTAAACAAGGATCACAAAAAGATGGCAATGATTCTTATGATAGCCATGTACAAACATTCACACTGTATAGATATAAGTATCAATTTTCTTTTTAAAAATACCTATTTAAGAAAAAAAAAAAATAGCAAAAAAAAAAACCCAAAAAACAAAAATTACAGTTTCAAAATGTGTAAAAAAAAAAAAATCAGTTAAAACCTTGGAACAATGTTGGGTACTTACAATTTGGAACATATTTACGAGATTTAATTTTCATAAAGGTTACTAGCATATATATATATGTGTGTATGTATATATATATATGGTACCATGTAACCCAGTACTACCTGCCTCATGGTCGGGTCACCGGCGACTAAACTGGTTCCCCCACCAGACTTGTATGGTGAGGAGGGCGGCTAGTCTCCCTGAAGGATTAAAAACAAAACCTTCCAAAGGGCGAATGAACTCTTTTACTGGGTCAACGGCCAACTAGCACCGTGTATATTTGTGTGTATATGTGTATTGGGGTAGAGAGGGCTCCCGTAAGCCGTGGTGAAGGCAACCTTTCTAGGAGAAGCAAATCTCTGATTTAAAAAACTATAAAGCGGAAGACCAGTACCCGCATTAAGCTGGTCTGCAGTTTAATTTGTTGCTGGCTATCTTGCTCTTGCTTGTTGCTGGATCTCAACATTTTGAACCGAGAGAGAGACTTAGCTGTCGTACAAAGCTAAGACTCTGTAACATCATATTTGTATAGATACTCCCTCAGACATTTGGGCTCATGGATTTTAAATGTCTGAGGGAGTGGCACTCGTCTGACAAGACATTGCAATCATCATCATCATCATCATCATCATATGTATATATATATATATATATATATATATATATATATATATATATATACACACTCTTCAAAATAAAATTATCCAACAATCAGCTGGTATGGAAACCTGTGATTATAAGTTTTACAAAATATTACTGGCAGTAATATTCTACAAGTATTATCCCACCTAAATAAGAATTGCTCGATATACAAGATAGAGCAAATAAAGGCGTTAAAATATTTCTAATATATTTTTTATCTTACATAGAATAATAAAAATCTTTTTATCGGAAACTGAAACATTTCACATCATAAATTTTTAAATTAATTGAATGACTAATATATATATATATATATATATATATTATGGTGGAACGATAAAATTGTCGCCCTAGAAAAGGCATGATTCCATTTCCGTTAGATGAAAATCAATTTTCTTTTTTTGTTGCAAACCATCTATTGGCCAGTTGTGTACAAATCCCAAGAGCAATGTCTGAAAGTGACACAATGTTTAGTGAGCAAGATCAGAGATGCGTCGCTGTATAACTCATGCTCTCTGCCAATACTAAGTTATGACAACAGAACCATTGCTAGCATCCTCAATATGTAAATCCAGGTAACAGGGATGTGCCCAGGGTGATGAAAACAAAGTGGTTTTTGGTGTGGTTTCTGTCGAGGGCCACATCATGCCACCTCACATCTTGAAAATCAACACCAAATGTACCTGGATGTGCTGAAGAGTGTGGTAATCCCCTGATGCAATCAGGTGGCCGCCGGCAAACCCTGAGTGTGGAAGCAGGACTCTGCGCTGGCCCACAAGTCCAAAAAGATGCAGGCTTGGCTTCAGAAGGAATCCTACGACTTTGTACTCTTCTCTCATTGCCCCACCTCTTCCCCAACCCGAATCCACTGGACTACTTCATTTGATCATACATCGAGAACATCACCAACATGACCTCCCACAACACTAAAGCCAGTCTGATTGCCGAGTATTCATCGAGCTCCCACCGGTACAGGTCCTGGATATGACCTTAAACTATATCCAGTGGTGAGGCCCCAGCTTGCGAGCTTTGGGGAGTGTGGAGCCACTCTTTAATTACCATTGCTCCCAGGTTCACTCTGACTCAGACTGGTAGTACCTGTTAGGGTCCCAACTATGGGTTGAATAGAAATCAACTTGAAAACAACAAATATATTCTATTAAAAAATTTTTCTTCAAAATAACTGGATTCGGCATTAAATAACCCGAAAAGGGTTGATATGCCGTAAAACAAAAACAACCAACCAACCCACCGGTACATGTGAAAAAGCATGCTCTCAGTTCCAGACCCATATCAAGGCAGTGATTGAGACTAAAGGCAGCTAGATTGATTAGATGCCAGCTCTACTACATAATCAAGTTATTTGAATTGATTTTTTCAATAAAAGTTTTAAAATAAAGCTGTAGTATTGTTTTCTTTGGGGCGACTTCGACCCTGTACAAGTATATACATATTCCTGAGTTTATCTAAAAATATATTTTTTTAACGTATATATCTCTTATATGTCCAAATTGTTTCAAATAACAAGCTCAATAAAGTCATGTTTCCTACTTCAGAGCATATATATATTAGTTTGTTACATCCCAATGATCTAATGAAAAGGTCAGTTTACAATCATAATTTTCTTCTTTTTTTTTTTATTTCAGCAAATGCCTATATAGAGAAGAAACTTATAGGTGTTCACTAAAAAATATGATTGTGGACTAATTTTTTCCTTTGGTTATTGGGATGCAATGAACGAGTCTATATAATAATAGGATGTAGATTCCAGCAATTTCTTTATCGGCGAAGTGTTTCACTTTTTACAGTCATTTCATCAGCTATCCAGACAAACAAGGTATGCAAATATATCTTAAACTTTCCAGAATGATGAAGATAAAGACAAGAACAGTATCCATAAAAAAAAACTGAAAAAAAGAAAACAAAAAAATATATATGTACTTGTAAACATTTTTATAGGTACATCACTTTTAAAACAAATGTTCATGTTTATGATCAAAATTAGCATCATTTTTTTCATTCCCCGACAAAAGAGGGATTGGACCTAGGAATTCAAATCCTGAGTTTTTTTTTAAATTTGTCTGTTTGTTTAAACTTTTCTCAATAACTATGCCTTGAAGTGTTGGGAAATTTTGCACATGTATTAATCATGGTAAAAGTAAATTTTTCTCAGAACGGATTTTCCAGGATAACACTGACTCTGATTGCCCCCCCCCCCCCCCCCAGGGTGCATTACAATTGTAAAATTGTCTCAAAATCGTTCATCTGTTCGCACTTTTCTTAATAATTACACCTTGGATTTTTTTTTCGAAATGTCTCCTCAGTAGTGTTGATCAAACACCACCTCCCTTAATCAAAAGAATAAAAAATGTTCCAGATATTGGATCTAGTTTCCTGCTCAAGATCAATTTGGCTAATCTATTCATGCTATCAAAAAATGTTTTTCTTACCTGTGAGATTCGTCCCTGTCTCCAAATTCAAAATTGATATATTTTTTAATTTACCAGTGTTGTATTTATATGATTCGGATTAATCCATAATACTACTTATCACCCCCTGCTATTATTAGTGCTATACATATATATATATATATATATATATATATATATATATATATATATTATAATAGAAAATTGGGAGCATCAAAAGTAATATGGTTACGCTTAAATATGGAAAAGTAAAGGACTAGTTAAAACTGGAAAAGGACAAGATATTCTAGTAAAATTAAGAATTGATTATATAATGTTTTAAATTGAATTTTAAAAAAATTCTTAATGCTGCAATATTTTAAGGTATAAATTTATTATATTTTTTTACTAGAATTTCCATTCCTTTTCTTTTCCAGTTTTAACGAGTCCTTTACTTTTCCATGTTTAAGCTTAACCATATTACTTTTCATGTTCGCATTTTTCTATTGTAATCCATGATTTTTCCAGGCTTCCAGTAAATTCACTTGTTCTTTGTTTAATTTCAGTCTTATTTTTTGCCCCATAAACATAGCATACACATATGTAATAACAATGTACGGCACTCGTTTGCTTTCAATAAAATCCCTCCAATTATCTCCCTTTCATTCTGTCTGTTTCACTTGTTATTTCTCTTATCACAACAGCAGCGAATTAGTAGCAACAGTAGTCGCTGAAGTAACGTGGTTACTATGGAAACCAGTCATGAAAAGCGTCACTCACCTCCTTACAAATTTTTATGATTTTGAACATCTGAAAATTCATCATAACTTTTTGTTTTACTGAATGACAAAAGTGCCACTTAACCATATCATTCAAACACTACCGTGTTTGAATGATATGTATATTCAATAGAGAATTAGCTCTGTAATACATAAGAAATCTGCATGAATATATTTAAGCGTATTTTACGACTCCAGCTTGTCTTAATTAAACAAAAGAATAAACACTTCTTTATGTATAGAATAAATGGCTTTAAATTTTCAAGATTAATGGGGTTTGGGCTAGTGCATCTGCTGCTTGTCTCTCACTCCTGGACAGGGTCCAAAAGAGAGTCGCCAACCTGATAGGTCCTGAACTGTCATCTAGGCTTCAGCCTGTGTCCCATCGACGAAATGTTGCATCCCTCTGCCTGTTCTACAAATACTTACATGGTGAATGCTCTGACGAACTGCAAGCACTTGTACCTCCTCGACGTGACTACCCTCGACAAACCCGACAAGCAACTAAGTCCCACCCCTTTACAGTAGAGATCCCTAGGTGTAAGAAAGCCTTTTACTCCAATAGTTTCTTCCCCAGAACTGCAAGTCTTCCGGGATTCTGCTTTCCCAACTGTACTGATATGCAGAAGTTCAAGTGTAATGTGAACAAACATCTTTCTACTCATCTCCCTTCATAATGCCTCTGCAAATTATGTCCCCGATAGTAGCCCCCTACTTCAAAGTGGCACTGTGCCTTGTTTGGGGTGAAAATTGATTAAAAAAAAAAGTTTTTATAAGCTTAATAGTCTAAAACAATGTATTTTTTCCAAAATCTATTCAATAATGGTTGATAATTTTTGTTTTATCCATTGATTTTTATAAAAAAATTTTCGTTAATTGAAAAAATTATTTATTTATTTATTTTTTTTTTTACAAGGTGGTCACCACTTATCAAGGCCCGGAAGCCACTCAGGGATAAGGGTTATTGCAAGTACAGTACGTTAGTGTGGAGATTTAATGAAGTGTTTACTTAAGAGGGCGGTTCATTAGGAATTTGTTAACGTTGGACTTGAAGACATCCAAGTTGTAGTCAGGTGAGAAGCAGGCAGACGGAACAGAGTTCCACAGGCGTGCAGTTCTAAGAAAGAAGCTTTGTTCATGGAATCCACGTTTTGATTTAGGCACAGATATAGAGTGGGGGAAATTTTTCACAGTGGATTCAGCTAGACAGGTGTTTTTTTGTGAAAGATTGGCGAGGGAGGATCAGAGATTGGAGTTCAGACGAGCACCTGCCATGGAAATAACGATAAAACAAGGATAGGCTCGCAACGTCTCTTCTGTGGGAGAGAGGTTGCAGGGTAGAGAAAAGGACATCCCCCACTAAGCCACGAAGTCTATTTTGTACTCTGTCAAGGTAGGATAGGCTGTTTTTAGCAGCTCCTGCCCAGATATGGCAGCAGTATTCCATCCTTGGACGTACTTGGCTTTTATATAGATAGAGAATTGCATCAGTAGTGAGATATGTTCTGGAGCGGTAGAAGGATCCCACCATCTTTCCAGCAACCTTGGCAACAGACTTGATGTACGTGTTCCATTTCAGATCAGGAGTAAAGGACAAACCCAGAAGCTTGTCAAAACACGAGGCTTCTCCTAGACGAGAGCATCCATTTCTTACTTAAAATTATCTAAAATAAAGCAAGAACTCGAAATGATATTGTAAATTTTTATATGATTATAATCATTTATTAAAAAAATTATTTTCTGAGACTTACGACATCCTACAGCTTTATAAAAAATTACATTTTTCTGTTGTTTTTTTTTTTTTTTTGCTCTCTTCCTTTTTATGCTAAAAAAAAATGCAAGAAGTAGCTCACTCGTGGACACAAAGTAAAATATACATTTTTATGTTTTTATGAAGTTTGAAAAAGTTCTTTGTAAACGATTGATTATTCTCTTCTTTCCTCTCCCTCCCCACCACCTTCATTAGTCGTTTGAACCTTCCAGTTTAGGATCGGCAAAATAAACTGAATGTTATTAGCATCAAACAATTTCCATTCAAAAAGAATCTTGTCATCTTTGATGTTTGTGCCATTGTTTTATGTTGCTATTTTACAAGTGAGAACTAAAAGATGAATTCCAGTTTTGTTGTCTCTGCAACAATGGGATTATATTTAATGAAAATATAATAAAGTCTCTCTTTTTCCTTTATAATCTCCATCCATCCAGCGCTGCCGCAGCTGAGATTGAACTCACTACACGAGTTTGTAGTGTAATTCAAATCTTGTCGGTAGCTGAATACTTGATGCTTTGCCAGGGCTATCAAGGGCATTTTTTATCGTGATGCCATCATTAGACAGGGTGCCTACTATGGCTTAAAAGAGTTCCATCTACCCTTCAGAGAAGGATAGATCGTGCCAGTTTCTCAACCTCGTATTTTACTTTGCGATACATACAGCGTCTTGCCTTTCCAAATCTAAAATTCACAATTTATAATCTAGTATATCTATAAAAATGAAAATGTGTGTGTGTGTGAGGACACTTTTTAACCTATATACTCAATGAATTTTTGATCTACAGACCTGAAATTTGGTATATAGGATATTCAAATATGTGAAAAATTTTTTAATCAGTTTTTATCCAGAATGAAGACCTTCTAAAGGGTCAAAATTAAAAAAAAAAAACAGCCATCAGATTTTTATGTTTGCTAACTGTTTCACAACTGCACATATATGAATAGTTCATATTATGGACAGTAGGTTTGAAAACATTTTGTAAAGATCGTGTCAAGCTGGCCTTATGGTCGTCATACTTGACTCACTGTCTTTAGGTTTCGGTTTCAGTTTGAGAATTTTTTTTACTTACAAGAAGTGAACTGTTTAGAAAAAACATAATACTTGCATGATCATGTCTCAGTTTCTTTTTCATTTTTTTAAAGTTTTTTTTTTAACGTTATGTTTAATACCGGGCAATGCTGGGTACACCTTCTAATATATATATATATATATATATATATATATATATATATATATATATATATATATATGTTTATTATTCTCCTTTATAATTGAAGTAATTGTAGGTTGCAATAGAAAGACTGACTCCAAAAGTTAGACATCAGTTTCAAATGAAAATATCTTTTATTGATTTGCAAAAAAAAAAAAAAAATTAAGCTGTCACACAGTCTTTATAAACTGCAGCTAAATTCGATCTGCCATATTGTTGGTGATTTTAGGAAAGCAACAAAATACGTTTACTTTAGACAATGTACTGGCTTCATCTTTGGATGGGAAGGAAATTGCATGTGCTGTGCGAATAACAATTTTATCAATTTATTTTCCTAAACCAAAGCTTTTGATTAACTAGTGGTGATGATGGTGGTTGTGGGGAACAATCACTCCAGTAATGCACTTGGCCATCTACATCAAAGAAAAGTAATACGTAATACATTAAGAATATGTGACTGTAAATATTCTCATGATCTTCTGCAGGTGATTAACCGCAATAGGATAGGAATGCCGAGTTTTATAACTCATTCCCAGTAATTACTACCTTCTATAGTTGTTGTCTCACTACGTTTTGGCCAACTCATCCTCTGGCCTGCTTTGGTAAGATTGAAATGTTCATCCGAAACCGTATAGGCCCAAGGATAAGTTAACTGAAACGTGGCAAAACAACAACTATGAAAATGAGGATAAAAATTCGACAAAAAAAAATAAATACACAAATTATGAAGCCTCATCTGAAAGGATTTCAAAACTAAAAAAAGTAAATAAAAATAAAATAATAAGGAAAATTGCTGTTTTTATTTTTTACTTTGCAGAACATGATTGAGTTTTGAAAAGAGGAAACTAGGTCACTAACATCAATGTTTGGTGCATTTAAGTTAAGAAACTGATATCTTCAGACAGCCTGATCTGGTGACACCAGAGTACGTAATTGTGAATAATCTGGATAAAGAATGCAATTATGCGTTTGAAATAATTGTCAAAAAATATGTTGATTTTTTTTTTTTTTTAATTTTCAATAAATTTGAGAAAGACAATTTCTTTTTACCAAAACCAAAAAAAAGTTATGAAAAGGAAAATATTGTTTGCATTATGAATAACTAAATAAATAAAATTGTAAAATATTTTGTTATGTAGAGATTCCGTAAAACATTACTATTATTATTGGAAGGATTCCATGAAGGTAAAAAGCGTTGGGAAACGCTGGTTAATAGATTTTCAGTTTCTAACTATTTTAGTACTTGTCCTAGGAAAGGTAATATTTCAGAATTTTGAGATGGGAATTTTTCGGACTACTATTCTCAACTTGAATTCTCACATTTCAGCAAATGTAACCTCCGTAGACATTTTTCAGACAAAGACATTTAGTAAGAATCAGTTCGAAGTGATTGTCTTCTGGAGGTTGAGGGCTCGATTCTTATTACAATTGATAAAATAAAAATTACTTGCTTAACATTTCTACTCGATCATGGCTGTTTGGACGAGAACAATCTACTGCCATGGATTAAATAAAGAGTTTGATTCAGATTACTTATAGATTCCCGAGTTTGACAATGCACCGTAAGAAGTTGCATCATTTTTGTAAATGTTTAATTTTCAAAATTTGTTTTCGATCCTTGCTTTCAATACACGCGTGTGTGTTTTATACACGATAACATAGCACCCGAAATAGCGACCTTATTTGTGGGAAAAGCTTTTCTCAAATATGTGTGTCACTAAAAACATAAAACCTAGTATAAGAAATATTGGCGCGTCTACAGAATTGGGACAAGATTTTGTAGTCGATAAATTGAGTTTTCAGATAAAAAACAATGGTTTCAACTGTTTTTTGTTTTTTGTCAATTCTAATAAATTACAATGGTAGCTTCACAATTAATGCAGTCGAAATTACCTGAATATTACTGAATTATTAAACAAAACAACTTTAATCGTGTTACTAGGTGAAAAATTGCCGCCATCTTGTTTAAATCGAAACGAAAAACTACCCCACTTTTGAACTCTCCTGTGCCTTACGATCATCAAATTCTATTTTTTATTTTTTTTAATAAATAATTTTCTACCTTATCGATTTTCGTAATTTTTGGATATAATCATCTTAAAAATACGAGGAATACGTTTTCATGTGAAATTCAGTATTACGATTTCCGAAATTTAGTCCCAATAGTGTAGAAGCGTCGAAATATTTGTTATATTTACGTCACTATAAGAAATGCGAACAGCGTATTATTTGAGCGTTGGTTGAAAGAGATACTTGAAAGGAAAGATATTCTTCTGAAGACTTAAGAAATAGTCACCCCTCTGACTATCACCCCCTACCTTCTTCTGTAAATACCATCCCCTAATACAAAAAAAACAATTTGTTTTGTTGTTGTTGTTGTTGTTGTTGTTGTTGTTACTTTAATAAAGTTCTTTGAATAAAAGGAAGTGAAATATTAGTCTGTAACTGAGCCTTTAGTTCTGGGTTAGCAGCAGCAACTATATGATAGCTAACAATATGCAAATAACCAAGATGGCTGCACGAAGTAACGTGATAGCGGAAGAAGAGAAGAAAAACAACAACAACAAACAACAACAACAAACAGAAACAATAAAAAAACACAAGTGGCGAGGACCGGGAATGGAATTGTGTGCAGAGAGAGTAGACATGGCTGGAAAATAACAGCGAGCGACATGAGACTGAATAAAAAAATGTCGATGCGAGAAATGAAATGTGTTGCTAGAAATACCAGGAATAAAGGTTCTTTTGTTAAAAACGGAAACAGTGAGTCGAAGAATTTCTTCCTCTCCTTTGTTACCACGACGGACTCTACGTGTTAACATGTAACGACAACGTTGCAAGTCAAGAGAAGATGTGTTTTATCTCAATTTTATCTTCTATTTTTTTGTTGTTGATCCTGTAGTGCTGTTCCTGGTTTGCGATAGTGTATTTTGACAGCAATAACGTCTTTGAAAAATGACAACGACAAAGCTAACAATCAAGATAAATCAAGATAAATTGGCGAACATGAATGTTATGAATGGGTCACTAGTTTGCAAGTGTTAACGCGACAACGAGGTTTGGGGAAATGAAACGCGAAAACATGAGTTAACAACAAAAACAAAATATATTCATATAAACAATGTTTGCAGAGTTTAAAGAAATATTACCTGCGTTTGAAGCGTTGCATGTATTTTGAAATTAAGAATTACGTACATAAAATACGTTTGGAAGGCTAGAAAGTAACGCATATTATTTTATTTATTTTTTTTTTTTTTGTAAACAAAGTTATTTGTTTATGCAGATATTTCGATGATATACATCCTTGTCTATGAAAGTCTTTTCTCTCTCTCTCTCTCTCTCTCTCTTCTGGTTCGCATGGTGTAAGCCGCGAGCAAGAGTGTTAGTCCATAGGTTTTTAATTCATTTTGCGAGGCTAACGCGATACCCTGCTGATGACTGTTTTTGAAAATCATACTGTTATATGACCTACGAACTAACACTTTTGCTCGCAGATAACATCATGCGAATCATAAAAAAAGAGAAAAAAAAAGATTTTTATTAACAAGGATGTATATCATCTTAATATCTGAATAAGCAAATAATTTTTTATAAGAAAATAATAAGTTGCTTTCTAGCCTTCCAAACGTATTTTATGTACGTAATTCTACATTTCCATTTTACAGAGATGTAAAATATATTTTGAAAGACAAACTTTTGTTGAGAAGTTTTAAAGTTCTTGAATAAGAAATAGGCAAGCACATCTAAAAGTTAATTTCAAAGTCCTGTTGTGTGAGTGTGCGTCTAAGAGAGAGAGAGAGAGAGAGAGGGAGGGAGAGACAGACAGAGAGAGACTTCACCTTCTAGTGGCTGACTTCACTGGAGATATAGCAACAGACTTAAAGGGATTGCAGCATGAGGCACACCAGTCAGATATTTCTAGGATGGACGTTGTTGATGCTGAGTGTCAAAGCACGTTGCTGGTGTCACCTGGGAAAACTCTGATTTGAGTTTACCAAGCCAATGTTTTATAGACTTGGTTAATTTCACACAGGATTGTTACTTTTTAGGGTTTAAAACTATTTTCATTAATTGAAAATATTTTGAGTTAATATGTTCCTGTGAAAACAAACTTGCTTTTAGAAATAATGAGTAGAGCGAATCCAAATGAATCGAAGAAACAAAGTTATTCAAGTCATTTGCTTTTTAGCATTTGTCCAAATCACATTGCAATTAGAGATGGGACGATTGCAAAATTTTTCCTGATTCCAATGCAGTTACAAATTCCGATTCTGGTTCTTTTAAAATTTCTTTACATTCATTTAAACATTCAATTCTTTTAAAACGCGTTCAAATGACTGCCTCCACCTCCTTGTGTAATGTTTGCATATATTTTGCAAAACATAAAAATAGACTCGGGAGGCGGGCTTGTATTACAGGTGTAGATCTTTCTAAATATTTTTCTCTTGTGTTTTCCTTGTAATTGATTGAAAATTATGAGACAAGACTTTGCATTTGGTTGTCATTAATGCTATTTGAAATTTTCATAAACAATTAAAAAGAATTGGCGATTGATATGCAAAGAAAACAGTTTAGGAACAGAATAGTTAATAAAACCGCTCCTATGTCAAGAATGAACATCTACATAATATTGTTACTATTTAGAAAACCATTCTTAACATTGTAACGGGTATCTGTTAACTATTCTCTACCTTTCCTTTCTGAAGAAATGTTCATGCTTTTTTTCTCGCAATTATAAAGATTTGGTTGGTTATTAGATTGATTGGCGTTACTGTAAAAAGAAAAACAAAATAATAATAATAATAATAATAAAATTAATAATAATCAACAATAATGAAAACAGCTGAAATATTAAGGAAACCCCTTGGATGTGGAGACTAACACACACAAACCACAAGCGCAGACCAGGCAAACTGCTGAAGAGGCAAAATATGAAGCGCTACATGGAACCAAGAACATTAAAGCTGTATATCTATAAGTTCTCTAACCCCACCCACATCCCCCATTACCACAACACTGTCCCCCCCCCCACGAAAAAAAAAGAATGATACCAAATAGCCAAGTAGTCAAGGAGGAAGAAAAGACCGAGGAGTGAGCACTGACCAGACCTCCACTGTATAAGTGCAAAGAGAATTGGGACCTTGGGGAGGCTTATTGCCACTCAAATTCCAGTAAAGACCAACGACGACTGCCAACGAGAAATCAATAGCAAGCAGCTGTTGCGATAATGCAAATTTATTTGCAAATTGTATCGAAAGAGGTGGAGAGTATTGGAAAATCTGGGGAGACTTGTTGTCATTCAGCTTCCAAGGAAGACCACAGGCCGTATTCAATGAGATCTTTGATGACCTGTGTGAAAGCTCCTTGTGAGCCCATAATTAGACCGCATAAATAACACAAAAAGAAAAGAATTAAAAAAAATACATAATGCAGAACACTGAAAGAATAATTACCGCAGCAAGAGATACTGGAGAAACAAACAAGATAGAAAAAGAGACAAGAAATAAGGTGTGGAAAGAAAAATGGGAAGAGAAACAGCTACACGGACGATTCATAAGGATTACAAAAGATGAGACTAACGAAAACACTTGGAAATAGCTACTAAAAGGAAACCTAAACAGAGAAACTGAATCACTAATAACAGCCGCACAAGATAACACAATTAGAGCCAACCACATCAAAGCAAGGATCAACAAGACAAGAAAACGGCAAATGCAGACTCTGCAGACAAAGAGACAAAACAATAAACCACATAAGTGAATGCAGCAAACTAGCACAAAATGAATATAGAAATAAACATGATCAGGTGGGGAAGGCATTACATTGGCAATTATACAGACAATTGCATCTTGAACACACAGATAAAAGATAAAAGAACAAACCGGCAGCAGTACTGGAAATTGAAAATCACAAGATTCTATGGGACATGGCTATACAAACGGATAAACCCATCCAAGCAAGAAGACCAGATATTATAATAGTTAACAAGAAGGAAAAGTCCTGCCAGATTGTAGATTTTGCCGTTCCAGCAGATCACAGAGTAAAAATCAAGTAGACTGAGAAGCGGAACAAATACACGGAACTGGCCAGATCTGGAAATTGAAGAAAGTCAAGATAACACCACTAATAGTAGGGGCGCTAGGAACAATACAAAAAAACTTTGAAAAAAGAATGAGAGAGATTGGAATCAGAGGGATGGTCAAGAAGATACAACGGATTTCAATAATAAAAACTGCAGAAATATTAAGGAAAACCCTTGAATGTGGAGACTAACACCACACATTAGCTATACGCACAAACTGGACACAGAAACAACTACAGATGCAAAACACAAATAAACATCACATGGAATCATGAAAACTGAAATAGCATAATTGTAAGGTACTCCCATGCATTCTGGCCACCTCCCTTTTTTTTCTGTGTATGTCGCCATAAACTGGTACCCCACCAAATAAGTGAGGAGAGTCAAGGAGAATGGAAAGATTGAGAAGAGAAAGCACTAGCCAGACCACTGCTGGATAAGTGTAAAGAGGACTGGGACCTTAGGGAGGCTTATTGCCACCTATATCCCAGTGAACACCTATGGTCACTGCCAACGAGAAATCAATGGTAAGCGGCTGTTGCGATAACACAAATTCTTTTGCAAAGGTTATTGAAAGAGGTGGAGAGTACTGGAAATCTGGGGAGACTTGTTGTCACTCATACTCCAGAGACCGCCACAAGTTATTCTGAAAGAGAAATCTTTGATGATGGCCTGTGTGACTACTCCTAGTGAGTGAGTAAATAATAATAAAAAAAAAAAAATAAATAAATAAAAAAATAACAAGAAGGAAAGAAATTGCCAAATTATAGATTTTGCTGTCCAGCAGATCACAGGGTGAAGATCAAAGAGAGAAAGAAAAATAAAACAAATATGCGGAACTTGTCAGAGAACTAAAAGGAATACGGAACGTGAAAAAACTCAATATAATACCAATGATTGTAGGAGCACTAGGAACAGTTAAAAAAAAAAAAACGTGGAAAAAAGACTAAGAAAAATCTGTATCGAGAGGAAGACTGAGATTATGCAATGGACAATAACACTGAAAACAGATGAAATCTTAAGGAAAACCCTTGAGTGCAGAAACTAGTCCACATGAGTGACAAATTCTACCGGGCATATATAAACTGCAACAGAAATGAAACAAAAAAGCCCAATCAAGAGAACTGGTACACTAAAAGTGAAAAGTGCCGATTCCCCCTTTCCATCCCTCCTTCTCCCTACTCTTGTCCCTCCTCTCTTTTCCCCTTTTTCTTTCCCCTTTCTATTCCTTTTCCCCTTTTTCATTTCCACTCCCTTTTTCCCTTTCACCCCCACCCCCAACTTTTGCATCAGCACAACTGGCACCGCACCAAATCGGCAAAGGGTCAAGGAGGATGGAAAGACCAAGGAGAGAAAGCGTGGATTAGTGGGAAAAGGAGTTGGATCTTGGGGAGGCTTATTGCCACTCAAATTCCAGTGAAGACCAATGGCAGCTACCAACGAGAAATCAATGATAAACGGTTGTTGCGATAATGCAAATTAATTTGCAAATGGTATAGAAAGAGGTAGAGGGTACTGGAAATCTAGGGAGACGTGTTGTCGCTCAGACTCCGGAGAACATCACAGGTTGTTCTCAAAGAGTATTCTTTGATGATGGCCCGTGTGAAAATTCCTAGTGAGTGAGTGAGTGAAGAAGAAGAAGAAGAAGAAGAAGAAGAACAACAACAACAACAACAAAAAAAAAAAAAAAAAAAAAAAAAAACTCCCCCAAAATGAGATTCTAATTTTTTAGATGATTATGTGACGGAAAGAAATAAAAACCAATTATTTTAGAATTTCGAGCAGGGAAATAATTTTGCACATAAATTTTTATGTAAAATGAGGATTATTCCTAACTTTTTAATCTTGTCTAATCGCTCAAAAATCAAAACAAAATACTGGTAAACAAAACTTTTTCGCTTGATTGTTGACATTTATTTGACATGTTTCTACTAGCGTTTGTTTAATTTTCGATTTTTAGCAATTATCAAGGGTCCTTGAGAAGGGCTTATGTACAGCCATTTTTATTCTAACTAAACAGAGTGAACATTAAGTTTGTTTTGAACTAAAAACACACTTTAAATAAAATAAGTTTAAAAACACACATAAACATCCGGGTAGGTAGGAGAGATTTGCCTTTGGTAGCATTTATTTGTTGTGTATTTGTTTTTCATCTCTTTTTGTTCTGTACTTACAGTAACAAATGCCCGAATCTCATTCTTCTTTGGGCTGGAGGGAGGGGGTCCAAGTTTAAATGTAGATATAATTTCCTCTTTTGGGTTTTTAGACAACGCTCGTCTGCGTATTTCTGCATTTTTCGTGGAGACTAGCCCTTGTGCGAAGATTAGGCATTTGAAATCTTCTACTGTTAGTTCCGCTAGCTTAAAATTATCAGTTTTTATTGACAACTGATGCGTATGTCAAATAATCTTGGTTGTCCATCTTCCTTAGATTCATACACAACCATCTCTTATGAAAAAGAGATATATTCGGATTAAATAATTCTTTTAGTAATTTTACAGCTTCCATGAAATCTAATTCCGTAGTTTTTTTTAGGTAGTATATAATCTACAAACTTGCTGTGTTCTCTTACACCCAACTTCCTGAGTAAAAGGCTCACTTTCTGGCTATTTGGCCAACTTTTGCAGTCCAGTTGAAAGACATCCTCGTATCTTGTATAGTATGCTTCAAAAGTCTTTTCTTCCTCCGGCACATAATTAAATGTGTCCATGCTATTAAATATAGTTGTATGCGAGAAATTACTACTGTCGACATTTTCTGGATTAGTCTTTAATAGTTCCAGTGTTTTAACAAAACGTTCATTTTGCCTTTCTTCATATTCAAATTGTAATTTCTTCTGCCTTTCTTCTTGTTCAAGTTGTAATTTCTTCTGCCTTTCTTCTTGTTCCATTTGTCATTTCAATAATTTCTCCTCTCTACGTGCATCTAGCTCGAATTGCGCCTTTTGTTGCGTCTGCAAAAATTGCATTAACATTCTAGATAAATCTTCCATTTTTTTTGTATCCTTCAGTAGCAGTAATGCAGTTACGAAGAAAAATTGTACAATTTCACATGCAACACAATATCCGTACCATATAAAATGGCTTGTGTTACAAAAAAAAAGTGTTCATAGTTCCTGTTTTCAATAGTAATTTCGCTGCTCGAATAATATTTTCTCACTTCGCTAGCGAGTCAAGCTCATCCAACCACAACATAAGAACTGAGGCTTTTGCTGAAATCACAAAATATGACTTTTCCGTTTTAGGCATTTCCTAATAAATAACAGCCGAACTTAAGTACAACTCTTTCCATAGAAAAAAAAAAGTTTTTCAACTCGAATCACAATTGAAAAAAATAAAATGTATGGACTACATTTAATTTTTTTTTTTTTTTTTTTTTGCGTGACGTTTTACTGTCTTATATCCGTTATCCAGTGACAACTTTAGTTTAAAAAAAAATCTTTCCTTGATTTTAGTTTAACTGTGGTATTTTTTTTTTTTTTTAAATACCGAAGAGAAAAATTTGGTTTACCAAAAAGTCTTTAGTTGGTATTTACAGCAATTTAGGAAATCCACTGGTGAACTTTTTTTTCTTCGTATGTTACTTCCTTGTAATTTAGTAATACGAATCTGTTCTTCGTAATTTAGTAATACGATCTGTTTGTCGTTTTACAAAAATTCACTTTTACAGTTTGTTATTTTTTTTTTTAAGATGGATTCCACGGGAAACGGCGTAAATCGTCGCTTTTTTTTTTTTTTTACCACGTCCGAGTTTTTTTCTTTCTTTGAGACTGCATTAAAGGTTTTGGTTTGTCTCTGTTTTTTCCGACTAGTATTTTAGTAAATAAAATACTATTAATCGAGGTTATTTTTTTTTTTTAACTGAATGTAGTTTTTGTTCTTGGAATTTGGGAAACAACTGTTTCTTTCTTTTAGTGTTGTACTTCACGAGGAAAATATTTTACAGTTTTCCAATGTTCGCTGAATTATTCATTTTTTCCGCTTGAGTCGAACCTCTCTTTAGCGTAAAATCCGTTTTTACGACTATTTCGTTCGTCAAAACTTGTATTCCTTAGAAAGCTCAACCGTTGCATTGTACTTTTTTTTTTAGTGAGTTCTTTCCATTTCTTCGTCAAACTGTTATATTTGACGTTCATCCTCGTCGTCACTGTTAAGTTTGCAGGTTGAAACAAGTAACGTAGAAAGCAATACAAATGACGACTCAACAAACAAAGGTAGATCAAATAAGAAGTGTATTAGGAAAAGGTATATTTACAGGATATTTACATAATGGTGTCAAATAAGAGAGTCTTTGCTGGAGAAACATATCTGCTCTCGGCGGCCTTCGGTGGCTTCTGGTGAACACACACTCAGACTAACTGAGTCTTCCTATTTATGTGTAATTACTATCCACATATGCAAATGAATGTGTGCCACCACAACAATAACCATAGTTATAGCAATCAACTAATCAGGAGCTTCAAAAGTTATCATAAAAATGTCGAATTTTGGATTCAATCAGTTCGTCGTCAGCCTCTGTCTCAAAATGACTGAATTGTGATTCTCCACCGCTGTCTTTGTTACTAGGAATTACTTAACATTCAAGATCGTGACTGCATTGATTCTTCGCCGATTTGATTTACTGCCGCCATCTTTGTTCAACATAATGTCTCAACACTTAACAATAACAATATGCATAAAATAAATTACAATGATTAAAAATATCCATTCTACAAATCGGCAAAGTTTTTTTAACGAACCTTATCGTAGCCCCAACGCGCGCACGTCGAATCTACTCAAAACAAAATAATGGCATGCTGCCTTAACAGTAAAACCCAGTTGCGCGCGCGTGGATGTATAAATATCGTTTCAGCTGCGCGTACATTCCCTTTCCCCACCTACGCAAATTCGATGGTTCTTAAACGAAATTTACTTTGTTCGTGCGGACGTCACTTAAAGCATCTTATGTCATAAGAATGTTATTCTTTTCATCCAATCGGATTACAGGGAAAACAAATTTTAAAAAGCCGATCGGACAAGTATAAAAAGGGCACTTTTCGCCCAAATCAGGGGGTCGACCTTTGAGCACCATGGCGTAAACATCAACATCGACCCGTCCGAGTTTGCACGTTAAACACGCGTGCGCCTGACGGTTAATTCCTCCACGTGGATACGGACTTGCAACCCTAATAGACTTTTTATTTTTTACCCTTTTCTATCTCTCCGCTAAGTAAGCAGTGGATTTTTTATATTGTTTAATTCTTCGTAAAAAGACTGGTTATTTCTAACCAAAAACTTTCATTTTCTACATCTTTTCATTCAAATCACCTCAGTCGTAGGAAGAGACTTTCAATTAAGAAGAAACTTTCTTATCTTCTCTTTTCAGTCATTTATAATTAAACTAAATAAATAAATTTTGTATTTAATTTATCCATTTGTCTCAGTCATCTTTGCTTGATTGTTTCAACTCCATTTTACACTCGATTTTTATCACTATTATTATTATTATTCAATTCCTAATTTTATTATTATACTTTTTGAGTTTGCGACATTAACACGGACCCTCGGCACCCGCAACAACCTGATACTTCATGGTAACGATAAGTGTTGGATAGATAGCCTCTGCCCACGGAAACAGCGATTCTCCCCTTTTTGTCAGAAACATCGCTTATGAGATTTGAAGGCTAAAGGACAAAATAAGGCAAGCAAGAGGTACAAAGCTGTCGAAAGTGAACCCAACGTCCATGTTTCTATTCTCCTTTTATTGGTAATGTTTCAATCACGTGTATTTTGAGGCCGCAGGTTGAACATCCGGTTCCGCGTCCGTCACAACACCGATTATTGAAATACGTAGTGTTATGTAATGGTGCAACATTTTTGTTGTTGTTGTTGTTGTTGTTGTTGTTGTTTATTTCTCAAGTGAAATATGTCGATCGAATGTGAAAAAGTTATTCCCGCTGTACTTGTTATGGCGACAGAAATCCTAACAGACAGCCGAGATTTAATTATGGTATAATAATAATAATAATAGTTCGCGTGGAAATCGTACCACTGTCCTATTTTTTGATGAACGGTGAGAAAATAATGTGTTAAAAATAAATTTGATCATCAAAAAATAATAGATCAGATATTTTCTCTTCAATCCATCGGTCCTAAAAAAAAAAAAAAAAAAAAAAAAAAAAAAAAAAAAGCAGCAACAACGAATTCATTTTGGCGATTTTATGTTACGACTAGCAGGCCGCCCGGCATTGCCCGATCGTAAAATACGCATAAATATTATTTTAATTCATGCAGAAACTGAGGCATGTGCATGCGAGTATTTTTTTTTCTAGACCGTTCACGTCTTGCAAGTAAAAAACAAAAAAAGAAAAAATGCTCGAAATGAGATTGAAACCAAAACCTAAAGACAGTGAGTCAAGTATGATAACCATTAGACCAGCTTGACACATTCTTTAAACGGTGTTTTCATTTATTTCATTATTATTTATTCTTAATATAAGTAATCTATTATGTGAACTATGCACGCATGCGCGGTGTTAACTTAGAAAAATCTTATAAGACATAGTCAACG
This sequence comes from Euprymna scolopes, assembly GCF_053919585.1. Taxonomy (NCBI): domain Eukaryota; kingdom Metazoa; phylum Mollusca; class Cephalopoda; order Sepiida; family Sepiolidae; genus Euprymna; species Euprymna scolopes. The sequence continues at coordinate 102,580,603 of NC_136494.1, read as the reverse complement.
AAATCAGTTTTCTCTGGATTTCACCAGCCGCACGTGCACGGTAGAACCCAAGAACGCCTGCTTAACCCCCATCCCCTAGTTCCTTTGGGCTGAGGGAGGCGAAAAGAACTAAATTACTATGTAACAGTTTTTGCTTCTAACCTGCACATTCCTACACACAAGCAAGAGTCGGCGAACAGAAAGGATTACTATCCACTCACATGCACTAACAAGATCAAAGTGAACCAACACACATGCACAATACCATGCTGCCAAATACTCACATCCGTGTATCACTTACATATGCATAGTATTCAGTGTCGGAATTTTATTTCTTTTGTCGATGCAGTCGCCTCCAGCAGTGCAAAGGGAAGGGGAGGTCATCATTTTTGGTTAGTCTGTAGCATTCATCTTACCTCCTCCTCTTCTCATCTTGGCCCCGTGGTCCAGCAGTCATACGTACAGAGAGGCCTTTTCAGCTGGCGAATGTGTGTGTGTGCGTGTGTGCGTCTTTCTCTCTTTCTCCCCCCCCTTTTGTCATTTAAGTCCTCGCAGATATTTCTCTCTCTCTCTCTTTCTTTCTTTCTTTCTTTCTTTCTTTCTTTCTCTCTCTCTCTCTCTCTCTCTCTCTTTATGTAGTGTCTTTCCTTTTACTTAGTAGTATCGATCATCATTGCTTGATGGCGATTGGCTGCTGTAAAAACAATCCCAGAGATCCCTTTCTTGCGCCTTTTTTCAAATCAATTCTAGTTAAGACTTCATGAGAGCAAGTTTTCCTTCTGAGATTCCGTCGTGTGCAGAATACAATATGACGTAAATCCATTCAACCACTTCACTAAGGGTAGAAAGCTTTTATTGGAGTGGTTGAAATTGGTGTTCTAAAATACACCATTTATTGAAAAAGAAAAAGTGTGTCACCATTTTTATTTCTTCCTTTTCAAGTAGTTGACTGAGAGACTCGGCAACATTGATTCATTTTCTTCGTCCCCTTTCGAACAGAGGAAGAAGTAGCCAGGCAAACCTTTTCAGAGAAAAGGAATATTATTTCTGGAGAAGGAAGGAAGGAAGGAAGGAGAAAGAAGAAGAAGAAGAAGAAGAAGAAGAAGAAGAAGAAGAAGAAGAAGAAGAAGATCCTTTTCTCAGAAAAGGAATTTTATTTCGGACACTCCATACTACGAAGAGAGAGAGACAAACTTTAAGAAAAAATACCTTTTGAATGTTTCGTTTCTTTCAAGAAAAAAAAAGAGAGACAGAGGAGAAGGAAAAAAACTTTAAAAGAACTTTGCAATCAGCCTTGCATGTTTTCTTTCCTGAAAAAAAAAATAGACCTTTTTGTTAAAGGACTGAATTTAAAGACTTAAAAGAACTATTTTTTTATTTTTTGTATGTGCTTTTCCTTTCAGCCTTTCTTTAAAGTAAGAATTGTTTTCTTGTATTTGCTTTTTATTTTCATATGTTACCTTAAGGGGTTTTTTTTTTAACACGAGCTTGGGAAAATAAAAGCAATCGTAACATTTTATTTTGTTTTAAATAAATTCGGATCATTTTAATCTCTTTTCGGATTTGTATTTCATTTGCTGTCTGTGTGTGTGCGTCTGAGTACATTTCCCTACACAATAACTCTGTCAATTTTTAGTCTACAGACTCGAAATTTGATATACAAGGTACTGAGATTTGGGAAAATATTTGTAATTGGTTTTTGGCCAGAAATTTGGCTGTTAAGGGGTTAAAGTTTAACGATTTGACCTTTGAGAACTCTACCAAAATCCTCCGCCAATTTTGAGGTTAAACACTTGAAATTTTGGATATAGGTTCCTTGGACATGGGTCTAACTTAATAACTTGATTTGCGGCCAAAACAATAAATGTTAAGGGGTCATAATAGGGGTTAAATTAAAAAAGAAAATTGACCGCTTCGGTCTCTACCAAATTACTCAGACAATTTCTGGTCTAAACATTTGAAATTTTACATAAAAGGTATTCAGAGATAGGGCAAGCTTTTTAATCAGTCTGGGTCGAAAATTTGAGTTACCAATATATAAATGTATGCATGTATGTATGTATGTATGTTTGCATGACTGCCTAAAACTTTCGACAGAGGTGACGGATTTTCTCAAGATAAGTATCGTTTTGAAGTTCGACCTTTCAGACGACAAATATAAAAATATTGGCTAAAAACATTAGTATCAAGGATGGGGGCGCTTTTTTTTTGACGATATTTTCGAAAGTCATCCTCTCCTTTCCATTGTCTAGCCTTAATTAAAACCTACGCCACATCCGGTTTGGCGGTGGTCGTAACAGCAAAGACGTCACGTTTTTTCCCCCTACTTTTCCTCCTTTGCAGTACGGGTTCAAACCAGCCTTCCTACTACCACTTTTTTTTTTTTTTGCTCAACACACATCTCCAAACACCCGGGCAACGCCGGGCTGAAATGCTAGTACCAACTAAATTCAGCATATCACAGACTTAGCATTGTATAACCCGACTTTCCGCTAGAAAATCTACAATTACAAAAGGAGATTCAACTATATAGTAGTGAGGAAAAAAGATGTAATTTAAATAGAAAACGGGAATCACCAGCTATTTACCATGTAGCTGTTTCAGAAATTTAAAAATAGGACAGCTGTTAGATATATGGCACTCTAGTGGAAAATGCCACTTCCTAATAAAAGTGTAGATAACATCCAGTAACTATTTTATTAATATATAAATTAAAATAATAATAATAATAATAATAATAATAATAATAATAATAATAATAATAATAATATAAGTAAATAAGTAAATAAATAATAATAAAAAACATATAATACGACTTTAAGAATTATTCCTTGATATGCTACTTAGTATATAAAATTAATATAAATAAAGACATTAAAAAAAAGAAAAGCTTCAGTAAGTTTCATTGTCCATGTGAAACAATGAAATAAAAACCGGATGGAAAAATATAGTCGCCATCTTATTAAGGACGATAACGTCTTTTCAAAATTTTCTAGTTAAAGAAAGGCATATTTATAAACTTGAGTTATCGTTCTTTTTTACAAGCCTATTTGCTGAATTGTTTAGATGGCGACTATATTTTTTGTGACCTATTTTTCATTTCAGTGTTTCACATGTACGATGAAATTTGGCATTAAAAAACATACAAATCCAAAGTTATTTTTTTTACTAAAACGCCATTTAAACTACTACTACTACTACTACTACTACTACTACTACTAATAATAATAATAATAATAATAATAATAATAATAATAATAAGTTAGTAGGAACCTGCTCACAGCCGTCGATTCATAAGTGGTTGCTGTAATTCGATACAGTGCAGCCTTTGTAGTATGAACACAGAAAGAACTGTAAAAGTTGGATAGTGACACACAGAAATTGTTAGTCAAGTATGGAACACTTCACCCAAATTCTAATGTGCTGAGGCTGTATATCACAAGGAAGAAAGGATGAAGAGAGCTGATTGCGATTGAAGAATGTGTCAGGAGAGAGCTTAGATGTGTTCACCACTACTTGGCTAACAGTCATGAAGTATTACTCGCAGCAGTGGTGAAAGAGGAAGACCTAGATGAAGATTCATTGGAATCCTGAACAGGAACGTGTGCTCTATTCCAACTATCATCAATGGACCTGAGGTAATCTCGTCAGCATCAGACAAAGCCAAACTCTTTGCCAAGAACTTTGCAGCTAATTCTACTCTTTGCGACCAAGGCCACCAACCCCCAATATTTCCTCCTGTATCAGAAAACAGGCTATGAGATGTACAAATATCTGTACGTGATGTTGCCAAGCTAATAAAAAACCTTGATTCCAGTAAAGCAACCAGCCTTGACAGTATTCCCATTATAGTCTTTTTTTTTTTTTTTACAAGGTGGTCACCACTTATCAAGGCCTGGAAGCCACTCAGGGATAAGGGTTATTGCATGTACAGTACGTTAGTGTGGAGATTTAATAAAGTGTCTACTTAAGGGGGCGGTTCATCAGGAATTTGTTTACGTTGGACTTGACGACATCCAAGTTGGAGTCAGGTGGGAAGGAGGCAGACGGAACAGAGTTCCACAGGCGTGCAGTTCTTAGAAAGAAGCTTTGTTCATGGAATCTACGTTTTGATTTAGGCACAGATAAAGAGTGGGGAAAATTTTTGACAGTGGTTTCAGCTAGACGGGTGTTTTTCGTAAAAGATTTGCGAGGGGGGACCAGGGATTGGAGCTCAGATGAGCACCTGCATGGAAATAACGATAACAAAGATAGGCTCGCAACATCTCTTCTGTGGGAGAGAGGTTGCAAGGAATAGAAAAGGGCATCCCCCACTAAGCCACGAAGTCTATTTTGTACTCTGTCAAGGCAGGATAGGCTGTTTTTAGCAGCTCCTGCCCAGATATGGCAGCAGTATTCCATCCTTGGACGTACTTGGCTTTTATATAGATAGAGAATTGCATCAGTAGTGAGATATCTTCTGGAGCGGTAGAAGGATCCCACCATCTTTCCAGTGACCTTGGCAACAGACTTGATGTATGTGTCCATTTCAGATCAGGAACAAAGGTCAAGCCCAGAAGCTTATCAAAACATGGGGCTTCTTCTAGGCGAGAGCCATACATTTCAATTGATGCCAGATGAGGATCAGAGCGTTGATGATGTAAAGATAGAAGCTTGGTTTTAAATGCATTAAAGGTAACCAACCATGTTTTCCCCCACTGAACCACGTGCTCAAGATCAGAGGAGAGAGAATCAGAGAGAACTTTGTCATTTACAGCCTTTGATGTATTGACGTAGATGTTCGTGTCATCATCATAGATATTAACGAATGATTTAAGTATGTGTTTAGGGAGATCATTGATGTAGATCAGGAAGAGAGTTGGGCCCAGGATTGACCCTTGAGGGACTCCAGCTTTAATACTGCAGGCCTCTGATTTTTGTCCATTGACCACTACTCTTATGAGCCTATCAGAGAGAAATGATTTAATGATTGAGAAAACATTTCCAGTTATACCGTAGCTGGAAATCTTCTGAAGTAGGCCTTTATGCCATATCTTGTCGAAGGCCTTTGATATATCAAGAGCAATTGCCCTAGAAAGGAAGCCTTTGTCAAGAGATTCACTAATCCTATGAGATATAACCGTTAGTACATCTGCGGTAGATCTTGCAGAACGGAAACCATACTGCGTGTCACTAAGAAGGTTATTTCTGCTGAGTTGATTGACTATTTCTCTATTTAATATGGATTCCAGCAACTTACTCATAACACACAGGAGACTTATTGGTCTGTACTGAGAGGGAGATGACTATTGATGAGATTTTCCAGGGTGTTGGAAAGCACTTCTCCTTAAGGCAACGCTTAAACAGTTTCGTAAGTATGGGAGCAAGTTCTGGTTGAAGCTTTTTTAACACTATAATTGGGATGTCGTCAGGGCCAGTTGCTTTACTGGAATCAAGGTTCTTGATTAGCTTGGCGACCTCATGCACAGATATTTGTATGTTACCTAGCATGTTCTGTGTTATAGGAGGAAATATGTGGAGTTGATGGCCTTCGTCGCATAAGGTAGAATAAGCTGCAAAGTTCTTGGCAAATAGTTTGGCCTTGTCTGATGCTGACGAGATGACCTCTGGTCCATTGATAATGGTTGGGATTGAACACACACTTCTATTCAGGATCCTATTTGCTATTTGCCAAAATTGGTGGGAACCAAGCCGCTGATCAGCTACTTTGGATTTAACGGACTGGGCATATAGCTCTCTTGCATTTTTTATTACTCTTTTACAGTGGTTGCTGGCAGTCCTGAAAGCAGCTTTAGTCTCAGTGCATCTATTACGTTGGTAGCTATGGAAATAGTGATTCCTGTGCGCGATGGCAACAGCACATTCTGGGAAGTACCATGGCTGGCTGTTGGGTTTTTGTTGGAATATTTTAGATGGTATGAATTGGTCTATGCCTACAATTAACCATTCAGTCAGGTCTGATACTATAGAGGACACATCCTTTTTAAACATGGAATGCAGAAGTAGATCAGATATGAATGTACGGAAGCTATTCCAGTCAACCATGGAGTATCGGTATACAGTACGGTGGAGGGGTACGTCTGGGAACTTATTACATTTCATTTTTATCTTAACTGATGCGATGGAGTGGTCGAAGGATCCTAGAGGTGAAAAAACGGAACATGAACATAGTTCAGGGGAAGTTGAGAAAAAAAGGTCTAGAAGGCTTGCATACTGACCGGGTGTATCGGGCACACGGGTGGGCTCGCGAACAATATGAGCGAGGTTATAAGCAATGGCAAAATCATGACAGAACCTCCCTTCATCGTCTGTCTTATTTGAATGAGTCAGCCATTCCACGTTATGGACGTTGAAGTCACCACAGATGTGAATGTTAGCCGACAGATGTGCAGACAGGATGTGGTCTATTTTCTCAGATATACTCTTAAAAATAGTAACTCTACTGTTATGGGGCCGATAGAGGACAAATATAAATGCAGTGGTGTAAGCAAGTGCAACCCGGAAGCACATATAAGGTAAATTAGGATCTTTTCTAGAAATATCCCTGCCACACGGGAAGTCATCTTTAATGTAGGCACATATTTCATGCCTATGGCGATCTTGGGGGTCAGATTTAGATGTTAAGCTAGTGTACTCAAAAAACTTCAACCAGAACTAGCGCCCATACTTACAAAACTGTTTAAACGTTGTCTTAAGGAGAATTGCTTCCCATCACCCTGGAAAATCTCATCAGTATGTCCTGTATTTAAGAATTCAGGTG
>NC_136494.1:102551364-102568864 GCF_053919585.1 Euprymna scolopes | reverse complement strand
GTTGCATTGGAGAAATAACCAAGAGGTTGATTCTTTTGCTTGTCAACGTCTGCCTACACTCTCTGAAAACTATTTTTTTTTTTAATTGTAAAATACAAATTTGGTATTAAAAAAACAGAAACAGAGGGCTTTTGGGGGCCATCCTGTCCACGTTAAATCTTTCGAATTTATTCGTTTAAGTTTAAATATATTGATTGTTTACAGATCTCGTAAAAAGATTCTGTACGACGTGAACATGCAAGATCTCTTTTGGAAATAAGAGATCTTGCATGTTTGAATCTTGGAGGTTTGGATCGACGGAGAGCTCACCGCAAATTGTTCTACTATATATATATATATATTTTTTTGTTTTTTCAAAGAGGAAAATGTGACCCGATTTCTTTCAACATTTAGATTTTTGAACCAGATATTTTTATTTGAATTTTTAGAATATTATTTGGATTTATGATTAAATTTCTTGAGAAATTATTGTAAATAGCTTTCCAAAGTTTCAAACTTTTACTACATAAGGATTTGCTTAGAATTTTATTGCAAATGATTAGAAAATCAGTTTGACTGCTTTTAAATTCCTTTCAAATATCGAAGGGTAACAAAGCAATTTATTTTTCAGCTGTTAACAAAATATCAGAATTGCTGACTTATTAAAGAAGAAACCAAAATGCATTCTGATAGACATAATTTCGGAACTGAATTCTTTTAAATAGAATTTTTTTTAAATTTCGGTTTATTTTACGCTATTGCATTTTATTATTTTAATAAATAATCGATTAATAATAATAATAATAATAATAATAATAATAATAATAATAATAATAATAATAATAATAATAGCAAATGCAGACTCTGCAGACAAAGAGACAAAACAATAAACCACATAATGTGAATGCAGCAAACTAGCACAAAAAGAATATAACAACAGACAAGATCAAGTGGAGGAAGGCAATACACTGGCAATTATGCAATCAATTGCATCTTCAACACACAAACAAATGGTACAAACACAAACCGGTAGCAGTACTGGAAAATGAAAGTTACAAAATCCTATTGGACATGAATATACAAACAGATAAACCCATCCAAGCAAGAAGACCGGATGTTATACTAGTTAATAAAAAGGAAAAGTCCTGCCAGATTGTAGATTTTGCCGTTCCAGCAGACCACAGAGTGAAGATCAAGGAGACTGAGAAGCGGAGCAAATACACGGAACTGGCCAGAAAGCTCAAATGGATCTGGAAAATGAAGAAAATAAAAGTAACACTAATAGTAGAGCGCTAGGAACGATACCTAAAAACTTTGAAAAAAAAAATAGGAGAGATTGGAATCAGAGGGATAGCAGAGAAGATACAATGAATTTCAATAATGAAAACAACAGAAATATTAAGGAAAACCCTTGAATGTGGAGACTAACACGACACATAAACTGCACACACAATCTGGACACAGAAATGGCTACAGAGGCAAAACACAAAGGAACATTACATGAATCATGAAGACTGGAACTGTATAATTGACAAATACCGCTCCCATTTTTTTCTGTGAGTGTCACCATAAACGGGCACCACACCAAATAATGAGGGTCAAGGAAGATGGAAAGACCGAGGAGAGAAAGCACTAGCCAGACCTCCGCTGGATGAGTGGAAAGAGGATTGGAACCTTGCGGAGGCTTATTGGCACCCAAATTCCAGTGAAGACCATGGTCGCCGCCAACGAGAAATCAATGGTAAGCAGCTGTTACGATAACGCAAATTCTTTTGCAAGAGGTTATCGAAAGAGGTGGAGAGTATTGGAAATCCGGGGAGATTTGTTGTCACTCAGACTCCAGGGAACACCACACGTTGTTCTAAAAGAGCAATCTTTGATGATGGCTTGTGTGATTACTCCTAGTGAGTAAATAATAATCATAATAATAATAATAATAATAATAATAATAATAATAATAATAATAATAATAATTGTGTATGTGCAATTATCAAAGTTAAGTTTTTTTTTATGGAATTGCTCCAGACAAGGCATGAAGACACTTGATGTAAGGAGCTAAAATGCTACTTCAAGGTCCAAAACTAGCCAACGATAAAATTCCGACCCATAAAACAGCAAATTTTCCCCATTTAGTCAGAAACATCACTTGTGGAATGTGAGGACTAAAGGACAAAATAAGGATAGCGAGAATTACGAGTTCGAGGAATACACACGCGCACACGCGCACGACGTTGCTTTATAGTGTGTATTAATATAAAGATTGTTTATTTAATATGATTTTCGAGTGTGAAAAATGTAACAAAAAGCCGATTGTTCGTTTTAATTCACTTTCAACTTGACAAAAGTTATTTATAGCGTTTTAAGTATTGTTAGCATTGAATATCATCTTTTTTTTGTTGTTGTTTGAATCCGGAACATCGGAAGAAGAAGAAGAAGAAGAAGAAACTGATTGTTTTACAAAATTACCCCCCCCCCTTTCCTACCTCAATCCCCAACTTTTGTTATCCCGCCCACGGATTCACTCCTGCCATTGATAAAACAAAATCCAAATAAACGTTTTATCATCACTCGGATTTTCCCACATTTCCGTTGTTCTCTGAACATTCATTTGTAATGAATTCTATAATTGTTCCGTTGAAGTTCAAATTGTAGTATAGAGACTGTTCGAATATCGCACCGTCACCGATTCTCTTTGGTTTTAGCCTAAATTTGAGATTTAAAAAAAAATGATTATTGGGGTACTTATGCATTTACGTTACCGTGCTGAAATGATAACGTTATTATTTAGAAAGCCATTCTTAACATAGGGAGGATGCTTTGTAATTATTCTTCACTTCCACCTAACACTTTAATAAAAAAGAAACGATATCGTAAAACTTGAATTTAACTTGAAAACACTATTTAAAAAATAGCACGGTAACATAAGTGCATAATTGCTTTTAAATTTTCCAGTTGTGTACTTAACTTTGTGTCTTACACAAATCAGACAAGTTGCCGTCATCATTACAGATACATTAAAGTTTATACTTTTTTATAAATGATACTTTGATTGCTCGGCGTTTTTTTTTTGTTTTTTTTGTTTGTTTTTTTTACTTTTATTGTTGTTGTTGATGTTATTTTTTTTTTGTTTTTTTATCTCTAGGCGTTCCTATTAAGCTCCTCCTAGACCGAGGTCATGTATGTCATGCAATTAAATCTTATTCATACCTTCAAAATGACCAACTCGACACAAAACTAATGGAAGACAGCGGTTATTTATATTTTTTGGATTATTCAGATTACTGTTCTCATCCTGAGTGCTATTTTCACAACATTTCGGCCAATGTGACATCCGACCTTCTTCGGGTGTACCTTGTCGAACTCAGAAATATTTCTGTCGAACTCCGCCTTGAGCCGTAGTGTAACATATAAAGTACTTGGTAAAATTCAGTTGTAAGTGACGCTCTTCTGGAGGTTGTAGGTTCAATACTCAGTGCAGGCGATACAAAGAATACAACTCGGTCATGGCTGACGGAACGAGAGCATGCTGCCCCCGTGGACTTATTAAACGGTTCTTTTCGAAATTACGTACAAATTCCCGAGTTTGACAGAAAGATTTTCGAATTCAACAAGATACACCTGAAGAAAGTTGGAGGTTAAATCGGTCGCAATGTTAAAATCAGATGAGAACAGTAGTTCGAAATATTCAACCGATATGAATTATCAATATCCATCTAAAAAAACAAAAAAAACAAAAACAAAAACAATTAGAAACATAATATCGATCATTTATTCCTTCCAAATCGCTGACTAATTCGGGGGCAGGGACAGAGAAAGATGAAATCACTAATTAGTTTTATCTTATCAGCTCATGTCATTACTAGGGCTATGACAATAGCATATTCTTTTCATTGTTTTGACTCTTGAGTATGTATCTGTTGATATCTTATATGCTTTTATATAGTGATGTGATTTTCGATTAATTGTGCCTAACTGTATCGGATATATACTCGAGAGTCAAAACAATGAGAATATGTTGTTGTCATAGCGCTAATCATTACACGTCCAAACGCCCTCTGAAGTTTTCAAAGGAACATTCTTTCCTTCTCTCTTTGGTCCATGTGACGTTATATCTTTTCTTTTTATACATTCCCACAACTTGAGTAATTTTCAACTCGAGTTTCATCAAGTTAATCTATGTTGACCCTCAGCGATTTCCATTTCCTGTTATTCTCAATTAACTAAATTATATAATAACGGACGTACCTGCTCAAAACCTAACAGTCTTTCTTATCCTGAAATAAAATTCTATTTTAACGTTTTAACGTATAAGGTGCCCCAAAAGTAACCACCTATCTTGATGCTAACATATTTCTATTAGAACTTTTAATACTAATACTTTTATTATAACTTTTAATACTAATACTTTTATTATAACTTTTAATGCTAACAAATGTTTATATTTTAACTTCTAATACGAACTAATATTTCTATTTTAACATTTAATACTAACTAATATTTCTATCATAACTTTTGACACCAACTTATATTTCTATTATAACTTTTAATACAAACTTATATTTCAAGATAGATGGTTAATTTTGTAATCTGTATATGGATTTAAACTTTTAATTAAACTTTTGCTCAACGACAGAAAGTGTCTTTTTACAACCATCACTCTGAAAACGATAGCTTAATTTCTTCATTTTCGCTTTAACATACTTTAAATTCCATTAATAGTTGTGTTATTTTTGTGAGTGAAAAATGCTTAAAAATGTTCTCAATGAAAAGTTCCGTTTTTTGTGTATAATAACGTTTTGGAGGGTGGAAATGAAATCTATACCCATATAAAGTTGAGTTTTTCGTCGCACTTACATTGGTATTAAAAACCTACATTTTCTATTTTGAAATTATTAAAACGAACTTCTTAATATACTCAGTCATGGATATGCGAGCGACTAAATAAAGGTTAACTAATCTGTATATTATTTAAAAAAACGAAATTGAATTAATTATTCATTTTTCATGATTTCTTATTAAACGATTTGTTTCATTTAAATATTATGCTCAGTTCTATTTATGCATATTTTCTACATTGTGCATAATTGCATAGCATTTAGAATGAAAAAGTTCTACTACACACAAATGTATTTATATATACACCCCCATATATATATGTGTGTGTGTGTGTGTGTGTGTGTGTGTGTGTGTGTGTGTGTGTGTGTGTGTTGAAACTCGATTGAACACATGGAAATAAATAAGGACAACACAAAAATAAAATAGAACAGATATATTGAGAGCAAGAAAGTATATACGATATTTACATAGAGTCCATTGGTATAGTCCGTGGAGATGGTGTCGGTTGGGTTGTCGTCGACTCTCGCGTTGTCTCTCTGAGTTTATCGTTGGGTCTCTCCCGTCTTTATGGTATCAACCATATTTATATGGTTGACACTCCATGTAGGTGGATCCTACCACAAATGTGTATATATATATATATATATATATATATATATATATATATATATATATATATATATATTATTCGAGGGTAAACAGTTATATTTGATCGCTACAAACAGCCATCTGTTTCAGTAAATGAGACTTCGTCAGGTGACCATGAACCGTTTGACGCCATAGAAAAAAAGAAAAGACTGAACTCTTCAAAAAAAAAAAAAAAAAGAAAGAAAAGAAAAAAACACTATAAAAGTTGCGAGCTCTCTAAAAAGAAGGATAAAAATGGAGAAATCACATTTCAACCTTTTTGGAAAATTGTTCAAAAAGTGCCACAGCTGGATTTATAGACAATATAGAGCTGTCTTTTCTTTTTTTTTCTTTTCTTTCTATGGCGTCGAATGGTTCAGAGTCGCCTGACGAAGTCTCACTGACTGAAACAGATGACTGTTTGTAGCGACCAAATGTAACTGCTTACCCTCGAATAAATAATAACAAATATTTTGCTTTTGTTATCGAGCACTATCTAACAACCTCGTTGTATTCATGAGTCCCTACTTTTGAACATCTCAAACCTGAATTTATATATATATATATATATATATATATATATATATATATATATATATATATATATATATTATATATATAATAAGACAGAGAATCCTTATTGTTAAAAACGTAACTGGTTACGATTTTAAATAAAGATGTTTTCGCTAAAAAAAAAATAAAAAATTATTTAGCTGACAATGACAATCACTTTTATGAAAGAAAAAAGAAAAATATTTTTAATAGTTTTCATCCTGATATTTCTGATTTCAAACAGAATTTTCTTATTATTTGAATTCATCGGATTACTGTTCTCATCTTGAGTGTGATTTTCACAACGTTTCGGTCGATGTAACCTTCAACCTTCTTCGAGCGTATCTTGTCGAACTCGGGGATGTTTTTGTCGCACGCAAAGACCCGTGGAGCAGTGGTTAGAGTACTTGTAAAAATCAATTGTAAGTAGTGAAATTCTCCTGAAGGTTCAATCCTCAGTGTTGGCGACCGAAAAATGCAATTGCGAATTAATTAGGACATCTACCTAGTCATGCCTGACGGAACAAGTAAATAAAGTAAATAAAGGGTTTCGCTCAAAATTCCATCCAAATTCCCGAGTTCGACCGAAACATTTCCGCGTTCGACAGAATACACCTGAAGAAGGTCGGAGGTTACATCGACCGAAACGTTGTGAAAATCACACCCAAGATGAGAACAGTAGTCCGATGAATCCAACTCAAAAATTCAGAAGCGTCAGAATGTTCTTAATGACGCTAAATTATACAGAGTAAATTTCAACACGTCACGTTAGTCTCGGTATGCTATTGCTCCGGTTAGCACGTGGTTATTTTGTTTATGCTGAACACGTTTATTATTAAGCTTTTCATGCATACTTGCCACTGCTGCAGTGCTGCAGTGCCGCAAATATGTAATTACATCTTACAATAGACAATCATACACACATTCACCGAACTCAATTAAATTTTTCGTGATTTATGGATTCTTTAGAAAGTTATATAAAAAATAAATTATTTAAAACAATTAAAATATTTATACAAATATTTGTTTCACAGCATAGCGCTTTTGTTTTAAATAAATTATTTTGTATATAACTCACTTCTTTTCTTCTTTTCGTTTTAATTATTCTACCTTCCGAGTTTTATATCTACTAGCTTACAGACGTCCATTTTCAATGTATCGGCTAATTTAATCTAATTATTTTTCAATATTTCATACGTAATATTAAATTGATTTTAACGTCAATACTTTCAACGTGTCATGATCTTAGAAAATAGAAATTTTTAGCTATTGTATATCGCATTTCTGATAAACTTACATGGATCGTGAAATTATTTATTATTTAAAACTAATTTCCACACTGCTAAACCACTTCAAAAATCATCTTTACTGTAGATTTCTACAAGGTTGAGCCACATATGTATCTTTAGAAAATCTGTAGACAATTGCTTTTTTTACACTTATTCGAGCAAAACATAAAGCTACTATTTGGGACCATGAATATAAAGAGTTGAGCAGTGAGATGTTTGTTTGTATTACATTTAAATTTCTGCATGTTAATACAGTCATAGAAGCCGGAAACGGAGAGGGAATTCCAAAGACTAGCAGTTCGAGGGAAAAGACTATTAGATTAGAAAGCTTTCTGACATTCAGAACCTCTGCAGTGAAGGGGTGGGATTTTGCAACTCGTCGAGTTTGTCGGGGGGGGGTATTTACGCCGAAGAGGCACAAATGTTACAAGTTCATCAGAGTATATTACATTAAAACTTTCCTCGTTGACCGCACTTCCCGGGTTCAAATGAGCGGCTGCCTTTCCGATGTATACAGTGCAACAAGTGGTGTGCAACAGGATTCAGTCATCGGGCCCCTGTTGTTTCTCATCTTCGTCAATGACTTGCGCAAAATGATTTCTCAGCTGTCCCTCCTGTTAGCCGATGACGTCAAAATTCCCCCCCACCCACCCACCACCACCACAGCGACTATGAAGACCTCCGATATTGCCTCCATGAAGTCAGGAGATGGTCACTGAACTGGGACCAGAGTTTAAACGTCGCCAAGCGCAGCCACATGGCAGTGGGTCGGCATCCCCCAACTCCTCCATTCTCCGTTGACTTCCAACCAGATGACTGGTTGTTGGAGTCCGTCAGTCAAGCCAAGGATCTTGGAATGATTGGGCATCCCATATACTCACCCTCTGAACACTGCATCACCGTTGCTAAAAAAGGCCAGAGGTATCCTGTCCTGTTCCTTACGCACCGCTCCATTGGTTGTCTCACTCCCGCCATCTTCTTTCCCCTCTACACCTCTCTAATGTGCCCGATTCTCGAATACAGTATTCAGACCACATTCCCCTCATCTCGAATAGGTTCAGCACCTGGCGACAAGAATGGTGGCTAGCCTCCGAGGTCTATCCTATGAGCAACGTTTAAGGGCTCAAAACCTTTTCTCCCTTGAGCGCAGCAGGCTTCCAGGTGACCTCATTCTCGCCTATAACATCTTTCATGGAAGGTGCGGCCTGGACCAGGACCTGTTCTTCACCTCTGCCCTGGATTGCGGGCTCCGTGGGCATGCGAAAAGGTCTACCTTCGACGGTTCCGGTGGCTTCGATGCCAAGCAACGTTCTCGGTTCAAGTAGCATCTCCATGGAACCAGCTATCCGGAGAGGTCGTAAACCAGCCTACACTTTGGGACTTCAAGGCGGCCTTGGACAGATGCTAGTCGAACCTCCATAGTTTTTCTCCCCTGTATAGTTTTCTCTTTGTACATAACCCCCTAAATTCTCACTGACTTTTTACCCCTTGTAAATGGCAATAGCTTGTGCATTTATTCTTTGCCAATTAAATGAATGAATATAACAAGCATATGGATGAAACATTGTGGCGATGCGACAGAGGTTAGTTGATGGTGCAAGGCCTATTAGGTTTGAGACTTTTTTGGGGAGGGGGGGTCTTATCTAAGAGGAAAATACTAGTGGTATATGCAACAATACTCCGTACCTGGGTGAATGGTGGCTTTGTAGAGTTACAGGATACTAGCAGATATCAATAGTTTTCTAGCATGGTATAGGGAGCCCAGTTCTTTGCAGCAACCTTAGTAATG
Source organism: Euprymna scolopes (assembly GCF_053919585.1). Classification (NCBI taxonomy): domain Eukaryota; kingdom Metazoa; phylum Mollusca; class Cephalopoda; order Sepiida; family Sepiolidae; genus Euprymna; species Euprymna scolopes. The sequence goes on along the minus strand of NC_136494.1, from coordinate 102,559,792 downwards.
TCTTTGATGTATGTTGCAATTCCTGCTTCTTGTGAATGTTTTTAAGAACGTGTATACAACTAATGCTATCTTCAGCTTGCCACTTTCAACCACATCGACTGCAAAAATGCTTCTATATCAATCCCATATAAAATTGAACGCACTTTCCGCTATTTTATTGTCTAAGTATAAACTTTTATACTTGTTGAATAGATATTTACTAAAAATTCGATGCAAGTACAGAGTTCACCCTACTTTAAAAAAAAAAAAAACACCCGTAACGGAACGGAAACGTCACATTCCAAAAATCACGTAAATTGATCAAGTAGTTTATTTTAACTAATAAAATCAAATTTTATGAGAAAACGATAACGTTGTGTCTTGAGCTGCCATATTTAATAAATAAATGGAGACAACTTAATTCAAATTACCAAGATCAAAACCAGCATTACCAAGATCAAAACCAGCATTACCAAGATCAAAACCGGCTACGACTTCGTAAAATCGCTACAAATCGTTAAAAACTGATTTTCTATACATAAAAATTATACATCGATCAATCTATATGATTTTTAGAAAATGACACTTTTCGTTCTGTGATCACTGGATTTCTTATTTCATATTTTGCGTGGAGAGAAGGGGTTAAAAAAGAGGGTCAGTTTTGTTCATTAAGTGTACAACCTCCTCATTTATGCACGCATAATGATCGACGCCATTGTTAAAAAATGCGATGGTTAAACACGATCGTGACGTTATATGAGTTTCCTTTTTGCATCATTCAAGAAAAGCGTCGCCACTTTTTTTTTTTTTGTTTTTTAAATTTTGGACGACTCTGACCGATGACCGGATATTGAGTAGTAGGATTTTATCCAAATAGTGACATAGGACTAAAACAAAAACAAAAAAAGGAATGGTTTTTTAGTGATTGGGGGAGGGGGAGAAGAATAAGAAATTCGAATTATGTCGTTCACAGGATACACTGCACCACACCATTACTGAGGATGACGTTCGGACGGGAAGGGCAAGAAGATTGACAGGATTTGACCTCTTCACACACACACACACACACACACACACACACACACACACACACACACACACACACACACACACACACACACACACTGCAGATCCCTCAAATCAATTTTGGATTCCTTTACGATCAGATGTCAACAGAGCTTCTTTATTTTTTCGCTTGGTAAGTTTCTTGTCACATTTTTTGAAAATATCAATTTTTTTTTAATTCCTGGTATCCATTTTTCACGGAAAGAATCAGCAAAAAATATTAACGTTGTAAAATTTGCTTTTTAAAGAAACTTATATTGAATGATGATCAAAGAATGTTTCACATTCCCATATTTTATTGTAAGGGAAATCGCTCATTTTTCAATCAAATTGTCTGCTCTAGTTGGGGACCCATCGCGGTGCACCAGGAGCAAGCCTCTACAGTGACTTAGTCCACAATACATTGTAGTCTACATTGCACTGTAGAGAACCTACTGTTGATTTTATAAAATTATTTTTATACATAATGACTTGCATTTAAGTTTAAAATGTAAAAGTCAAGTATCATGCTTCAATTATGCTCTAAACAGAAACATTCATTTCGAACGTGTCCTTGTCATATCATAGAACCTACATTTGATTGTATATGCCTGGTCTTACTGCTTGTGCGATGATAATGGCTTGAATTTAAATTTGAAATGAAAAAGTCAAGTATCATGGTGTAGTTGTGCTCTAAACAGAAATATTAATTCCAAACGCGCCCCTGTCATATCAAAGAACCTACTGTTGATTTTATATGTTGAGCCTTTCCATTTGTGTTGTAATAAAATTTCTCAAATGCATTTGTGATGTTAGGCTGTGTAAGATGTTAACTTTGTTCAAAATCGCATGCTCCTTCTTTCATCGGATTATTTCGATTATAGATCATCGATATTTATCGAAGACATTCTGATACAAAAGATATCTAAGAACACTGCCAGGCACATATAGTACTTTCGTGTAAAATTTCTTATAAATCAGCCCAAGCATTTTCGAGGGCATAAGGACCTAACTCTCTCGCTCTCTCTCTCTCTCTCTCTCTCTCTCTCTCTCTCACACACACACACACACACACAAAATAATTCCTAATATATATATATATATATATATATATATATATATATATATATATATATATATATACTAGCAGTTCCGCCCGGTTTTGCATGGGCCCTATATACTGTTCTTAACTTTATGTGCATATGTATATATTAAATAGTGTGAATATGTACGGTAATGCCGTATAACATATAATATAATATAATAGGTTTCCTTAACTAATATAGAGAAAAGTTGATAGAGACCGCAGACGTCATTTTTTTTTTAAGTTTGACCCCAATTTTGATCCCTTATTGTGTTGGGCTCAAATCAAATTAAAATGTTTAACCCATGTCCAAGTAACCTACATCTAAGATTTCGAGAGTTTAAACCCAAAATTGGCGGAGGAGTTTGGTAGAATCTGCAAGGGTCAACTCTGTAAGCCAAATTTTCTCTCAAAAACTGCTTAAAAAGCTTGCTGCATGTCTGAATACCCTTTACGTAAATTTTTGGGTCTACACACTTGAAATTTTAGATATAGGTTCCTTGGACATGGATCTAACTTAATAACTTAATCTGAGTCCAAAACAATAAATTTTAAGAGGGCATAATAGAGGTCAAAGTTAAAAAAATTAACCCTTTTTTTGTTGTTGCTTTTGCTCAGCATACACCTCCAAACACCCGGGCAACGCAGTGCTGAAATGCTAGTATATCTATAAAAGTGAACGTGTGTGTGTGTGTGTGTGTGTGTGTGTACATTTCCCTACGCAATAGCTCTCTCAATTTTAAGTCTACAAGCTCGAAATTGTATATACAGGGTACTGAGATTTGGAAAAATCAATGTGATCGGTTTTCAGCCAGAAATTTGGCGATTAAGAGGTCAAACTTCAACGATTTGATCTTTGAGAACTCTACCAAACTCTTCCGACAATTTTGGGTCTAAACACTTGAAATTTTATATATAGATTCCTTGGATATGGATTTACATTAATAACTTGATTTGAGCCTAAAACAATAAATGTTAAGGGGTTATAATAGGGGTCAAAGTTAATAAAATTTACCGTTATTTTTTTTTTTTTTTTTTTTTGCTCAACATACATCTCCAAATACCCGGACAACGCAGGGCACCCATGCTAGTATATCTATAAAAGTGAACGTGTCTGTGTGTCTGTCTATCTGTGTATCTGTGTGTCTGTCTGTGTGTGTACATATCCCTACGCAATAACTCTCTCAATTTTAAGTCTACAAACTCGAAATTTGATATACAAGGTACTGAGATTTGGAAAAATCAATGCGATTGGTTTTCAGCCAGAAATTTGGCAATTAAGGGGTCAAACTTCAACGATTTGACCTTTGAGAACTCTACCAAACTCTTCCGACAATTTTGGGTCTAAACACTTGAAATTTTATATATAGATTCCTTGGATATGGATCTACATTAATAACTTGATTTGAGCCCAAAACAATAAATGTTAAGGGGTTATAATAGGGGTCAAAGTTAATAAAATTTACCGTTATTTTTTTTATTTTTATTTTTTTGCTCAACATACACCTCCAAACACCCGGACAACGCCGGTCGTAAATGCTAGTATATCTATAAAAGTGAATGTGTGTGTGTGTGTGTGTGTGTGTGTGTGTGTGTGTGTGTGTACATTTCCCTACGCAATAACTATGTCAATTTTAAGTCTACAGACTCGGAATTTGATATACAGGATACTGAGACTTGGGAAAATCTTTATAATACGTTTTCGGCCAGAAAAAAAAAAAATTGGCGATTAAGGGGTCAAAGTTCAACGATTTGACCTTTGAGAACTCTACCAAACTCCTCCACTAATTTTTGGTATAAACAATTGAAATTTTAGATATAAGTTCCTTGGACATGGATCTAACTTAATAACTTGATTTGAGCCCAAAACAATAAATGTTAAGGGGTTATAATAGGGGTCAAAGTTAAAAAAAATTTGACCTCTATGATCTTTACCAAATTACTCAGACAATTTCTGGTCTAAACATTTGAAATTTTATATAAAGGGTATTCAGAGATCGGGCAAGCTTTTTAATCGGTTTGGGTGTAAAATTTCAGCTACCAATATGTAAATGTATGTATGTATGTATGTTTGCATATCTGCCTAAAACTTTCGACAGAGGCGACGAATTTTCACAAGATCAGTATCGTTTTGAAGCTCGACCCTTCAGGCGACAAATACCGAAAAATTGGCTAAAAACATTAATTACTTCACTCTCAACCGGGCGCTTTCTACAGGGAGGGGTCGCTTTTTTCACCGATATTTTCGAAAATCATATCCTCTTTTATAGGGTTTTAAATCCTATCATAGTATTCACCATCATCCACCTGTCGATCTATCCATCTCGTTAACTCTAATCTTCATATGGATTTTTGGCTCTGATAAGTGTTGACATAATATGAAAGAAAGAAAATTAAAGCTCCTTGTGAAATCAGTTGATGCCGTACCCAGTTGTCTTGAAAAGCTAGTGTGAAATGTTGAAACCATATTATTTTCTAAATAAAATCTCATACTATACTCTTTCTTATTATATTCATTTCTTGTAAGTGTGAGTTACTTTCCAATCAACCTTTATACACACACATACACATATATGTTTGTGTGTATGTATGTGTGTGCGTGCATGTGTGTGTATGGTTGCTGATTAACCATTCTTACCGGCGGTTTCTATGGTAAAACGTGTTTGAATCACCCCCCTCCAACAACAACAACAACAACAACAACAAAAGAGATTTGTTTCACATTTCACATTTTTGTTATTCCATTCCTCTAACCACTGGCTTAATTTCTCAGCCGATGTATTTCAGTTTTACTCAACGAACTTTAGACTTCATCTACACACACATATACATCAATTTATACATTACCAATTGTTTGGGAATTGTCATAATTCGTCACTGTTAAATCAAGGTTCTTTTTGGATTGCTCGCTGAGGCGGAAGCTCTGTCTAAAAACAGAGGTGATTTGTTTCAAATAAGCGTCGAGAGCAACCAAGTTTTCCATGTTATAGTCGACAATAAGAAAGGCAAAAAAAAAAAAAAAAAAAGAAAAAGAAAACGATAGAAACATCCCATGAGTCGTCGTCTTTGTTCACTGCCAAATCAAATCTGGACGATAAAAGGCGAGTAATTTTCTCATTGTTTAATTGACTGTGAGCTTTTGTTAGAGTAAAAAAAGTTTTGTTTTTTTTGTTTTTTTTTTGTACACAATTTAATAACAAGCGAACTCAACGTAAACTATTCTGACTGAAACATACAACAGGTCTCTGGGATGAACAGCCATTATATATATATATATATATATATATATATATATATATATATATATATATATATATATATATATATATATATATATATATGGGGGGTGGTTCTGTGGAAATATACTTTACTTCCTTATAATATATACCAATCCTTACATAAGAAGCTCAATGTAATCACAGAGTAAAATAGTAAATGAATGACAAAAGTCTATATTCCAAAGTTCATGATGTTGACCATCTTACAATTTATTACATTAATGTCAAGAATTGTAAATGTCAACTGAATTAAAGGAATAAATTGTGAGATGGTCAACATCATGAACTTTGGAATATAGACTTTTTTTATTATATATATATATATATATATATATATATATATATATACACACTTACAGACACTAGTGTTTCATGCTTACGCAATTATCAGTGTAGGTAACAATTCCTACCGGTCATGAAATCCAAACCCAGTCACGAAACCACCGTTTGCTCCATTTGCGTGACAATAGTTTGGTGGCTCTATTGCCATGGGAATAAAAGGAATTAAGAACTATTAAACGCTGAATTCAGACGAATACAAGAACAATCTAGAGTGTTCGCACGGAGCGGAAGTCGTAAGCATTGCATAGACGCTAGTTGACTGCCATAGTTATAATTCTGCAGACAGCGTCCATCTTTACATATTCCTAAAGGGGCTTGATAATTATAATTAATAATAATTATTCATTTATACATACTAACACTAGTGTTTCATGCTTACGTAATCACCAGTGTACGGTAACAATTTCTATAAGTATATATCAAAAGGGTTCCTTCAGCCTTTGACAGACTATGGATACCCACGAAAGGGTGCCTGCACATGAAATTTATACCAGTGGCAAGAGGACGACTGGAAACAAATGCCGAGATAAGCGGAGAGCACAAGCACATACAGCGCCCAGAATTCTCAAATGGTCACCCATCTGGTACTAACCAGGTTCGCTGTTACTTAACTTCAGTGATCTGACAAGAACCGGTGTGTCAACGCGATTATATATATATATATATATATATATATATATATATATATATATATATATATATATATATATATATAAGGTGGATTTAGTTTGCTTGAAGCATTGTATAGTATGTAGTTAAATGAAATATGTAGAAGGTGGTACAGTGGTATACTGCAGAGGCAACGGAAAGACACAAACTTAAGCAGGGGAAAAAGTTTTATTAATACCAATTACAAATACATGTGTATAAACGGATATCCCATCAGAGCCATCAGTGGCAAGGTTTAGAAAAAAAAATGTACCCAATTTTATTAAGCATGTTAACGTTAGGGAATATAATTTATGAAAAATTATGAATGATCGGTTCATTAGTTTAGAATTTTATCAGGTATAACGATTTATCTATGAATATGTGTGTGTATGTGTGTGTATAGTTTGATTCATAAGTTAATCCAGCGAACTCGTGTTAAATTGTTTAGGAAAAATTGAGTTATATATATATTTTTTTTTTCCTAAACAATTTAACACGATCACTCAGATAGACGTTAAAAACATTTAAAAATAAATACTTAAATTTCAACAGTATTTCTTGCGTTTAACGGTGGTCGAATGGATTAGGTTCTTGTTAATGGAGCTAGAGATGGCTTCTGTTTTCAGGTTCGAATCTACCGACTGGTGTTAATCGTGACACCCTGCACTGATGATTCCTGAAAAGATGAGACACTAGTGTCTGTAGGTATTCAATAATTATTATAGTAAATAATATATATATATATATTTGGGAAGTCTTGCTGAAGCTTGGCTTTCCTGCGCACTTCACTAGCCCTTCATTCAAGCATGAAAGCCACAGTTAAGCTGAAGGGCGAGCTCTCCGATCCGTTTGACATGCAGAATGATGTCAAACAGGGCTGCGTCCTCGCTCCAACCCTCTTCTCACTCTACCTGTCAGTTGTGCTTCGGCATGCCTTTAGAAATTGTGATAAGGGTGTTTTTATACGATCTAGGCCGGGATCAGACCTTTTCAATGTCAATGCATACAAATCCGCAAATAGAACAACAAAGATACTCGTACGGGAGCTCATGTTTGCTGATGACACCGCATTTGTAGCGCATAGTCACGAGGATACTCAAGACATAATAACTCGCTTCGCAGGATCAGCCAAGGCCTTCGGATTGAAGATTAACATCAAGAAAACCGAAATGATGTACCAACAATCCCCTGGATCACCAGCAACAAGCCAGCCAATTAAGATTCAAGACCAAAAGCTTTACAATGCCAGCAAATTCGAATACCTAGGGACCACGGTCATGAACAACAACAAAATGGACGAGGAGATTTCTACAAGAATGGCTAACACCTCCATATCCTATGGAAAACTCAAACAGAAGGTCTGGCAAAATAAAGACCTGACTTTCAGAACTTAATGCTTGGTATACCACGCTATCGTCCTCTCGTCACTCTTATATGGTGCAGAGACTTGGCCAGTGTACAAACTGGTAGCCCGCAAGCTCAACACCTATATGATGAGACACCTCTGGCAGATTTTAAATGTCAAGTGGTATGGCTTTGTCAGCAACAGTGAGATCCTATCACAAGCCAACCTCCCAAGCATGTATGACCTGCTCATACGGAAAAACCTGAGATGGGCCGGGCACATAAACAGAATGGAGAACTCCCGACTACCAAAACAGATACTGTTTTCACAACTGGAGGACGAGGTACGAGGCATAGGCAGACCTAAGCTAAGGTTTCGTGACACTGTCAAACGAAATCTAAAGGGCAGGTTGATCCCTACTGGAAGCTGACAGACCCTCAGTCGCGACCGTGACAAGTGGAGAATGATGGTTCACAGGAAGTCGTCTTCGGACATGAAGGACAGCACATGATGATGATGGTATATATATATATATATATATATATATATATATATATATATATATATATATATATATATATATATATATATATATATATATATATATATATATATATATATATATATATATATAACTTGGTGAGTTGAAGGAAGAAACTAAATTCCATTCTTTAAGACAAGACTTATCAGAATAATACAAAACTC
>NC_136494.1:102518864-102546364 GCF_053919585.1 Euprymna scolopes | reverse complement strand
TTTTTTTTACTGGAAAAAAAAGATATGATACATAACTACAGGTGTAACTAGTTTCAGGATGGTTCATGAAAAAGAAAAAAAGAAATTAACAAAAAAATGAAACAATTTCTGATTTATCAAAACAAAACAAAAAATGGTCATAAACATTACGATTACTTAATGTTAAAATTTGAAATTAATGTTTTTCATATTTTTTTTAGAAATTATCTTGTTAGTGCTCCATGGAAAACCTTTGCACTTCTCAGGGGTTCCATGGTGTCTTGAAGTGTGGGAAACCCTGGGTTAGTGAACTGGGAAGTTGTATATACTAGCTCCCAATTCACTAGATCCGCTGAAAGCTTTAGTCATAGTTTAGTTTGAAAAGCTGCAAAATGTTTATTTTGACTGCCCCCACCCCTCACACCCGATACTCGCTATTGACCACAAATCTTCTGTGAGGATATTCAACGATCGTAACTTAGATGAAATTAAAATCCCAGAATATTAGACATCAGAGAGTAGATCCTGGTGTACAAATTCAAGGCCATATCAATGCCAGGCGACGCCAATGGTGAAGCATCTCCTACATCTTGTATCCCTGCACTTATCACCCAATTCACTGTGAGTGAGACTGAGTGACGCTGCTGAGATAGAATCCTGGTACAACCAGGAACATTGCAAGCTAAGATAGAATCCCGGTACAACCAGGAACATTGCAAGCTGAGATAGAATCCTGGTACAGCTAGGAACATTGCAAGCTGAGATAGAATCCTGGTACAACCAGGAAACATCTCCCATTAAAATGGCATGCATACAGCAAGAGGCTAAGGTAGATCACCAATGCTTAAGTCTCGTGGATACGATAGAAATTGGGCCCCCTAACCATAGAGATCATCTAGACCCAAATATTAAAGAGTTCTGGAATATGCAGAACGACCTGTACATGGTTCAGTTTCTGGTATTCAAGGAAGACTGCATAATAATCCCCAAATGACTATGTTTTGAACTTATAAACCCATCAAACCCATCAAAGCATAAGGAACCTGCACTTGCAACTTCCAGTCAACAGTCACAGATATTTTCAACATGGCTGGACGGAAATATATAATATAGGCTGACAGATACTCAGGTTGGATAGAGATAGCCCCAATGCACCAAGATGCCAGAGTTTCCATGGTCTGCAATATTTTATGCAGGTACTTTGTGAATTATGGTGGGCCGGAGGAAATTGCTTGTGATGGTGGACCCCCCTACAACTCGAACGAATGGAAAACATTTCTAAAACCGTGCAGCATATTCTTGTGTGTATCATCAGCCTATTACCCACAAAATAATGGCAGAACTGAAGCAACTGTCAAGCACATTAAGCGGATACTCACAACAAACATTAGTCCCAATGCTTCACTGGATACAGACGAAGCAGCAAAAGCACTTCTATTACATCATGACACACCGCCACCCGACATATGTGCGTCACCGGCAGAACTTCTGTTCACTCGTCCTTTGAACGACCACCTACCAAACTTTACAAAATTCTGCAGCAAATGGTTGGAACTTGCTGATATATGCGAGAAGGCTATCAACCAGTAGTTCATCAAACACACTGAGAACAGGCAACAACTTGACCCATTAAGAGTTGTGGAACACCTATCTATTCAAAATTAATATGGACACAAACCACTGTAGTGAGACAACGCCGGCACAGTACTGCATATTAATTGATGGCAACAGGAGAACCCCACCATGAAACTATGTTATCTTTGCATAATAAACATGGATACCCACAATCTGACCCACGAGGACACCTTACCAGACGCCATACCAAACAACAAGTTGAGTAATCATACCCCACAATTACCTCTTCTACACAAACCAATACACTTACAAAACCAATACTCTCAAAGAAAATAGCGTCAATACCACCTCCCAGACTCAGAAGGCCAATAAAGAACGAACCCCCGCAAACGACAGAGATAATACAAAACTAAACTAGAAACTACGTTTACACCTGCCACTGCCCTTTAGAGTTAAGGGCTTCCACCTCAGATTACAAATTTTTTTTTTCTTTCAAAAAAAGAAAATCTCCAAAGCTAGCATGAAAATCACTAAGTTGGCAACACTCCAAAGCCCTTGAGCCCCTGGAGGGGCAGAGGCCATCTACAACTTTGTAGATGCTTTTGTAGTGATTGAGTTCTTTTTACGGAGTGAGAGTGCTGGCTCCATGCATACAGCGCCTAGCCTTCCCAAATGATCACCCATCTGGTACTAGCCAGACTCAACATTGCTTAACTTCGGTGATCTTGTGTGTGTCAACATGATTGTGCCGTACTTAGGTTGGCAACACTGGTTTTGTCTTATTGTCCACTGGTACTTATGAGAATCAGAGAGCTTTCGCCAACTCTACTGCATTTAGGCGGTAAACTGGAATGCGTTATTGTTTTATGATTATAACAGAATTAGGTAATATATTTTGTTATTTTTCTTTTAGAAATGATTAGGTGGGTTATCCAGTATTGCTCGGGGTAAAAGTGTAACATGTTTAGATTTACCCCCCCCCTCTCTCTCTCTCTCTCTCTCTCTCTCTCTCTCTCTTCTCTTGCTTTGTCTTTCTTCCTCATCCCTAATTTTTCCTCTCAACCTCCATCCGCCCAAGTCATTCCTCTCGTTGGACGTTCACGCACAAACAACTCGTTTTGATAGATTCCTTGAGGAATGAGTCGGCATAAGGGAAGTAATGCCTTGAGTAAAAATATAAGAATTACTTCCCTTTAGTTGGTACATGATCTGGTTGAAACAACCAACCTCTAATGACAAAATTTACGCAAGTTTATAGTCAAAGAATGAATAGTTTTCTTTTTTCTAAATTTTAGATATTACTCATCCCAAACTACACTTATCAAGAAAATACTAAGTTTGCGCGTGTTTGTTTTGTCGTTTTTTTTTGTGTTTTTTTTTTCATTTTAGCCACACACACATACATACACACAAGCAACTGCACAAACGACTAAGAGTTCTGGTAATAGTGTTGTGTACGGGGAGTTCATATTGGGTCGGGTACATATTGGAGACATGTATAACGGGGACTCATATTACACACATGACGACGACTGTGACGATTCTTGGGGACTTCATATAATACGGAGCTGAGTCATTTATACAACAGTTCTTGTTAAAACAGATAGCGGGGAAGGCATATGATACTTGGAGGGAATCATACAAAGTTCATTAATGATGATGATAAGCAAAACGCAATTCAAACAGTTACAAAATATAAATGGAAATTTCTTTATTCATCTGTCAGCCGATTGATGATGTCAGGAATTCAAACTTGTATAGCTATATAGTCTCTCTTCCACCCTTCACCTCTAAGGGCATCAGCTCTCAGTCTCTAACTGACTATCATTGTGACTGTGATCGTCTGATTATCTTCCTAACTTCGAACCTCATCTCAATATATCGAGAATCTTCTTTGTTTATGACGTCAGAAGTGTGCTATTAACCAACGTGACTAACTTTTCATAAATTTTACATGTCTGTCCAAACACACTTTTGTCAAACAAAGAATTCCCAATTTTAATTGTTCAATATCTAACCTATTTTTAATCATTATCTATAGACTCGCATTGTACATCTTTTCCAGTTATTTCTAAAAGAATTAACAATCGACTGCATTCCTAGGATTTCAATCATCCATTATCTTTTAACACTTGCATACAGAGTTCGATTCTAGCTTTTTCCTAATATCATTTTCACTTATCTAGTCTACCTTCTTACTTACATGAGAAGAGGTCAGCCCTTCTTATGTAACAATAGCACGGTACAAAATTGCTAAATTTTTTAAAAGTAAATTTTAGACGCTGAAAATACACACAATGTAAAAATAGTTTCAGATCCCCAGTTTACATTTTCTTTCTTCGTGTACATTAATTGATAATTATAATTACTTTTATCTTATGAATTTATATTTATTTAGAATCAAGCATTGTTTTAGTTTTCGTTAACTCCTTAAGATTAAAAGATTTTACTTTAAGACGATTATATACATTACAACGAAGTTATATTAATTACAACAATGCATAGATCTGTAAAAAAAAAAAAAGGATTTAGTCTAGTCGAATTTAAATGCAATTTTATTTTTAAAACAAAACTGAATGATAAATAAATTTACGTAGAAAGAAAAAAAAGAAAACGTAGACCGTGGAGAAAACGTAGACCGTGGATTTGAGGCTATTTTTCAATTGTGTTGGTTTTCAGTATACAAATTCTCTTTTCAAAAGACCAACAATCTGGTACCGTGTTATTACCAGAGCACTCGTAGCTATTTATAATTTACAACACAACTTCCGACGTAACAAGCAACTCTATATTTAGGAATTCGGAAACGAAACTGATTTATTTCCTTCTTTTCCCCTCTTTTTCTCTTTCCAAAATAAAAAGACGGAAACAAATACAAAGATTCCTGAGATGTCTCTGTCACACAGACACACAGACACACACACACAGACACACACACACACACACACAGAGGAAAAAGACTAACCAACATGCGGCGAGCGACAAATATTGAATATTTATCTTCCCGAAATCGAGCAAATTAAATAGACTGGCGAGCTTCGTTGTTTACTGTGAGATATTACGATTTGTATGTGATATAAAAAGTTTTAAAAAGTTGTTAAGCGAGCGACTGCTTCTCTGAAAGAAGCCTTTTGTAGACATACAGAAAAAGCGAACACACATACATACATACATACATTTTCGCTTTTATATTTATAGATTATTATATTTGGATTATTTATTATGGTCATTTTAACTTAATATTTCAGCCTCTCCCACCATATCCTTTTTTATATATAAGTTACAATTTATTTTCAACTAATAATTATCAGTTCTAAATACTACAATCAGGCCCATAGTTAGCTTCAAATATGTATATATTGACTAGGGATGGGACGATTCCATTATTTTTTCCGATTCTGATACAATTACCGATTCCGATTCCGGTTCTTTATAATTATCTAAATATTTAACTATAAAGTTGTTATTTTTCACGATTACCATAAAAATACATGTTGTTTAGATAATTATAAAGAACCGGAATCGGAATCGGTAATTGTATCGGAATCGGGAATTTTATACGGAATCGGTAATTGTATCGGATTGTGCAGATATTTTCTCAAGTGTAAAGATACACTTGTGATAGATGATCTATCGATTTTAGTTTTACTAATCGTTTAAAATCAATAGATATTAACTATTTTAGTATTACTATGGGCATTAGAAGATTTTTCTTTAATGAAAATCAAATAAAAAAGCCAATTAAAAGAATCGTTTTTGGCATCGAAAAATATGCACACATTTTTCCGATTTCGATACCGATTCCGATGCTTCAAATAGTTCCGATTTTTTCGATTTCCAATTCCGATTCTGAGTAATCGTCCCAATATTGACTAATCTAATTTGTTGAATCTAACTATATCGAATTTCTACTTATATTTATTTTTAAATACGTTACTCATTTACCATGCATTGCTTATTCCAATTTATTTAATAGATTCATACCATTACAATCAAAGATTTAATGCTCATCCGGCTATTAATTATATTTAGGTTATTTATTTGATTCATTTTTACTTAATAGTTCAACACCGCACCCACCATTCCTTATGTTTATTTAATAATTTAATTATTTTATTTTTTTTAATTAAATATAAGTTTAAAATATTATATTACACCATAATTATCAGGTTTAAATTAAATTTTAAATGATGATAAATATGCTACTCAATTACTTATACATTACATATTCTAATTTGCTAAATAGATATATCCCGTTACAACTTAAGTTTTAATGGCTATTATTCTATTATTACATTCGGTTTAGTTATTAAGGTTATACAGACTTTATATTTCAAACCCCCTCCCCAATATTATTTGTTAATTTTTATTTTATTTTATTTATTTATTTATTTGTTTTATTTATATATCTATTTGTTTTTATTAATATTTTTGTTAGAGTGTATCCCATTAATTTACTCTGTAAAGCCTAATCAGGTTTTAGTAGAAACAGATCTATGCAAACAATTTTGAATTGCCTCCTGTGGTTTGTAAGCTTTTTTTTTTTTTAGGTGTTATCATTTGATATGATTCTAGAGCGCAAAGGTTGCAATGGCCAGACTTATTTGGTGAGCATTTATTAGCACTTCCTAGCATAGACCATTTCAATTTGTTGAATTTATTTAAGATGAGAAACCTATGAGTCTGAGCCGAAATTTGTGCAAAAAACAAAGACGCAGTAATAGGCTTCGTTCTTTGTTGTACTTCAAGAGTATTGTTCACTCAATCGAAAATTATATCTCAGCGAAGTGATACACAGACAAGACATAAATTGTTGCACTTTTGGCTTCGTATTTCGCTTTGTTGTTATTAATGATGCAGAATTAAAACAACATATCATCCAATAAAATGCTACAATGTCTCTTGTTAGTAACCAAGATTGTTAGTAACCAAGAAATAAATAAAAGCTGAAAGCATTGCTATTTTTCCTACTCACAAATTTCCCGACAATTTGCTAGAAAATTATTGAGGGGGGGGAGACTGGGGGGGGAGGTCTGAGAGTCATATGTCCACCTGCGAAACCCTGTCTCTCCACCACTAGTTTTAGACTATTTTTGGCACTTTAGCCTGATTGAAAAATTTTGTTAGGGATGACATTGTGTCGCCTCTCCTGTGCTGGCACCCGGAGCGGTCCACTCCACTCCCACACTTATCTACGCCGCTGATTACAGGGCAACCAATCGAATCTAATATTAAAATTAGACGTTTTATTGTTGGATTCGATTGATTGCCATAAATGGAATTAATACACATTAATTCTCTTCTTTACACTGGGTAACATGTGATGTTAAATGTTCATCTTTTCAATTTTGTGTTTAGCATTTTTGTTCAGATTAAAATAAATAAATTTTACCAAAGAATACCTAGAAGAAATTGACAAGGATTTTTCGTATTACACATTATTTTCTTCTTCATATTATACTTAAATGTCTCTTCGCGTTGAAACTAATATACTATACATTCTTTTTTTTTTTTCAGGTAGAACCTCCACAAATTCCATAAGAAATGCCCGGGAAACTTCTGACCATTTGTCACTCCTTGATTTTGATTTTGATTTTGTTTGTTATCGCCCGTTCAAGTCCAATCACCGGTAAGTGTCCATTTTTGTCTTAATTCTTTTTTTTTTCTTCTTTTTTTTCTTTTTTTCTCTTTGATTTCCTTCCTTTTTTATTTTTGCTTTTTTTTTTTTGCTTTTCGTTCGTTCTTTTAGCTTTATTTTCCTTCATTTTTTTCTCTTTTCCTTCATTCATTTTTATTATTCATATCGCTTTATTTTCTTTAATTTTTTTTCTTTTGATTAATTCATTTTTCTTTCTCTTTCGTTCTTTTTCTTTCGTTATTTTTCCTTCATTCTTTGCTTTTCTTTCTTTCATTACTTTTTTCGTCTTCGTTCATTTTTCTGTAACTTTTTCTTTTCATTTATTTCTTATTTCTTTCATTTTTTTATTCTTTTTCATTCATTTTATTTTCTCTTTCAATTTTTTTCTTTCAAATGTTTTTACTTTTTTCTTTTCCCTCATTATTTTTGTTTTCTTTCATGCGTTATTTGTTTTTCTCACTACGCTTGGAATGGATCATTTGGCAGTCTTCCCGTCGACATCTTCCGGCTGATTACGTAGCCTACCGGAAAATACTAATGTGAAGTTGCCAGATATTGGGTCGTAAACTGGATAAATACCAGAAATTCTTATGTAGGGCCCATTCGAAACTAGTCAGACAAACTCTATCCATATACCAAGCCATTCTATTGGCCGACAGGAGAATTACTCAGTCCGTCAATTTACATCAATAGTAAATAGTTCTGCTACAATGTTTACAGGCTCAACTCAAGGGTGACAAGTTTTGATTTTGGCTCCTTTACCAACGAATAAAAGTATTTTTCAATCGTAAACCTGTTATATAACTGAAGTACAAAGTTAATTTATACTATTATATAAAGGGTAGTTGTCTGTATGTATGCATGTGTGTGTGTTTGTATGTCTAGTTGGAATTTAAAACTACTGAACAAAACCCTACTAAGTTAGTATTTTCTTGATGAGCATTGTCCTGGATGAATAATATTTAAAATTTAGAAACAAATGATTCATTCTTTGATTCTAAACTAGGATTATAAAAAAAAGGGTTTGTGCGTGTATGGGTATGTGTGCATAGAGAGGCATGGGCTGGGAGGGCGTGAAAGACGAGTGAGGAAGAAGGATGTGTAAATATAGGGAATGGGAAAAGAGAGAAAGATAGAGAGACGGATAAAGAGAGGTAAAGAGATAGAAGTTTTTTGTAGAAATTGGCAATGCCAGATATCCTTGCTAGTTAATGATAAAAGAAGTATTTTTAATATTAATGAATGTTATTTTTCCATTGGAAAATGTTGACTGATAAAACAAATATTGTTCATTTGCATAAAATTTTTCATTTTTTTTCTTCCAGATCAAGAACAGTGTTCCAGTAAGTACTCAAAATATTTCAATCTTTTCCTGATATTTGATTGCAGAAATTGAATTTTACAAGCAGAGCGTTGCTTCACACACACACACACACACACACACACACACACACACACACACACACACACACACACACACAAAACATATACACACACACACAAAAACAACAACAACAACACACACACACAAACAACACACACACACACAACACACACACACACAAAACAACATATACACACACACACAAACAACACACACACACACACACACACACATATATATATATATATATATATATATATATATATATATATATATATATATATATATATGCTTCATAACATTTTTAAGAGGGGAAAAGAATTTTATTACTGTAAGTATGAATTGAAGATATATTTTCCAGTAAATGATTAAAAAAAAATAAGCCAGCCGACAGGTTTCGTCCTCACTCTACAGAGCTGAATCTAGGGATTTAAAAGGTAAAAAAATGTATTTATTTAAAATAAAAAAGAGCATTATGTTATATGTTCGTATATTTCTTGTGGTATCTTAGTCTTACCAGACTCCAAGACAAGGATTTTTCTAGTTTGGTGGAGTATATAGCTTCGTTCTGTTCCTTACGGTAACATCACTTGGAGAAGATGCACTATTCTTCGTAAAACCAGTGCCAGCCATATCGAGGAGATCTTATTTGAACAGCGAATACTATGTTATTTTGAATATTAGGTCAGGATTTACTAGTATGGAAAAGTATCCTTATTCCAGGTTGTGCTGACAAACTCCTGTAGAGAGAGACCTTAGACAGTCTCTCTGTTTACAGAGAAAGGGTTATTTCAAACGAACATAGATCGTCGCCAATACTGTTGAATATCGAATGAGCATGATTAAAGATGGTAAATGAGTCTATGTTGGAATTCATTGCACGTGTCGGGTTTCTACTCAAATGATTTGCGCATGTTTTTTTTTCTGAAGGTCGACCCCAAGTCAGCATGCTGTAAATAATATCAACGTCGATCTCCGTCTGCGTGGACGTTAAACGTGCGCACGCTCGACAATTAATTCCTCCACATGGAAATGGACTTGTTACCCTAATGGACTTTCTTTTTTTTTTTTTGACCTTTTTCTATCTCTCTGCTAAAGTAAGCGAGAGACTTTCATATTGTTTAATTCTTCTTAAAAAGAACTTTACTTCATTACATAACAAAAACATTTAATTACCTCAGTCGCAGGAAGAGACTTTCAATTAAGAAGAAACTTTCTTATCTTCTCTTTTCATTCATTTACAATTTAAAAAAATAAATAAATTTTGTATTTAATTTATCCATTCGTCTCAGTCATCTTTGCTTGATTGTTTCAACTCCATTTTACACTCGATTTTTATATAATTATTTCGAATTTGTGGGACTAAACACCGATACCAATTAGTCCCACAACAATGTTGGAATTCATTGCGCGCGTCGGGTTTCTAATCAAATGATTTGCGCATGAGAGGTTGTTAGATAACAAAAAAAAAAAAAAAAAAAAAAAAACCACTGGATATACGCAAAAAGATGAAGGGGGGAGGGGTTAAAATAAAGAAATAAAGACTAAAAGAAAAAAGAAAATAAGGCTTAAAATACGATTTATCTGATGTTTGTTTAAATTTTAAAAGTTGTACTTACCGATGTTTAAAGATACAATATTCTACACGCTGGTAAGATAAACGCAAGAGGTTACTGATGATTCTAAACACCCAGATGATTGAACTATTTTTAAAAATTTTAAATATTTTAGAAAATATTTTGGCTACAGTTCTGTTCTTTAATTATTATTCTTTCTAACTTTTTTTTTTTTTTTAATCTAATTCTAGAATATTTCGACCCGTTCTCATGCAGTATCAGAAAAGCAAAAAATTGTTACATCAAAGCGGCCAACGAAAAGGACGACTGTGAAAAAAAAGTATGGAAAGAGACACCCGGCATCACTTTCACTTATGACATGATCTTCAAAAAAAAAAGTATTGTTTTTTGTTTTTTTTTATCCTTTTCATTTTTTCGTTTTTGTTCTTTTTACTGGACATATTAACAATCCAAATATTTATGATACCCCGGACTGACCCAACAATCATTAAAATCCCACTAAATACGAGTCAGACTGACGAAGTTTTCCAGGGTGTTGGGGAGCATTTCTCCTTAAGGCAACGTTTAAACAGCTTTGTAAGCTAGTTCCGGCTGAAGCTTTTTGAGCACTGTAGAACTTTTTCAGCATATCAGGTATATGTTTGGTTTTTAAGATATGTCAGGCTTATGTTGTTTTTATAGCATGTCAGGTTTATATTGGGTTTTTACAGCATGTCATATATAAGTTGGATCATTTTATTCTGAAACCATACACGTGCCTTATATACGATTGATTTGTAGGTGTACATTTTATAATCACATAGTCTGTAAGTAATAGTTTCTATTTAATTCATAGACATGGTCCTGAGAGGTATTACCACTTTTTAGCCAGAGTGGACCCGGAAGTAGTTGTAACGAAGATGTGATTTCACTCTCCTTAAATCACCTAAATTGGGGCCTAACCACTGGATACTGTTTTATATAATATCCAGGACAGTTGGGTGGGGGTTGGGGGATTGAGTAGTAGTTAGAGTTTAGAAAATGGTAGGTCAAAAATAGTAGCAATGGCTGAGAAGGACGGATTTCAAAGTGGTAAGTTGGGTTATGGGGGCGAATACCTTGTCTAAAATGTACCTGAGGCAATTTTGTCTAATGCTTCAGAGATATGCTATTCGACTAAATAGATGAGACACCGAATCAGAAAGCACTTTGTAACCAAGGGGATATTCCACGCTCGCTCAAAGCTTCGAAATTTGGGCCTCATAACCGAATGCACCTGAAGTTCATACCACATCGTGGCAAATGATGAAAACCTTGTAAATCCACCGAAAATAGATCAGATCTTAGTTTAATTAATTATTATTATATTATATGAATTATCCTTTCTGTCCTTTTGATTTTTATTGAGAATTGCCATTTTTCAAGGTAAAAAGTCATTGGAGTACAATGAGATGGATGAATTGTCAGTTGAATGATGAAGAATATTATGAGTGGATTGATGAACACTCTACTATTTTATATTTTTGTCATGACATGTAAAACTGTTGTTAAATCGACGATGATGATGATGATGAAGATGATGATGGTGGTAATAGTGGTAATGATGATGATGATGATGATGATGATGATGATGATGATGATGATGATGATGTTGGTGTTGTTGTTGTTGTTGGTGGTGGTGGTGGTAATAGTGGTAATGATGATGATGATGATGATGATGGTGGTAGTGGTGGTGATGATGATGTAGGTGGTGGTGGTGGTAATAGTGTAATGATAATGATGATGATGATGATGATGGTGGTGGTGGTAGTGGTGGTGATGATGATGTAGCTGGTGGTGGTGTTGGTGGTGGTAATAGTGGTAATGATGATGATGATGATGATGATGATTATGATGGTGGTAGTGGTGGTGATGATGATGTAGGTGGTGGTGGTGGTGGTGTTGGTGGTGGTGGTAATAGTGGTAATGATGATGATGATGATGGTGGTGGTGGTGGTGGTGGTGATGATGATGATGTAGTTGGTGGTGGTGTTGGTGGCGGTGGTAATAGTGGTAATGATGATGATGATGATG
This sequence comes from Euprymna scolopes, assembly GCF_053919585.1. Taxonomy (NCBI): domain Eukaryota; kingdom Metazoa; phylum Mollusca; class Cephalopoda; order Sepiida; family Sepiolidae; genus Euprymna; species Euprymna scolopes. The sequence goes on along the minus strand of NC_136494.1, from coordinate 102,534,159 downwards.
ATGATGATGATGATGATGGTGGTGGTAATGGTGGTGATGATGATGTAGCTGGTGGTGGTGTTGGTGGTAATAGTGGTAATGATGATGATGATGATGATGATGTTGGTGGTGGTGATAGTGGTGGTGGTGGTGGTGGTGGTGGTGGTGGTGGTGATAGTGGTGGTGATAGTGGTGGTGATGATGATGACGATGATGATGTAGACGGTGGTGTTAGTGTTGTTGGTGGTGGTAATAGTGATGATGATGATGATGATGATGATGATGATGATGATGATGATGTTTTTGTTGCTTCATCTTTCAGATTTATCCTGCAGTGGCTGCTGTTGCCATCCAATAGATTCTAATGGAGGAAAATACTACCAAAATGTTTGTGGGAATTGTGTCCAACTTTGGTCGAAACCACAGAAAACTGGGACGAGATTTAAATTCACTGGAAATAAAAGCGTTATGAATGAGGTTTGTATTAAGCCAGTCTTCTTGTTTAGAAGCACATCAACTAAGGATCTACTTGCAAGACCGTGTACAAGACTTTTTTGTTGCTTTTTATTTTCTTCTTTCTACATCATTACTATTTGAATTGTTTTATTTTAAAATTTGATATTGTCAAGGTTTTCAATAATATATTTGCTAATAAACTCTCTCTGGCCAGATCTTTATGCCTATTGCATTCTTATCACTTGCTCCCATGTTTTCCTTGGCCTTTTCCTATGAACTAAATCTGCTAACTGCTTAACTGTTCTACATCTACTAACCCAAGAACTCATTCATTCTTTCAATGTGGCCATAACATCGGAGTCTCCTCTTCTGCAAACATCTCCTATATATTGTGCAGATTTAATCTTCCTCTGAGGTCACTACATCTAAGCCCGTGTTTTAAAACTCATAGTACACACCCATCATATTCTTATGTCATTTCTCCCCATGCAACGCATGTCCTCAACTCTCACAGACCAGATTTCATTTCAATACATCAAACTGCATATACATACTTGATAAACTCTTCTCTTTGATCGACAGTGGTAACGAACTGCAGGTTAGTAATGGCAGAAGTTCCCTGAACTTACTCCATCCATTTCTGACTCTTGCAATCAGACACCTGCTTCACCTTTTCTTTCAATGTTATCACCAAGGTAACAAAATTTCTCTACAACCCAAATAGCTTCACCCATCCGCATGTACTTCCTCCACATCTGAGTTCTCATTCTCTCTCCACTTACACTTTTTACACACAAACTGGTCATCCTTTCTCAGTCTACCAGTAATTCTACTGCACTCCTTGTATACCCAATACTTACAAGAACCACAAAAAATTAAACTACGCTCAACTTCCTTTCCTTTTAGGGGGGAGTTTTCCAACACTAAAGTCATCATTATGGTCTTTGTCACACTCGCTCTCAAATCATTATTTTCTATAGCTAAAGTCAGTTTTTTACTTTAGAAACTACTCTGTTGTCAAAAAAAGAAGAAGTTGAAAGGTGATACTCAAAAGTGAGCAGGCAACGCTTGAGGTTGAAAAAAAAAACGAAAAAAAGAAATGCTCTTTAAGTGACCTGCCCAACAAGTCTGGCAACAAAAATGATCTAATCTTGGCTGGGGTAGAGACATAATGGTCTCCTTGATAACAAAAATTAGACTAAAACCAAAAAGAGAATGATCAAACCTGAATATATCGGTTTGTAATCATCTCTTACCATCCTCCTACTCCTATTCCTAACCATAAATATCAGTTGCTCATCTTCACTCATGTTGGCCACAATATACCCTGACGCTGAGCTCACAAGTATCACTCTCAACTTCATTTTTTATTCACAGCATTAAATAGATATTTTTCTTTTCTTTTCTTTCTTTATTTTTTCAGGCTTTAAAAAATACAAACTTTTCAAAGATCCATGAGAATGGGGAATTTCCAGCGACAGTTATAATTTGTCCGGAGAGAAGGAACATAATATGTCGTTTAGAATCAACTAATTTAAATACCACGTGGACAATTGTTGGTAAGTAAAGCATGAAAATATGCATACTTGTGTGAGCAGAAAGCAATAACACACACATATACACATGTGTGCGGGTCCATTTTTGTACTTTCATTGCTTATAGGCATGTAGTGCCGCTCCTGGCTACAGGTGGTGTATTTTGGCGATAGTAACATCTTTGAAAATTGCCAAGAACAGGGCTAACAATTAATATAAACTCAGTTAAATTGGCGAATAAAAAAAATGGATAAAAACATGAATGTTATGAATGGGTCACCAATTAGCAAGTGCTAACTTAACAACTGGATTTGAGGGAATGGAACGAGAAAACATGAATTAACAAACAAAATATATTTATATACCAACAAAAAGAAAGACCAAAGTTTGTCAAGAAGTTTTAAAGTTCTTGAATAAGAAATGGGCAAGAGCGTTCGAAAATTTGTTTGAAAGTTTTGTTGTATGTATGTGTGTGTGCGTGTAAGTTTACATTCTAGGTGGCTATGTTCACTGAAGATATAGCAGCAAGCTTAAAGGGATTTTAGGATGAACATTCTTGAGGATTACAATATGGTCGTATTCAAGTCTAATGTTATAAAATTCTTGTTAAGCCACCATTTTAAGTAAATGAATTGCGCCCACATCCAAACATCATCTGCAATCCACAATATGTTAGTCTCCCCATCCACCTGACAAACCATCAGTTCTTGTCCTCGAGTAGCCTTTGGACCTTAATGAATGATGACTTAGTAGTAAAAACATATCCTTTGTATAAATATATATATATTTTTTTATTATTATTTTATCTCCAGTCATCTATAAGTGTTCAATAAAACAGAAAGCTACATATCGATTTTTCCCAAATGAGATGTATGCTGTGATCTATATTCTTATATTTGGTCTTTTGTTGTTAAATTCAATCTATGTCCCCCGATATTTAGAACGTTTTCTGTCTATAAATTAATTAACACAAAGCAATAGTGTTTTGATCATTTCGTGATAGAAAATGATTGACAGTAATTAATAAAAACAGAAGGGATTAGTCAGAGTCTTCACCAGTTAGTCTGACAGGCCCGCAAAGTGTGACAGTCTGGCCGTGTGCCACACATAAATCAAGTGTTCTGTTCTTAAGGAGCCTCTGTCTAATGTGGGATGATGAAATCTCACATAAATGCGTCCATGATGTATTCATTCTTCGACAGTGTTGCCATCATGGCTTGGAAAACTCTTTCAAGGACTGCAAATATTGGTCCACGTGATCGTCAATCTGTTGCTGACATATTGCCAATAAATGTCGATGAAAAACAATATTTTTAGTTTGAACAAAAACCCTTTCAAGAATTTTAATAGCTGCTTGGTAATTGTTCACGTCCAAAATGTGTTTATATAAAGATGGAGAAATGAGATTAATCAATTAATTGAGTTTTAACTCGTTCGAGGGTCGAGAATCGCTAACCACTTCTAAAAAAATTCCGAACGATTTTTTTCCAGTGATGCCATATCGGGCCTGAAGTATTTTTTCATTTAAACCTGATAAACAAGTTTCAATATTTTACCATTCTCCTCTCACTGCACAATTATTTTGATCCTGATGAAACTATCGATAGATGTTGCATCCCTATTATGTTACCTACCATCTTCTCTCCTCTTCTGATGAGAAGCATTAGGCTTCAAAATACCATGGTATAAAGAGTTTTATATAGCCCACATTCCTAATTAATGTATCATCCATATTGAATAAACGAATAAATCTATATATATATTAGTATATATCTTTATATTGTTATTTTCGTCATTTTATTGATACTCTATATAAGCTCCAAAGCAATCTGTTGAGCTTTGCATTACCCCGATAAGTCTCCTTTCAAAGAATCGATTTTATTTTTATTCTTTTAACCCCCATATATATATATATATATATATATATATATATATATATATATATATATATATATATATATATATCAATCAACAAGGGTCATATCACTCAATGAGGAATCCCTCCCTGGACTTTAGCCATCTAACTCTGTCCAAACTATTTGCTGTCATATGAGACTCATGTGCTTTATCAGGTCCTCTCTCCATCTCATTCTTAGTCTTCCCTTTGACCTCTGATGTTCATGAGGTGTCAATTCCGTTGTCCTGATGGACCATCTGTTGTTCTGTTGGCTGGCTACATGTTCTGCCCATCTCTGTTTGGATGTTTTGATAGCAGTATTGATGTCAATAACTTTGTTGGCGTATCCAGATGTTTGTATTTCTGCTTTGTAGAGTAATGCCTAACATTATCCTCTCCATCTTTCTTTGTGCTACTGGTGAGTTGTCAGAGATCATGTTTCACTACTGTAGATCATCACAGGTAATACATATTCATTGAAGATCTTCCCTTTGATTGACACATTTGCTTTTCGGCTTCTCCTGATATTCTCCACTCCCCCCCCCCAAAAAAAGCTGCCCATCCTAATGCTACCCTTCTCTTTAAACCAAGGAGGAGATCTCCATCTTTCTATCATATATATTACTATCTATCTATCTATCTATCTATCTATCTATCTATCTATCTATCTATCTCTCTCTCTCTCTCTCTCTCTCTCTATATATATATATATATATATATATATATATATATATATATATATATATATATATATATACTAGCAAAAGTACCCGTCGTTGACTGGGTTCAAAAACAACCTACAGAAAATGGACTGATTTATGAAAGTATGATAGGTTATGAAAAGGAAGGGTTGTAAAGAGATAGCTTCGAATTTGTGGGTATCAAAACCAAAGCAAAATATGATGAAAGTAAAAATAAAATAGATAAACCCCATAATTTATTATACCATACCTGTTCACACTGAAACACTTATCACAATATTCTGTGGATCTATATTAAAAAATCTTGTTAAACTTGGTGACATATTTACATTCTATGGAGGTCAGGCGCGAACGAACACCCCATAATTTTATTGTACCATATTTCTTCAAACTGAAACATAATTATCAAAGTATATTTACACAGATAGATATGAAAAGTCTTTATTAAAGTTTGTGCCTATTTCCATCCTATGGAGGCCAGGCGCGAATGCAGACCCCACAATTTTATTATACCATCCCTATTTAAGTTAAAACATATTTATCAAAGTATTATTATGTACATCTATATCAAAAACACTTGTAAAAAAATTTTTTTAATTTTTTAATTTTTTATTTCCATACTTTGTGGACCAGGCGCGTACGCAGACCCTACAATTTTAATGTATCATCATTATGCCAGATCAAACATACCCATTCCTGTGTCTCGATACATCTTCTATCATTATATGTGATCAGTTTTCTATAATAGTCAACCATATAGGAGCCTATTCGTGACCAGACACACGCACAGACGTTCAACTTTATATTATAGATATGTGTGTGTGTGTGTGTGTGTGTGCGTCTTTTCTAATCATTTATTTTCTTTTTGTTTCTTTACTTTTAGCGTCCGATCAAAACTGGGCTGCTTATTTCGAAGAATCAATCATCAATGGTTTCATGACGGTGAAAAATATAAGCTTTCCAAAGCAAATTTATTTGGCAATTCAGGTAGGGTTTTTTTTTTTTATATAAAAATTGTTCCAGACAAGACATGAAGCTATTTTATGTAAGTTACTAACAGAAAAAAAAGATGATGAATGCAATCAGAGGATAAGGTATTAATTAGTCAAAAGTAAGAGAGTTCCACAAGCCTGTAGTTCCAAGAAAGAAGTTCTACTGGAAAAAGGAAGCTATATTACAATGAGGTGTCAGAGTAACTAATTGATGGAGACCAATAGACCAATGAGTCTAGGCTGTTAGCGCAAAAGAAGCAGATCTGCAGATTAGATTAGAGAAAAGGTCGCTTGGTCCTCTTACACAGGATTGCTGAAATTATGTTATACAACCAACATTCATTTATTTACAGTAAATGTTACATAATTAATGAGAAACAGTTCAATGCCGTAAGAGATATAAAGTAACACTTGCATAAGTGTGACATGAGAGTCTCTTTACATGAGTGCAGCATGCGAGTCTTTGTAGCAAATACAGAAGAATCGTTGTCATATGTCTGCATCGCCGTGTGTCCAGGAAAGAAGAGATAGTGAAAGGTAAAGTGGAAACGGATTTAAGCTGCTAACGCCACCTTGTGACAAAGAATGATACTGCCGGAATTAAGGGGGAATAATTATGTTTACCTTATTGTCATAGGTTTGTGTCTGTGTATTCGTTGTGTGCGGAAATGTGATTGCCACAGATCATACAAATCTGAAGAACACCTGTCATAATAGTATTTATAGAAAAGACTGAGACTAACAACAGCGGATGTGTGAAAGATAGGATGCAGAGCAGAAGAAAAGGTAAAATTACAAATACGTTTCTACACCTTTTCCATAACCCTCCAAATATGACAAAAGTAATCCATACATGGTCTGATAGTTGATGTGTACAGAATAGCCTCAGGTGTAAGAAAGTGTTTAGAGCAATATAGAGAACCGACTTTATGAGAATCAGAAAGAGCAATGTATGAACTCGAGGAAAGATTTAATGAAAAAGTAAGACCAAGAAGTTTCAAAGTCGATTTCTTATTAAGAGAAGAGCAAATCTATAAGAATCCCAGGAAGAAAAGGGACACACCTACGATTGAAAGGCACAAACTGAGTCTCAACAGGATTCAACGAAACAATCTCATGATGTTCAATAAAATCACGGCTAAATGTTTATTTAAAAACATGAAGGAAAATAGATGTAAAAAAAAAACATGAAGAAAAAAAGGTGTAGGAAGGAACTAACTATGGACTATTTTCAGAGGACGTTGAGGGGGGTCAAGATCGAGTTTAAAAGATACTATCTATGAGGGTCTTACATTATATTTTTCTTCACTAAAATTCCTGCCACACCTGGAAATCCAACTTCAAATCTCTTCTATGTCACGTGATTCAATTGTTAAATGAATGAATAATCCATTGATGATACTTCTATGCTTAAAGGGAGATAACTGTTTTGCATACTAAAATTATCTTCATTGTTTGCCCTTAGCGAGAAAGATTTAAGTCAGATGTATCTGCCCTTGACAAATCACATGATCAGAACAGAGAGGAGTTCATCCTCGTTCCCAACGCCAACAGAGTTTAAGTCATTCTTAAAATTGCTTTTTCCCTGTTGACTGAGGTATGTTGTTGATCCTGTGCAGTTCTATTCTAGAAGGTCCACTCTTCCAGGCTTTACCTTCTCCCTTTGAGAAAAGATTAGTTTATTGCTAATCGCCTGAGGGGGGGGGGAAATGCCTATGGGGTTGCCCAGGCATTGTTTGCAGGCCAGATTGCTCTTCGATTCCACTTTCCGACCCTTGTGTCACATTTTCCCATCGTGGAAGGGAGACAAATATTGAGAAGGAAAACTAAAATGGAGGATGCTATCATACTACTGTATTGAATTGTACTGAAGCAACACTCACCCTAGGTGGGTTGAATTGGCTTCCTCCAAAGAAGGAAGTTTCATGGGAGTATGAAATTCACAAACAGTCTCCAATTGTATGTATATCCCCGTTAGAGGAGATGATAATGTTAGGCTTTTGCAGCTCTTGCAAGAAGGTGTCGACGCCCTCCTATATACAGCGCCTGGTATTCCCAAATGGTCGCTCATGTGGTATTGGCCAGGCTCAATGTTGCTTAACTTTGGTGATCCAATGAGAACCTGTGTGACAGCGTGATTATGCCAGAGGATGCCACTGATTATGGCTTGGTTAAAGACAATTAATCTCTCATCGTCATGGTAATTCTTTCAGAAAGAAAGGCAAACATGAAAGTTTAGGAGAAGATTCTGTAAGAGTAAAAATTCTCAGTAAGCACGTTTTGTGAAATTTTTGTAATTTCAATTGCTTGGAAAGATGTGACACAATGGTGAAAGGTGTGAAAAATAAGCTAGTACAGAAGTGTGCGTTCTATCCCAACCATTATCAATGGACCAGAGGTCATCTTGTCAGCATCAGACAAGGCCAAACTATTTGCAAAGAACTTTGCAACTAATTCTACCCTATGCGACGAAGGCCATCAACTCCCCATATTTCCTCCTATAACATCATAAGGTGATGCATTTTGACTCCTTAAAATTGCCTGAGCAGCACCGTATCATTCCCTTGAACCTTCAACAGTCAACAAAAAACTAACTCTTTCGCAGAGTGAGAAGGTGAACTCAATGCAAGCCATTAGTCTGAGGCTCGAGATCTAATCACACTAAAGTTACCCATATTCAATACATGTCGGCACATGAACTCTTGTAGCTGTTGGCAAACAGTGTATTCTATCTGTACCTCATTAGCCGCAGTGTTAAAATTGTTAAATGAATCATTTTATTATGTATCTGAATTTTTTAGATGAGGATTGGTTATTTGTATTATTTGGGTTCTTTGGACTACTGTTCTCATCTTGATTGTCATTTTCACGTTTCAGTTGATATAATCTCCAACCTTCTTTCAGATGCATCTTGTTGAACTCGGGAATGTTTCTGTCAAACTTGAGAATCTAAACTAAAAAGACCCATGACAAAAGTGGTATTTAGAAAAAAATCAATTGTAAAAGTGATATTTTTTCAAGGTTACAGGTTCAATATTCAGTGTGGGAGACTGAAAAATACTCTTGCAAATTATTTAGGACTTCTATCCAGTCATGACTGATGGAATGAGAGCATACTATTCCTGTGAAATAAATAAAGGGTTTTGTTCGAAATTCCATCCAGATTCCCGAGTTTGACAGAAACATTCCTAAGTTCGAAAGAAACACTTTAAGAAGGTTGGAGGTTACATCAACCGAAACGTTGTGAAAATGACAGTCAAGATGAGAACAGTAGTCCGAAGAATACAAATAATACAAATAAGTTTATCTTCTTGATCTCCATGGAATCGTTTTCATCCATTTGTTTCTCCATATTTATTTCTCACCACCAAACCACACTCCACGACACTAAATAATCAACCATCTTTTCTTATATGGGGTCACAGATGACCAAATAGGACGTCACCGTTTAATCATACGAAATAACCTGAAGCACCAAGCAAATCATATCTGTACGTTATTAAAGCACATTACTGCTAACAATAATTTCTAAATGTTAACTTAAGGAGTGGAAAAATATATGTATTCATGAATTTATACTACTTGTAAATGTTTCGTTGACTAACACCAAATTTTTCCTGGCTTTTATTTTAGCGAAAACTTTTGAATGGGACACATATTCACTTTTTAAATGTGATAAACAATGGTAAGTAAACACATTTTTAAATAAATAATTTTTAACAAGCAATTTTAAAATTATAGTAAGTAGACACATTTAAAATAAATAATTTTTAACAAGCAATTTTAAAATTATAATAAGGAGATACATTTAAAATAAATAATTTTTAACAAGCAATTTTAAAATTATAGTAAGTAGATACATTTTTAAATAAATAATTTTTAACAAGCAATTTTAAAATTATAGTAAGTAAACACATTTTTAAATAAATAATTTTTAATAAGCAATTTTAAAATTATAGTAAGTAAACACATTTAAAATAAATAATTTTTAACAAGCAATTTTAAAATTATAGTAAGTAGACACATTTAAAATAAATAATTTTTAACAAGCAATTTTAAAATTATAGTAAATAATTTTTTTAAATAAATAATTTTTAACAAGCAATTTTAAAATTATAGTAAGTAGACACATTTAAAATAAATAATTTTTAACAAGCAATTTTAAAATTATAGTAAATAATTTTTTTAAATAAATAATTTTTAACAAGCAATTTTAAAATTATGGTAAGCAGACACATTTAAAATAAATAATTTTTAACAAGCAATTTTAAAATTATAGTAAGTAGACACATTTAAAATAAATAATTTTAAACAATAATAACCAAAATATTTTTAAATAATAAGTAAGCATATTTTTTAAATAAATAATTTTAAACAATAGTAACCAATCAATTTTTTAATAATAATAAGTAAACACATTTTAATAAATATTTTTCAATTTACAGAAACCAGGCAATTTTTAAATAATAAGTAAACACTCTTTTAATAATAATTTTAACAATAGTTAAGAAGCATTTTTCAAATAATAATAAGTAAATACATTTTATTAAAATTTAAACAATATAAACTCAGCAATTTTCAAATAATAAGTAAACGCACTTTAAAAAAATGTGTAGACAATATTAACCCAGCAATTTTTAATAATAATAAGTAAATACATTTTTAATAAATATTTTTATACAATAGTAACTAAGCAGTTTTAAAATAATATGTAAACACTTATTAAATAAATAATTTGTAATAGTAACCAAGAAAATTTTAAATAATAATAGATAAAACATTTTAAATAATAATCATAGGCATATTTTAAAATAAATAAATTTTAACACTAGTAACTGAGCAATTTAAAATAATAATAATAATAAGTGAACACATCTTTAATTAAATCATTTTTAAAAATAGTACACAAGCAATTACAAATAGTAATAAGTAAACCTATTTTTAGATAAACATTTTTGCGCAATATTAATCAAGTGATTTTTAACTAATAATAAGTAAAAAAATTTTAACTAAATAATTTTTAACAATAGTAACCAAGCAAATTTTAATAATAATAAGTAAACACATTTTTTATTAAATAATTTTTAACAATAGTAACCAAACATTTTTTTAAATAATAATAAGTAAAAACATTTTTAAAAAATATTTTTTTAACAAAAGTAACCAGAGAAATTTTAAAATAAATGCTTTCTTATAAATAATTTTTAACAATAGTAAATATACAACTTTTAAATAATAATAATAATAATAATTGCATATATTTTTAATTAAATAATTTTTAACAATAGTAAACAAGCAATTTTTAAATAATAATAATAATAATAATAATAATAATAATAATAATAATAATAATAATAATAATAATAATAATAAACACGTTTTTTAAATAAATATTTTTAACAATAGTAATAAAGAAATCTTTAAATAATAATAAGTAAACACTTTTTTATTAAATAATTTTTACAATAGGAACCAAGTAATTTTTAAATAATAATAAGTAAGCATATTTTAAAATAAATATTTTTTACCATATTAACCATACAAAATATTGAAAATAGTAATGAAGCAATTTTAAAATGATAATAAATAAACACGTTTTTTTAATGAATGTTTTTTACAATAGTAATGAAGCAATTTTAAAATAATAATAAATTAACACCTTTTTTTAATTAAATAAGTTTTAACAATAGTAACCAATCAATGTTTTAATACGAATGAATAAGCATATGTTTTAAATGAATAATGTTTAACAATAGTGACCGAGCAATGTTTTAAAATATTAAGTAAACACACTTTGAATAAATATTTTCTTAGAATATATATCCAGCAATTTTAAATAATAATAAGAAGACGCATTTTACTAAATAATTTTCAACAATAGAAACAATGCTATTTAAAAATAATAATAAATTAACACATTTTTAAATAAATAATTTTTTACAATGGTTACAAAGCAATTTTTAAGAATAATAATTAAAAACATTTTAAGTAGATCATTTTTAAAATAGTAACCAAGCAATTTTTAAATAATAATAAGTAAAAACATTTTCAAATAAATAATTTTTGACAATAGTAACTAAGTAATTTGAAACTAAAAGTAAATATGTTTCAAGTAAATAATTTTAACAATATTAACCAAACAATTTTTAAACAACAATAATAATAATAATAATAATAATAATAATAATAATAATAATAATAAGAAGAAGAAGAAGAAGAAGAAGAAGAAGAAGAAGTAAACACTTTTCTTTTATAAATAATTTTTTATAATATAACCAAGCAATTTTTGATAATAAACAAATTTTTAAATAAATAATTTTTAACAATAGTAATCAAGCAATTTTTTAAATAATAATAAATAACCCTTTATTTAATAAATAATTTTTAACAATAGTATTTAAGCACATTTAAATTAATAAGTAAATAATTTTTTAAATAAATAATTTTTAACAATAGTAACCAAACAATTTTTAATAATAATAATAAGCAAACAATTTTTTCAATAAATAATTTTTAACAATAGTAATTAAGAAATTTTCAGATAATAATAACAAAACACATTTTTAATTAAGTAAATAAATACACTCCAGATAGATACAACTATGATATAATAATTAATATAAAAAGATAGTCAAAACTATTCCGATGTTTTTTTTTACTTTCAGCACCCAAGAATAAATGTTTACGTTGTCACGAACATAAAAAAGTAAGTGTTATTTTTGTTCTTTTTCTTAAATTATTAGAAAAAAAAATTGTAATTTCTTTTCAAGATTAAAATCTGCATTTCATTCTATTATTTTTGTAGCTATCAGCAGTCATGGCCAATGATTTCTCCCTGGTAGCTACCGGTGGTTTCTCTTTAAATCTGAATGACAGTATGTCTCCTCTATGTTCCAGCAATTTCCATTCTCTTTAATTGAGGTTTGGATGGTATGATCTCTCTTTAGCCTCCCCATCCTCTCAGATCCTCCTCAGCAACTTTTTAGGATGCAGGTGTTATTAGAGTGTTTTCTTACATTTTCGCAAGTTTTAACTTAAATTACTTTAGATCTCTTGTGCTCATTTTAACATGGAGCACTTCCCTTTCAGATCCTGTTTCATGTTTTCTTTTCTATTATGATATACGGCATAATCATATTGACACACCTACTCTTACTGAAATGGAACACTTACATCCAATCTGTTGCCAAGGTTGCTGGAAAAGTGGTTGCATCATTCTATCACTCCAGAGTATATCCCGCTCCAGACACAATCCTTTGCCTGTATAAGAACCAAATATGCCCTAAAATGGAGTAATGTTGCTACATCTAGGCAGGAGCAGCTCAGAGTACCCTATCCTGATTTGACAGAGTTCAGAACCTGCTTCAAAACCTAGTGATGCCCTTTTGTCTTTCCTGCAACCTCTTCCCACAGAAGAGACATTGCAAGCCTGTCTGTTGTCTATCGTTATTTTCATGGTAAATGCTCGTCTGAGCTTCAATCATGCCAAACATTCACACAAAAAAAAAAACACTCGTCTAGCTAAAATCACTACCACCAATTTTCCCTACTTTCTGTTTGTACTTAAATCTGAACGCAGATTCCATAAACAAAGCTTCTTTCCCAGAACTGCACACCTGTGGAACTGGGCTACGCTGAAATGCTTTTTAGCTGACTACAACATGGTCATCTTCAAGTCCAATATAAACAAGTTTTTGATGTCTCACTCCCTTAAATAATCAAATTCTACCCAACTTCCACATTCATCGATCACTAAGCTGTTATACCAGTGACCACCTTACATTCATTAACCTTTATCCTCAAGTGGCCTTAGGGGCCTTGATAAGCCGTGACTCCCTGGTAGAAAAAAAAAATAGAAAAGTTAAACAATGTTGAGTCTAATCAATATCAGATGAATGACCATTTGGGAATACCAGGCACTCTATGAGTATACAATTCTGGCAATCCCTATACACATTCTGTTGCTTTAAAAAATAAGAAACTAAAAAAAAAACATAATAAAGTCACAGCACTACCTCTGGAGCTTGGAATTTGTCAACATTTCACCTATACCTATTGGCATGGGGTTACTCAACTGAAAAATGATTTGAAATGATTATTCCTAAATCTTAGATACCTGCCTCCCCCCTGCCCCCCCCCAAAAAAAACAACAACAAAAAAACATATTATGATTAGAGAGATATTATTTTTTTATATGACCTTTAACTTGAAACTAAATAATATGCCCATGGATGCTGAACGTTTAATGGATTAAAGTGTTCATTTGAAAAGACATTCTAGGTCTTGGAGTTTGTAAGTTCAATTTTTTGGACTTAGCTTGGACTTTTACAAGATATCTACATCTTTGGAAAGTGGAAGGAGAACTTTTGTGGCCTTTAAGGGCCGAGAAGAAATAAGACAATAGGGAGGTAATTAATGAGATTATGCCTTTCAGAAAGTACACTTCATGGCAGAAACATATGGAAATATATATTTGTTTAATTTCTCTCCTAGTTAATTTCAACGGCACCGTCTTCACGGACACAAACAATGGTTGGTAGCAGCATTCCAACGATTCATTCAAACAGTTTTAGAAACACTAAAATATCCAGGATTCCTGAAGAAGAAATCATTACAGCTGCACCATTAATCATTTCAAGTACTGATACTTCAAATCCATCCTCAAACTCACTTTATAGAGTTGAAGACAAAACCTTGATGCCTACAGGTCAGTAAATTTCTGTCTGATATCCATTTTTTTTTTAATATTTTTAATTAAAACATTCTTGAAGAGAATTCTTCAGTCGACTAATCTTAATATTTCTGTTGAAATTATCACATTTTTCTAAATGCATCCATGCATAGTTATAAGAGGCTCTGTCGGTTGGTCAAGCTTAAGTTTAAAAAGAGAATTTATTTTTTTCTATTAGATATTTGAAATAGCATTTATTTCGATCTGTTAGACTTAAGTTTGAGATAGCACTTATTTTAATCTGTTTAAAAGAGCATTTATTTTGATGTGATAGGCTAAGGTTTAAAAGAGCAAATTGAAAGAGCATTTATTTTGATCTGTCAAGCTTAAGTTAAAAAAAAACATTTATTTTGATCTGTTAAGCTTAAGTTTAAAATAGCATTTATTTTAATTTGTCAAGCTTAAGTTTAAAAGAGCATTTATTTTTATTTGCCAAGCTTAAGTTTAAAAGAGCATTTGCTTTGAACTGTTCTTAAGATTGAAAGAGCATTTATTTTTACGTTATTGACTAAAGTCTGAAAGAAAAGTTTGATCTGTAAGGCTTAAGTTTAAACGAGCATTCGTTCGTATCTGTTAGTTTTAAATTTGAAAGAGCATTTATTTTGATCTGTCATGCTTAAGTTTAAAAGAGCATTTATTTTAATCTGTTAGGCTTAAGTTTGAAAGAACATTTATTTTGATCTATTCGACAGATGTTTGAAAGCGTATTTATTTGGATATTCCAAGTTTATTTTTTAAATAACATTCACTCAAATGTGTCAAACATAGGTTTGAAAGTGTATTTGTTCTGATTTGTTAGGTTTAAGTTTGAAATATTATTTACCTTGATTTATCGAGCTTAAGTTTGAAATAAGATTTTCAGATGTGTTCACAATTCTCTTTTAAATACAGCATAAACAATTCTATTTTTATAAATTCTTCAACCAGCAATTTACATTACTATATGAATGCATATATCTGAAAAAAATTCAAATAATCACGGTGAGTCTACTCTTCACATAACT
>NC_136494.1:102491364-102513864 GCF_053919585.1 Euprymna scolopes | reverse complement strand
TTATTTTTCGATGTCAAAAACATTTCTTTTTGTTGTTCTTTTTTGTTTACTTTTGTTTAAAGAAAATTGTCCTTTGTTTCTACTAATGAAAAAATGATACATTTTATTTATTTTAAACTACCAGGAAAACTAAAATCTATAACTCCCCCCCCCCACCAATGTATTTTTACATTCGTGAAAATATAGGTACATCTTTTAAGGTAATTCAAAAAATGAAAAAAAAAAACGCCAAAAAACAATGACTTCAGAGCTAAATATTTAAGGATTTAAAAATAATTGGAATCGATAACTGTATTGCATGCAAATTTAGAACAGAATTGCTAATGGTATCGGAATCAGAAAAAATATTGAAATCGTCCCATTACTAGTAAAAACTAATTCCCTTATACAAATTTGAACTTGAAACCATTTTTATGCATGGATAACATTTGTCTAATTTTTTTTTTATATATTTGATTTTTATTTATTTTCTTAATGGTCTCTGTGTTTCTTTTACAGGAATTCACAGAAGTTGTCGATCATGTGACATCGACTAATAACGTTCAAAGTTGGAAAAACTTGCCACAGAAGGTAAGAACAGAAATAATTATCAATAAGAAAAGGTCAACCAAAGTTACATTGGCTAAAAACTATGAGCAAATATTACCTAACATTGTAGCATAGTGTGCTGATTTACTCTTCATAGAACTCAAATCAGAGACACAGTCGTTTATGAAAATATTAATTTTTGATTGCCAGTCAATAATTCACAATAACAAGCAAGGGAGATCACTCAAAGAAGTTAACACAAAGAAGAATGGTGAGGGACGAGTTTAGAGGAATCTTGCCTCAGATGGTAAAATTTACAATGGTAATATTTTGTCCTGAATATATACATGCCAAAATTCATAATGATCAGTTCATTAGTTTAGGAGTGAATGCTATACATAGAAATATATATATACTAGCCTGGGTGCCTGGCTTTTCCGGGCTGTTTGGAGGTGTGTGTTGAGCAAAAAAAAAAAGTGGTAGTAGGCAGGCAGGCTCAAGCCTGTGACACAAAGGTAGAAGAGAAAGTGAAAAAAAAAAAAGAACCTGACGTCTTACCACTACTCCGTGACGTGACCGGAAGTTTGAAATGTTGAAATTAAGTGAAGTCATTCCAATCGATACGATGACTTGCAAAAATGGTGGCGCAAAAAAACGACCGTCCCTGTAGAAAACTGCCCAGTTGAGGGTGAAGGAATTAATGTTTTTAGCCAATTTTTCGATATTTGTCATCCGAACGGTTGAGCTTCAAAACGATACTGATCTCGTGAAAATCTGTCGCCTTTGTCGAAAGTTTTAGGCAGACATACGTATATACATACATACATTTAAACAGACAGGTGAGATTTATATTATAGATAAAGTAGTAGCGTTCATGTGTGTCTGTGTGTACAACTCTCCTACAGCCCACATCGCTAGACTGATCATGACCAAACATGGCATGATGATGGTCCTCCACCTAGGGATGGTGCACACCATTTTCCAAGGTAAATATCAAAGGTCAAGGTTATAGCCTATGTACATATACTCTCTTACAGCCCACACCATTGGAGCAATCATGACCAAACCTGACATGATGATGGTCTCCAACCTCGAGACGATGTACACCATTTTTCAAGGTTAGATCAAAGATTAAGATCGGGACTTTGCTAGCATATATTTAAATCCCCGAAATAGTGTTTCATGGTAAACAACTGATGATCCCTTAAAAAATAAATTATTAGTACTATAGTAAATTCGAGAGAGAGTTGATGCAGTGATTGTAGGTAAATAAATGACTTACTGACTAGATAGTTTTCTAACGAATGATAAAAAATATTTTTTTAATTTGTTTGTATAGTTTTAAAGGTTAAAAACTTCCAAGACTATATATATATATATATATATATATATATATATATATATATATATATATATATATATATATATATGTATATATATATATATATATAGAGAGAGAGAGAGAGAGAGAGAGAGAGAGAGACAAACATACACACATAGCTAACTTTATATATATAAATACTAAGTATTGCCTTATATGTTTATATCTCTTTTATGATTGTGATCGACAAAGTGATTATGTGAAAATAAATATGTGTATTATATGTAAATCCAACTGTTTCTTCACAATTGTCTTTTCCTTCTTTTGACCTCGTGTGGTTACTATTGATAAAATTATTGCATATATAGAGATAAAATAGAGCAATAAAATTACAAATGTATAGTACAAATATTAATTTAACTATTATAACATGACACACAAAACCCCGACCTATGTGTATGGGGAAAATACTTAAACAGGTGGTCGCTACAAACTTAAAAGCTAGCGTATGAAATATTGGTTAGCTTCTATTGAGTGACTAGCTGGTTTTGCTAGCTTGCTATCACTTTGCAAAGCTCATTACTTGGTATATTTGAAACCAAAATTTTAAATATTAAACTCTTCAGTCGTGAGTTTCTTGCAAGCACAAGACTTAAACTTTTACATTTATTCATATAAATAAATAAGCATTAGCATCTTGGGCATGTTCATACACATTTATATATCTTTTAAATAAGTCTCCAATGAAATTAAAGGAAAGAAGAAATCAATTCACCTGAGAAAAGTATGAGGTCGTTAACAACGGAGTGGAAATGGGGAAAAAGAGAGAGAAAAAAGTAAGACAGCAATTCAGATATCCTGTCGTTTCCTTCTCCTTTCTCTTCTTATTTTTGCCTGTTAGTAAAAATTCAAACAACCGATGTTAGCTTTATATAAGAAACATTTTTTAGTAAGCTATCTATTTTTTTTATTAAATCATTTTAATAAGTTACTATTAATATCGACGCAATTGTTGCATATATAGAGATAAAATAGAACAATAAAATTACAAATGTATAACACAAATATTAATTTATTATGAACAGTTTCAAAAATAGATATGAAAATTAGGTATTCAAATTATTGTTTTTGGAGAATTCATCAGTGTTCTATATTAGTGTTTGGACGATTAATCGGAATTGGGGATTGGAAAAATCAAAACTTTTGGGGTATCAATTTATTTTAAACTACGAGTGAAAAACAATCTATGGATCACCCCATAAGTGTATTTTTACGGTTATGAATATACATGCACATATTGAATGGGTTTTTACCATAATCTGATAAAATAAATTAAAAACAATAACTCTATAACAAAATATTTATTTTATTTGTCATTTTTTTTATTATTGAGAAGTGAACACTTATCAAGGCCCAGAGGCCATTCTAGGATAAGAGTTGAGTATTAGAGAGATGGTGAGACAACAGGATTAGTTATAGTGGAACTTGGGTAAACTAATATTATCTAGATGGGCGACAATAGGTATTTATTCACATTAGATTTAAAAACGACCATGTTATAGTCAGCAGGGAGGCAGACACACGGTATTGTGTTCCACAGGTCCACAGTACTAGAAAAGAAGCTTTTCTCATGGAATTTTCGTTTAGTTTTGGGCACAGATAGGGAATAAGAAAAGCTGTTGCTGTGAACGTTTTATGGGGAGGGGCCATAGGCCCTAGCTCAGACGAGCACCTACTATAAAGGTATCGATAGAGCAGAGATAGGCTTGCAACGTCTCTTCTGTGAGAAAGAGAGAGTAAGGAAGCCAAAAGTTCATCAGCCACTAAACTTCGAAGACTATTGTAATATTGATTTAAAAATACTAAGTTATAATAATGATTTCAAAATACTAAGTTGTAATATTGATTTCAAAATACTAAATTGTAACATCGATTTCAAAATACTAAGTTATAATAATGATTTCAAAATACTAAGTTATAATAATGATTTAAAAATACTAAGTTGTAAAATTGATTTCAAAATACTAAATTATAATATTGATTCAAAAATACTAAGTTGTAATAATGATTTAAAAATACTAAATTGTAATATTGATTTCAAAATACTAAATTGTAATATCGATTTCAAAATACTAAGTTATAATAATGATTTAAAAATGTTAAGTTGTAATATTGATTTCAAAATACTAAATTGTAATATTGATTTCAAAATACTAAGTTGTAATAGCGATTTCAAAATACTAAGTTATAATAATGATTTAAAAATATTAAGTTGTAATATTGATTTAAAAATACTAAGTTGTAATATTGATTTCAAAATACTAAATTGTAATATTGATTTCAAAATACTAAGTTATAATATTGATTTCAAAATACTAAATTATAATATTGATTTCAAAATACTAAGTTGTAATAATGATTTTAATAACAGTAACCCATTTCGATTGTCATATAGGAATGATAAATCAAAAATAATTTTTTATCATTTATTCATTCTCATACAATTTCAATTTCTTTTTAGACTACTCAGCCTTCGACTATCATGAAGGCCACAGATTCATATTTTAAAGGGGCCACAAAACACATTAAATTGACAGACAAAGCCAGAGAAATTCAGAAAGACAATTTGAGTAAGTAAAACAAAGTTTAATAGCTCAAACTCTCATCCAGATTTGTTTGGTGTTAGAAAAACTTTATACCGAAACATAGCATTGTACAAAAAACAAACAAACAAACAAACAAACAAAAAACGGAAAGTACCCGGATTTATTAAAAAAAAAAGAAATAGACTTGGCACTCTTTATGTTTTGGATTTCTAATGACTACGTTCGTTGGAAAAAAAAAAACAACAAAAAAAAAACATTTTTCACTATTCACCAAGAACATCAAGCGTGAATGAAGACGGTCGGGTGTTACAAAGCTTTATTCAAAGATACAAGCGGTAATCTTGCAGTATGGTTAACAGCCAAGAAAAAATATACAACTTTTGCCAAATGCATTAGAATTTAATTTTCTGCCAACCTATAAAATTTAAAAGTGTGGAAAGTGATTTGTAACAACAATTTTCTCTGAATTCGTGATTGTTAATTTTATTTATCTGAATACAAGAAAATCAAACATGGCGTCGAATTTCAAGCTTAAAATCTAATTTTAAAAAATGATTTAACCTACTACTAACCCTAAGTCCGAGGGATTCGATACCAGATTTCCAGTCAGAATATATCTTTTTATCTGCTAACACTTCATTCTCATTGCCCCAAGAAAATTCTGAAAAGGAATTCTAACCTGTCAATTTTATTTCAGACGAGTTTCTGTATTATATAATAGACTAGCGGGGGTGGGGGTACTCGGCGCTGCCCGGGTGTTTAGAGGTGTGTGTGATTGGGCAGGGGGTGTTAATCAAAACATAAGAATAAGCGAAGTAAATATGTTTAAAAAAATAAATGTTAAAACTTAAAAAAATCAACAAAAAAAAACACACAAAAAAATAACGTAAGGCAAACGAACGATGTTAAATGTAAAAATGGGAAAAACAAAAAAAGAAAATGCGGATATGATGGAAAAATAAAACAGAAAAACAAACGTTAAAACTTCTTTAAAAAATCTGAAAAATAAAAACAAAAAAATCTGGCTTAAATAACCCTGTTTCAATATTAAAATTTAAAAAAAAAAGACATCTCACACCATGATTCGAACCCAAAACCTTTAGATAATGAGGCTGCGCTCTAAGCAACTGAGCTAAGACGACGTCGACGAACTTGTGTTGATTTTTTAATATTTAAAGTACATCATGTTCGACGTCGTATGAAAATCCATGACCCGTGTCGAAAGTTTTTGCAAGACATACAAACACACATACATACAAACATACATACACACATTTTCGCTTTTATATTTATAGATTACATTTGGATCATCATAAACTTTTGAGTATATGTAAGAAATTTGCGCAATTATTAATTAAAAATAAAGCTAAGTAGCCGAATATAGTTGAGAGCAACCCAAAGGCTCCCTTTTCATTAGGGGTGTATGAAAAGGCGTCTTTCCATTCCTAGGATTACTCTATTTGTCATTGATCTTGTCTTTATAATGCTGAGTGTTTAGCAAGGGACTTACTGATTCGCTTTCTGGTCTTTTGATTTGAACCTGGTGGCAGAATAGGAAAAAAAAACCTGGATTGTTACTTTTAACAGCTCTAAAACCTTCTCTCTTCTTACCACTAATGCTCCGATCCTTGTTTGGCCTCGCTCGAAATTAATAACTTTCTCCTTGCAGAATCTCCTTGTTTTGATAAATTCCTAAGCTTGGCTTTCACTCCAGATCTAAAATCGAAAACTGACGTCCAAACTGTTGTTAAGGTTACTAGAAAAATAGTTGGATCATTCTACTGCTCCAGAAAGTACCCGGGGTCCTGATGCAATTCACTACCTGTATAAGAGTCAAATAAGATAGATTGGCAAATATTTTCCCTTGGCACCAAAGTCTTTTCTAAAATATTTTTTCCCTATTGGCTGTGGTATGTTACTGGTTCTGTGCAGTTCTAGGAGGTCCACTCTCTGAATATTATAGAGATGAACTGACCTCTGTCGAACATTATAATCATTCTATAGTCATGGGATCCCACAAAATCTAATTCTACGGTTTTATTGAAACTCTTGTAAAAGGTTTTGTTTTTCATTTCATCATCAACACTTGGATCCTTGTTTTCCTCAAGTCGAAATAAACAGCTTTTCCCCGTTTTAATAATTCTTAGGGCAATCTCTCTTACACCGAGTTTCTGCATGACTGTCAAGATCGCGACCTTAACTAGTGAGTAACACAAAGAGCAATCGAATGGCAAATGAATGATGCAAGCAATACAATTGCTGGGTACGATCACAAACATTTGGACGATTATATTTTGTTTATTTGGATTCTTTGAACTACTCTTCTCATCTTGAGTGTTATTTGCATAACGTTTCAGTTGGTGTAACCTCCGACCTACTTCAGGTGTATTTTGCTGAACTCGGGAATCTTTCTGTCGAACTCAGGAATCTGCAAGGAATTTTGAATGGAACTGTTTATTTAATCCAGGGGAATAGCATACTCTTGTTCCATCAGCCATCATAGGATAGAAGTTCTAAGTAATTCACAAGGACTTGTGGCATAATGGATAAAATACTTGGTAATATTCAGTTGTAAGTTACGCTCTTCTGGAGGTTGGCAGTTCGATCCTCAGCACGGAAGACACTCAAAACATAAATTACTTAGGACTTCTACCCAATCATGGCTGGTGGAACAAGAGCATGAATTAAATAAAAGGTACTATTCGAAATTCCATTCGCAGTTTGAGTGAAAGATTCCCAAGTTTGACAATATACATCTGTAGAAGATCGGAGGTTACATCAACCGAAATGTAGTGAAATAACATTTAAGCTGAGAACAGTAGTTTAAAGAATTCAAATGATATGAATAATCAATCCTCATCTAAAAAAATTTAACAAACATAATGTCATTCGTTGGTTTCTATTGATTTTTGCAAACATAAAACGGAATTGTTTTTTCTTCGCTACTTTTTTATTCTCGTTTTTTTTTTCTTTTCAGTTTTACATTATGGAAGAATTTCAAGGAGAAAAGCTCATATTTTCAACTCGTATAAAGTCTCTTTCAATGCCATCATCAACATTCCTTGGAGAATTATACAAACCAGAGTATCAAGTGAGATTCTATTTGATATACATAAAATGCATCATTATGAAATGAGTTTTAGTTATCGAATATTATATTAAGGTTGAGTTAATCAACGTTTGTTTCTCTAAGGTTTTTTTCTTCAACACTGACGCAACTTGTCTAGAGCTTAAAAAAATGACTTTCCCTTCTCAATCTAGATTTTTGGTAATTGTATAAAAATAATACATCATTATACTAAGACAAAAAGATATAAAATTCTTGAAGCCATCCAAGTGAAAACTACACATCTTAAAATCAACAACATTAATTAAGAAACTAGTCGTCAAGCCATAATTTTTTAATATTTTCTAGAATTAAATCATATAGAAGATTTTGATTGAAAATGGAATAAGGATTCTAAACGTAAATAATAATATCACTATATCTTGATTTTAATTTTCAAAAGGAAACATAAAAGCGGCACAAAACTGTTCTGTTCAGGGAATTCATTTTACCCGTCTCAGGGTGAGTATTCTTATACAGACCTAAAATGGAAGACTTACATTAAATCTGTTGCTGGAAAATCGTTACATCCTTCTATCGCTCCAGAAATTACCTAACTTTCTATGCAATCCTCTACATAAGAGTCAGGCACATCTTTATTCATTTATTAATTTCATATGAATGAGATGATTATATTGTTGGCATTCGTTTTACTCATATCTTTCTAGTTAGAATTCTTTTTTAGAAAGACATCGGGTACTTATGAGAGGAACCATGTGAAAGTTGCCAACAAAGTGAAAATCTTTTTGTGTAACGTACTACATTCGAACTTGGTACACTCAGATCGTAAGATTGAATTTTGAAAAATAAATAGATTTAGCAAAGATTCATAAGTCAAATATTATCTTTGATTGTTTGTTTTTGTTTTTACTTTCTTTTACCATTCCGTTTTTTTTTTCTACATTGCTATTAGCCCTCACAAATACCCCCATGTTGTTTTTTTTTTTCAGAGAGCATCCGTTACAGTTTTGTATATTATAAATCACTGTCTGTTTTGATGAAAACTGTTGCAATCTCATGGTAAGTATCCATAAATTTGTAAAGAATTTGTTCAATTTTCAATTTGCTTATGGATACCTGGCCATTGTTGAGATGGCTTCTTCCGTTGAATATGGCATAGCTTTGGTTCTGTGCAGTTATAGAAGGTCCACCTTCCCAGGTCTTGCCTTCTCCCTTTGAGAAAGGCTTAGTGTATTACTATTAAGCTGAGGCACTTTTACCAGGGAATGCCAGTGAAGCTGCCTGGGCATTTTTTTGCAGACCAGAATGCTCTTTTTTAGGGCAATGGCTTTTCGAATTCCACTTTTCGACTCTTGTGTCACATCAAACAAAATGTAATGACTCTGAAGCGAAAGCGGCTACTATGATAGGGTCAAATTTATAGAGGGATAATGTGAGTGGGAAGCCTTACAGCAAGACATTTGTTCATATTATATTTAAATTTCTGCATGTTGGTACGGTTGAAGAAAACAGAAAGCAGAAAGGGAATTCCCAACGCAAATGATTCAAGATAAGAAGTTTTCAGAGTAGAAAATCTTCTGGTGTCTAGGGACCTCTACAGTGAAGGCTAGGATTCTCCTGCTGGTCGAGTAAATCAGGGGTATTTACGTGGGGTGGGGGTGGGGGGGCGAACAAATGTAGTAAGTTTATGGGAACACATAGTGTGGGAGTGCCTGTAAAACAAACACAGTGATGCAACATTGTAGTGATGCAACAGTGGCTGGAGCTTGACAGAGAGTTTTTGTCCTCCTTTCTTTTCTTCTGACTTGAACTCTTTCAAGTTTAAATCAGTGACACTACATAAAATGTTGCATTGATCAAAATAGGTAATAGTCAGATGGAGCAAAATTCGGATTCTAGGGTGGATGTGACAGAACTTCCACGTTATTTAATCTGATTATTGATCTTTCTTTTTCTTGTATTTTATGACACGTCAACCATCGCTGGGTCATTATATGCCGGAATCAATTCAGATTTGAAGAGATTTTTGTATTACATATATATATATATATATATATATATATATATATATATATATATACATCATGTTATAGGTATTCAAGAGTGATAACTAATGTATCCGTAAAGTTTCTTAAAAGTGCTCAATATAAGAAGAGCAAGAGATATTTTTATTAATATAAACAAATTTACAGGGTCGCAACATTGTTCATGCTAATGTTTCACACAGTTTCAGTCCTCAAACTGGTTTCTTCTGATGATGACTTGTGGTTTTAACTGACCATCTGTCTGAAACATTAGTATGTCCAGTGTTGCGACCTTGTAAATTTGTTTATATATATATATATATATATATATATATATATATATATATATATATATATATATATATATATATATATAGCTGTAAGTTATACAAATATATATGGAAATTAAGCTACATAGAATATGCCGCGTTTCATTCTCGTGAGAATTTGTCAGGCTTATGCCTGATGTATATATATTATAATATTATAAAACTTAAACTGCCTTGCTTGGGTGTTGAAACCATCCATCCGGTTTACAGCGCCTGGTTTGAAAAATTCTGTGCATTCATAATAAAATAAAATCAAAGCCATGAAAAATTATTTTTCAATTGACAATTTTTCCGAATATTAAATAAAAATGCAAATAAAAGCAAAACTAAACCTCTTCTGTTTTTTTTTCATTGCTATTTTACGAATTTTATTTATATTTTTCATTGCAAGTTGGAATCGTTTTCAAACAAAAACAAAACAAATATGTTTACGATTAAATCTATTTTAAAGTCCTTTATATATTCTGTAATTTACAGTTTAAGGACGTTCAAATTACTCAGGACAGCTTGCCCAGTCGTTGAAACCGTGTTAATAAAAATAAACTACCTATCAACACATAATAATATCTAACTTTTTTTTATAAATGGAACTTTAAAAAAAATCGTACAATAGATGGTCTGTGGGAACATGCCAACCGGATGCTAACGTCTCCAGCATAAGAGACAAAATAAAAAATCGTCGTTTGCACATGGCTCCACGCATCGCTCCTAGTCCCCTACAGGTCTTTATTTTGAAGAATAAATGTTGTTTGTTAATCGATACTTGAATAATAAATCATTATCTTAACATGGTGAACAAACTTTTTCTTCAACATCCTATTATTAATATACGGAATGGTAATGTTCATGAGTATGACTTTATATTTCGTTTTTGCTTTTATCTTGTCAGGAAAGAAACGGAATCGCAAAGTGAACGACTGAATTCCCCAATTCTGTCCATCTCGCTCTATCCGCGGCTCAGCTATCCTCTGAAGGAAAATATCAACTTCACTTTAAACCACATTACTGTAAGTAACCATTGAATTTCAGCGGAACAATCCGAACCGATTTACCTGTAGACTCTACATGTTCAAATACGGCATTTTAGAAGTCATTTATTGCAGTTTTTACAGTTTGTAGCATGGCTACAATGTTATTGTACCGTTTTGGACAGAACAGATTCTTTTTTTTTTTTTTTACACAGTGATCACCACTTATCAAGGCCCGGAAGCCACTCAGGGATAAGGGTTATTGCAAGTACATTACGTTAGTGTGGAGATTTGATGAAGTGTTTACTTAAGGGGGCGGTTTATTAGGAATTTGTTAACATTGGACTTGAACTTTAAATTGTGTGCAAAGAATATATAATTTACATTTATAATAAACTAGCAGATGTACACGGCGTATCCCGGTATTAAACGTAGCGTTAAATTCCTTTAAAAAAAAGAAGTAAAAGAAGAAAAAAAAGGAAAGAAACTGAGACATGTGCATGCGAGTATTATGATTTTAGTTAACAATTCACTTCTTGTAAGTAAAAGAAAAAAAAGAAAAATACTCGAGCTGAGATCGAAACCAAAACAAAGACAGTGAGTCAAGTACGATAACCATTAGGCCAGCTTGCCAAGATTTTTAAAAAAGTGTTTTCAAACTTACTTAACATACTTATTCTTAACATAAGGAAGCTGTCATGTGAACGATTCATCGTCAAACAGTTGACAAACATAAAAATGCAAGAACCCCACCCTCAAGTACCAATTTTCACTTTTGGCCCCTTAGCAGCTCTTTTTCCCGGATGAAAACCGATTAAAACGTTCTTCACATCTGAATACACTATATACCAACTTTCAAGTCTGTAGATCCAAAATTCGTTGAGTCACACACACACACACACACACACATTCTCACTTTTATAGATAGATAGATTAGGCTAAAGGCCGTTAAAAGTGTGAGAAAAATGGAAGGGGGTTGTTGGTTATCCTTGGTCTAAAGTAACAACGGCGAATATCCTACTCTTGGCTAGAATCATCTCAGTTACTATAATGCCATATTTGCTCTGGGGAGTCATCCTGCTTTTTTTTAAAAAAAATCTCCAAATTTGAATGTTGTTTTTTTTTTTCATAAATATATTCAAATTCATATTCAATTTTTTTCATAAATATATTCAAATTCATTGACAATGGGAAGTAGGACAACAAATCGATCATAGCCAATAAAGGGTATTTTAACTTGAGTTTCATATTCCAGATTAAAATTTTTCATTATTACTTTTTTTATTTTTCATTGCAACCTTTGGGGATCGGGAAAAAAACATCTTTTAAACAGAAGGTGAAAGGTGATAACGTACGAACATGAAATGGCTTCTTTCTTGCATTGAATTATTTTTAAATGAAATCTATATAATTATAAAACTGTTGACCGTCCAACCGCCCTTGCTTGTATCTTGTTAATCAAAAACAGTGTTGTGGAAACTAGCTTGTATTTAATAAAATTTACACTTCTTCCCACAATCCAACCATATTGAGTATAAATAAACTTCAGTCTTTGCTTAACTTGTAGACATAGTTTCAATCATGAAACCACGTTTTGGTTTCGATTCTAGCTAATGGCACTCAAATCATATTTTTATTACTTTTTAAATAATGACTTTGGATACAATATAATATAAAATAATTGGCTCTATGATAATAAATACGAAACCTGCGTAATTAAAATATCATATTTAAGCGTATTTTAAGAACGGGTAACGCCAGGGGTCCCCTGCCAGTAGTAATTAAATACACATTAAAATCACAAATGCCAGCGGTATTGACCCTCAGTGAGTTGAACCGGCTTGCTCCGAAGGAGGAAGTGTCAAAGGAATGTTAAATTCAAAAACTGTCCCCAGTCGCATGTATATCCCAGATAGGAGAGATAACGATGTTAGGTTTTTGTAGTTCTTGCAGGGTGGTACTCCCAAATAATCACTCATCTGGTACTGACCACGTTCAACATTGCTTAACTTCGTTGATCTAACGAAAACCGGTGTGTCAGCGTGATTATGCCGTATGTCAACATAGTTTATAAGATAAAAGAAAATAAGAAAATGAAAATTAAAAAGTTCTGTTTCAAAAAAATAATTAACCACAATGCATTTCGTGAGATGTAACCAACCACCTCCCAATCTTCAAATGCAACATTAATTTTCTTTGAATTATTTGGATTCATCGGACTACTGTTCTCATCTTCATTGTCATTTTCACTTTTCGGTCGATGTAACATCCAACCTTCTTCAGATGTACCGAAACATTGTGAAAATGCTACTGAAGATAAGAACTGTAGTCCAAAGAATCCAAATAATACGAATAATCGATCCTCATCTCCAAAATTCAGAAACGTAATATTGATTTTTTCAGTTATTAAAAAAAATTCAATTGAATGAAAAAAAAAATGTTTTCTTTCGCTTTTTAATAAAATTTTGTTAATTTTTTTTTAAACAGAAATCAAACTCAAGACGTTTTTGTGCTTTCTGGAATTTCTCATATAAATCGTAAGTTTATTTTTCACTTGCCCTTCTCTTTTATTTCGTTTATATATATATATATATATATATATATATATATATATATATATATATATATATATATATATATATATATATATTATTCTGTTCCCTCTCCACCTTTCTGCTTCACGCTTATATTTTTAATTAATTAAATTTTGAAAATAACATCTTGGGAAGTCTTTCGATAACAAAGCTGAAATATCAAAAACTAGCAGGACTCGTTAACCGGCGTTGCTTGGTGGAAGCAAGACAGATCCAGAACAGAAACATTAAAGCATCTCCTTGGTGTTAAAATGCCAATAATTCTGAAGTCTTTTGTTAGAGCTCACCGCAGAAAAACTTTAAGGGTTCCAGTATTTAATGTTAATAATTTTGAGTGATTATCAAAACTTCAAAGAAGTTGTATATGTTGTTTTTTAATCAGAATTGCATCACGTGTAAGAAGTTGATGTAATTTTATATCTTTGTGCGATTGTTGAGTGTTAAAAGACGTTATGTATATTTTGTTTTTACTTATCCATGTATGTTAACATGCTGAATTGTTCCAAATAAGTTGCCAGTATTTATGAAACATTAGGATAATTTCAAGGTTACCAGTAGTTACATTTCTGTTTTTGAGCGATTATGTCTGTTATTTGTCTTTTTAGCAATATTGCGTTCTGTAGAGAAGTGTTTTTTTTTTCACTGCGTCAGTAAATAATTTGTTAGGCGAAAGTATGCAATAGTTGCAAAACACAATCCCCTCCTCACGTTTGTAATGGGTTTCTAAATAATCACATGAGTATTTCATTGCGCTTCAGTAAATGCATAAGTCTAAAAAGAATATAATAAATGTCCAAAGAGGAAAAGTGTAAATATATGAATAAAAAAATAAGTGAACATTATTCATCAAACCACGGTATATACGTTTAGTGCAAACATCGTCCTCCACTTGTAAGCGATCAGAATGAGAAAAAAAAAACTAAAAAATTAGTTAATGGGTACTTCTGCAGTTTAAATCCTGTTTTTCCATCAGTATTGCTCGGCAACACCCAGTGAACAACGAAAACTGCCGAATTATACCGAGTGAGCAAAAAGAGACACGAGCAAGCAGACGGGCAAAAATTGGAAGAAAAACAAAAAAGAAGTAAAGAGAGTATTTTGTTACGACTTACCCAGTGTAATATAAACACCCCTAACCTCCCCATGTTGACCCCAAATGGGGAGTAGTATATATATATATATATATATATATATATATATATATATATATATATATATATATATATATATATCATATATATATATATATATATATATATATATATATATATATATATATGATATATTTGACATAATATAGACTTTAAATCGTCTTTTTACCATGTTAATTAATTGTGGCCTTATGGTTGAATACCAGACCTTTTAAAAATTCAACACCAGACTTTTTAAAAATTCAACACGAAGATACTTGATGCATCTGGGAGTGGTCTTACATAGGGTTTGTACAAATATGCACCTCTGCATTGCAAGCAAATCTGGTTCGGATAACTCTTCATGGGGATTGTTTAGATAGAGACTATCTTTGAGATAACCCTACAGATAAAAATCTGTGAGGTTAAGGTCCTACTGATGAGAGTAGCAAAAAATTATCCCCATGTATAACAGAGAGATGCCATGGGAACATTGTCTCAAGATTTTAACACCATATATTCAGTGAACACAAACATTTTAATTTCTCTACATTCGTAATTTTCCTCCCTATCATGAAAATATTAAATTCTGAAGCAGTTCCCAGTCATATGTATATTATGGTCAGGAGAGTTGACCATGTTAGATTTTTACAGTTTTTTTCGGAGAGGTGTTGAAGTCCTCCTAAATACAGTGCTTGGTATTCCTAAATAGTCACCCATCTGATACTGAATAGGCTCAAAGTTGCTTAACTTCGATGATCTAATGAGAACCAGTGTGTCATGATTGTGCTGTATTATTTTTTTTAACTCTAAACGTTCACAATCACGTGAAAAGAAATGATTAAACTGGAAGAGATATACAGAGATTAATTTTTACTAGACTGTTCATCTTTTGTTTGATCTA
Source organism: Euprymna scolopes (assembly GCF_053919585.1). Taxonomy (NCBI): domain Eukaryota; kingdom Metazoa; phylum Mollusca; class Cephalopoda; order Sepiida; family Sepiolidae; genus Euprymna; species Euprymna scolopes. The sequence continues at coordinate 102,498,393 of NC_136494.1, read as the reverse complement.
TTTCTTTTTTTTTTCTTTTTTTTTTTTTTTGACAGACACAGGACGGGAATTTATGGCCGCTGGGAAACTGAAGGCTGCCATGTTGTTTCTCAGAATGAAACATGCACAACCTGTTCGTGCAATCATCTTACCAACTTTGCCATTTTGATGAGTGTCAAACCAACGGTAAGTAGAACCATGTGGAATACAAAGCAATATTTTCACATATGGAAGGGTGGAATAATAAAATCTTTAAATGTAGAAATATTTTTTTGTAAAAAAAAAAACAATAAAATTCTTCAAATCTGAATTTTGGACGATTCTTAAATATAAATTCGATTATTACTAATAAAATTCATGATTTTAATTTTATGTAAGGTTCATAACACAACTCTAAAAATAGTGGCTATGTTAACGTTACAATTAAATATATAAAAAAAAACAAAGTACCTAAACTATTAGCAATAAGATTAGAAATATTATTTGGTTCACTCCGCCGTATAATCAGATGCTGAAAACTTAACTAGGTAAGAAATCCCTTAATTTTACTGAGTCTTTATAATCTTCAGCATATGTGTATCTATGTTTTTATTTCTGTTAAATAGTTTAGTCTCTTTTATCCACTGTATTATTATTATTGTTTTTGTTTGTATGCATATATGAATGGAAATTTAATGTCCATTTAATATGCATTTGATATTATATAATATTTGATTGATTAAAATGTTATGCAATCAATCCCGGCTTACATCAGTATGTTGAAAATTGTAATTTTACTGTGAAGGTTGATTAATGCAAGGAGAGTCCAAGGGTTAAGTTGCTGACGTATGTCAGACTCGGTAGCTGGGGTCGATGATAGCATCTGGGATAGATCAATTGGGTACGTGTGAGAAAGAACGTGGAAGGAAAGAAAGAAAGAAAGAAAGAGGGAGAGAAAGAGAGCATGAAAGAAAGAGAGGAAGACATATTTCCCTCGCATGCAAGTTCGTTGGTTTTCTGAGTTTGAATGGAATGGTAGAGATTTCACTATGATGCTGAGAAGAAAGAAGAGTAAAGGCAAGTCAGTCAACAAAAGAAAAATGTGAAACTGCCAAGACCCCAAAAAGCATAAAAACCAAACATTCAATTAAAAGATGATATCAGACTAAATTATCCTACTCCCAAATGCATAAAAAATATCTATCATTAAAGGTTTATAAATTAAACATTCAGGTTTATTGTAAATACAGTTGCCTTTTTGAACTGTGTAGCGTAAAGATTTTTTGCTTTTAGATGTGGTAAGTATAATTAATGAATTTGGTTAATGTCTTTTATATTAATACAATAGCGTGTGTGTTCTTTTGTATGTCACGCTTACATCTGGGTTGTTTAATTATGTTCTTCTATTTCTTGTCATAAATAATTTCACCAAGAATTCTTCATAAGTTTCGGTTTCGACTATTGCTGATGGCACTTAAATCATCTATTTTTATATAAATAATTTTATCAAGAATTCTTGTTTTTCTTGATAAAATTATTTATATAAAAATAGATGATTTAAGTGTCATCAGCAATAGTCGAAACTGAAACTTATGAAGAATTCTTGGTGAAATTATATAAATATATCACAAAGTTTAACAAGGTTTTTTTAAAAGGGGTGAGGGTCCCCAATAACACCTTAACTTTAATCTTAATTCATTAAGTTTAGCTTTTATTTATTTTTTTGAGTTGAATCATATTGTGTCGAATAAATTCACCTCATAAATTCACGTTCTTATTAAAGTGAAAGCAAAAAAAAAAAAGTCGGAACTTTAGACAATTCTCGACACAAATTTTGCATAATTCTGTTTTTTTCCTTCTCCACTTGCACGTGGCACTCTTTAGAAAGTAGATAAATAGATAAATAATAAAAAAATAAGAACGTTACTTGTTATCATGTCAAAAGAAGGAAAAAACCCTGCTCATGTGATTATGTGTCTTTTTAAAAACATTTACATAATCTTTTTATTTTTATTTATATATCTGTTTAAGCTTTTTTTGTCAGTGTACTAGAAGGAATTCAGTTGATTACAACCCTTTCTGCGTGTTCTTTACATTACAATAGTACAACCCTGAATCCGACGGCGCAATACTACACCATTCAATACTGTAAAACTGAAACGAAGCTGTTCTGCTTGAAAAGGGTGCCATTTTCTTCTTATTCATATTTATATCGTTTCTTTGCTTTAAAAAACTAAAGTAATTACGTGTTTACTTTTTTAATATCCCATTTTGTTGTTTCGGATTATTTTACTAAAGTAAGTAAAGCTTCATTATTTTTCAAAACTGTTTTTGTTTCTTTGTTTTTCGATATTTTGTCGATATTATTTAGTAAGAGTGTTTAGCAGAAAAGCCAACAAACAACTACCCGAAAAAATAAATCTACAAGAAATAAATGTTACCATAGTTAATAAAAGTTCAGTTCATGTTTTTTTTTGTTTAGAAATAGTTTTAATGCTCTTTACTTGAAATAATTTCAGCGAACCGAAATTAAAACGAAATTTGAGGCGATAACTACTTAAATGAATTTTTATATAAACTACACATGCCATAATCGAATATTCCTCAAGCACAAAATAACGGAAAACATTAAAATATGTTTATAAATATTCCTTACGTTGATGAAACTCTCTTAAATTGTGAACACAGAATGCTCAGGTGCCCCTCCTTCAAATTGAAAATGGGGCTCTCCATTTCAAAGTTGCTGCCATTTTGATTTTTTTTAAAAACCGGTTCGAGAATTAAAAAATTTTTTTTTTTTTACAAACTACTTAAAAATACAAACGAATGAACTTTTCTACCATAAAAGTAACTTTTATTGACTATGGTAACATTTATTTCTTGTATATTTATATTATTATATATATATATATAACATTTTCTCTTTGTAAGGAAACATCATTTTGATGATCACTCTTGTCTACGAATGGAAACGAAGTTGATATAAAAAAATATATTTTAGCGAAAATTATCTTTAGTTTCATCATATTTTGCTTAGGGTAAAATTTTTGAGTATCAAAACCTATCTCTTTACAACCCCTCCTTTTCATAACCTATCATACTTTCATCAATCACAGTCCATTTTCTGTAGGCTGTTTTTGAACCCAGTCAACGACGGGTACTTCTGCTAATATATATATATATATATATATATATATATATATATATATATATATATATATATATATATATCATAAGTTTTTAATTCGGTTTCGATTCAAGCTAATGCACCCAAGTCATATGGATATATTTTTTTATTTTTGAAATCGCAACTTTATAATATATACAAATCGATAGAACATTAACTCCAAAATAATATATACAAAATCTGCAATAATTAAAATATCATATTTAAGCGTACTTTACGACCTGGCTTTACCCGGCGTCCATGCTAGCTTAGATATATACTTTTGCAGTTTTAACAAAAAAGCTACAATAATATCAGAGCATCTCCATTTACACTAAACATCTACAGAATGCCAACATCAATATACTACATATGAATGAGTTCTCCGTGGAATTTCCACAGGTCCCGCTAGTCTTGTTATGAATACGATAGCGTGGTGTCACGCTTACATCTTTTTTCTTCCGGGTGACTGTCGTTTAATTGGTATGACCTTCCATTTCCTGCAATAAATAATTTTACTGAGAATACTTCATAAGTTTTGGCTTCGGTTTCGATTATAGCTGATGGTACTCAAGTCATCTATTTTTTTATAAATAATTTTACGAAGAATTTTTGATAAGTTTTGGTTTCAGTTTCGATTATAGCGGAAGTAACTCAAGTTATATATAAAGTTTTTGATTTCAGTTTCGATTCAAGCTGATGCACCCAAGTCATATGGATATATATTTTTTTATTTTTGAAATCACAACTTTATAAAATAAGAATCAAAAGAAAATGTACTCTATAATAATATATACGAAATATGCATAAACTAACATATTATAATTAAGCGTATTTTATGCTGGGCATCCTGCTAGCTTAGATAATTACTTTTGCAGTTTTAACAAAAGAGCTACAATAATATCTCCATCGCATCTCACTTTTAATAACTTTTGCTTTTCTGATGAATCATTTCTTCATATTCTTCTGGGTCTTGACTCGAGGAGGGGGGATTGGGGTTCATAATATCACACTAAGAGAGAAGGATTTCGAGGTGGTGTTGTGGGTTAGAGGTGAACACCATGCACTAAGGTGTCTGAGGCAGTTTACTCTTGTGTCCAGCAGAAATTCTCTATGGGACCTTGACAAGTACTCCACCTCTGAATCAGTGAACCTGGGAGTAATAGCGAGTAAGAGATGACAATACCCCAATCCCCAAATTGGGAATTCAGCATTGGATGCTCTTTAAAGTCATAACCCTTCTGTAATTTGTTATTCTATTCAATATCTTTCAAATACGTTCAATTATTATTTTTTAAAAGAACGATATATTTTCATTTCAGGTTGCGAATAATGACAGCGTGCAGACTATTCTTTCCATCATTAGCGGGACTATTTCCGTTGTAGCGATTCTTCTAACAATCCTCGTTTACGCAATCCTTTGGCCGTAAGTAAGCAATAAAAATTCGTTGTTGATTAGAAAGAAAAAAAAAAAAAAGAAACAAAAGAAATGCAAAAGAAATAAAACAGTGAGCGGAACTTCTGCATTTTAGTATTTTTTGTTTTTAAGAGTTCGACTGGGAACAAGTGGAGACAATCGCGAAATTTTCAATGAAAATTGACGCAATCTTTTGTAAATGAATTGTTTGTTGTTTTAATTTATTTCGAAAATTTGATTTATTACGAACACTGTTTGTTTTCTAAAATGAATAATTAGCTCCTGCATTAATTTCTGAAAATCTAATTTCTTAAAGAAACTATTCGTTTAAAAAAAAAAAATTACACGTTATTTTTTCATACATTTTATAATATTTCAAATTAACTGTTTTAATTTATTTCGAGAGTGTAATTAAGAGAAAGTATTTGTTAAAAAAAAACAAACAAACAAAGAAACGATTGTCACACCTTGTCCCTACTCGAACTCTCCAAAATTAAAAACAAAAATCCTAAAGAGCCCAAATCCTCGACCCCAAAAATTAACAGATTAGACCATTCCTGTAATGATCCGGTCCCTGCTGATTTTGTGATGGGGGTTTATTTCTGTGCAGTTCTAGGAGGTCTACCCTCCCAGCCCTTCCCTTCTCTCTTTGAGAAGGGGTCAGTTTATTGTTAATCGCCTGAGGCGTCCTTACTGAGGAATGTGGATAGGAGTGCCCAGACATTTTTTGCAGATCAGAGTTCCTCTCCTCTGGGGTGCTGATTTCTCAATCACATTTTCCGACCCTGGCGTCTCAGTTCTTGCAGTGGGAGAGAACTAAAACCCTTAATATAGAACTACTAGATTGAGTGGATTTGAAACACTGTAGAATGGGTAACGAGCACAAGGATAAATTTCCCAATAACACCACTTCCTTCTTAACTTCCGGTTGACTTAAGCAAAAGCAAAGCAGTGTATATACACATTTGTAGCTGTGTCTTTGCAAATATTTTATTAAAACATGGCGTTTTGGGTAATTTAGCAGATTAACCAACAAACGACTAAAACGAATATATATATATATATATATATATATATATATATATATATATATATATACACACACACACATCGTTTTGGAAAGCAAGCCTCGTTTTGAATTTTTTAGGTATTTTTTACCAGAGTACCCAGCGTACTATAAACACCTCAACCTCCCCATGTAAATAACGGCTTTCGAGGTTGGAAAGTTTCGAAAGTCGTTCTCAACATGGGGAGGTTGGGGGTGTTTATTCCGAAAGCCATTCTTAACATGGGGAGGTTGGGGAGTGTTTATTGCGAAAGCCGCTTTTAACATGAGAAGGTTGGGGTGTTTATTTCTAAAGCCGTTCTTGGGGTGTTTACACTACGCTGGGTACTCTCGTAAAAAAATACCAAAAAATTTTCAAATAATAAAAACTAATTGAAAACACAAACAAATGAGCCAGGTAGGTATAAAATTAACTTTTATTGGCTAACGGTGCCATTTATTTGTTGTATTTTTTTTTTTTTTTTTTTTTTTTTTGTGTAGTCGTTTGTTGGTTAATCTGCTAAATATCCGAATTTTGTTTACAAAAAGCATTATTTTATGTATTTACCGATCTAAACGAGTCTCGGTTTTCAAACTCCCCTCCCCGGAAGTAAACATAAACGATATTAGTTAATTTGAAGACCCCGATATATTACGTTCCTTTAGTTGGTTTCCCATAAAAAAAAATGTCGGTAGCCATCCTGTTGGTAAACAACTCACAAAAAGTGAATATTTGAGATGAAGTAAAGAGTATTCAAAACCACTTAAAAACACAGTATTGAGCCAGGTAGGTAGAACAATAACCTTTATTGTCTATGGTAACATTTAATTATTGTATATTTGATTTTATGACTCCTTTTTTACATTTGTTGGCTTCACTGCACAATCCCCTACGTTCGTCAACGTATCACGATCCTTATCAATCAATTTCTTTTCCACTTTTTAAAAATTTATTTAAATTTATTATATTAAAAAAAAATCCCAATCTTAATTATTTCTGTAAAAATGTTTCTGTAAATAAGCATCTTTCAAAAAATATGTAAATCAATTTATATTGAAAAATATTTTACTTTTAGTATTAATTATTTCAGTAAAAATCAGTTAACAAATATTTTTATGTTTTCACCTACATTTTCGACGGTATCGTTAAATTAACTAACCGTTTACTTCCGAGAAGTCTAAAAAGTCGTTTGGATCGGTAAATACAAGTAGTCGCCGAAAAAGTTGTTTTATCTATAAAACCGTTTTATTTTATAAATTTCTGAAACAAAACAAATTGTTTTTAATATTTGAAAAACAAATTGGATTCTATTAAAAAGATGTTTTAAATATTTTAGTTTTTCGCTATAAAAAGCTAGTTATAAAAACCAGAAATCAAAAGTAAAAACATAAGTGTTAGGACAAAATATGTCCTTTGGGTTGTTGCTCATTTTGAGCTGCCTC